>NW_021848451.1:401374-437431 GCF_003651465.1 Formica exsecta | reverse complement strand
GACGGCTAAATCACAACGAAGAGGGAATTCGAGAGAGGGAGTTTGCTCGTTCCTAGACGCAGCGAAAGTCTTCGAGAACTTTTCGAATAACTCGGCGATCGTTGAAGTTCGATATTTCTTTTTGCACAGATGACTGGTCAATCTTGACGGGATGAGTAAAGTTTCTGAAAACGGTGTGCCTTTTGGGGATTTTTGGGACGGTTAATGAAAGCTCATCTCATTACATACATGTTCTAGAAATTTGCCTTTGATCAGTGGTGAATAATCAGACAACGTTGTTACACGTTGTCAATAAAGTGAATGTGTTGAATGTTATAACGTTTTATTATGTTAACACAACGAGAAAAATAGTGTAGTAAATAAAATTGATAAGTTAAAAATGCATAAAGACAAAAGACACGAGCGTGCGAATGAAATGTGATTTGCGCAAAAAGCTGCAACATAGTTTCAAACAAATATTTTTTATTGAATGTACATATAAATCTCGAATATTTGAACGAATGTTTTGAATTTTTATTTCTCTTTTCTTTCAACATTTTTAGACTTTGTATTATATTCTGTTTTTTATACTCTTATATTGAGTTAAAGATTTTTTCTCAACAATACATTATTTTTATTGGGTTAAAGCTCTTTTCTCAACAATATATCTCTCATGTTTCAACTAATATTTTAAACTCTCTATTTATTGCGGTTGTGGCTCAGAAAAAATAACAAACGTGACTTTTTTCGCTTTTTTCCTATTTTTTATTTTCGCACTGCGTTTTTTATAAAATAAAAAAGAATGGTGATCTCGATTTGAAGTTGATATGACATTCATTATAAAATACCCTCGTTAAGAAAGTACGTAAAATCGATAATATCAAAATTTATTGTTACCTCTTTATTGAGGTACCGATTGATTATTTTGTCAATTTTTTAAATATAAACCGCGCCGTGGTTAAATTTATTTGCAGCGTATGGCTTTCGCCGACGATCAAGTAACGAAAAAAAAAAGAGTCTACGTTCTAATTTCTATTTAAAAAGATCGTGAAAATCTTAAAAGATATTCCTACTTAAGAATATGATATATAATATTGTAGTAAATTTCAAGGAATAAATTGTACAGCTTTTTATGGGAAATTTTACGAAAGCAATTGTTACATCTTCCTTCGTTCTTTTTGTCGGAATGTAATTGCAATAGCGCAAGAAAAGTTGTATCTCTTTTACTCTTTCTTGACATATTATTAAAAACGTTACCAAGTATCTTTTGCATAATCAAAAACTTGTTTATATGTATATTTTGAAACGCTATTTCATAATGCATACTTCTAAATCGAATTTTTCGGTCGCAGTCGCTCACTCGCGTTTCCAATATTCATTCGGTCGTCCTCTTGAAATGCGCATGTTTAAGACAGCCGATCCAATTATTTCGATCGTCTGTCACCGCGGCGATCCACTCGAGGCGAGGAGCGAAAAAGGAGGACGCAAGTAGAATCGTTGACAGGTTCCTTTCGCGCACGCCGACTCAGCGCAATATTTCGCGCCGTGTCGTCGAGGCAGGAGGGCATATCGACATTTCGAGCACAGATCGTAAGTGGCCGCCATTAGAGGGTGTATAAAAAAGGATATAATAATCTGTTTCCCGGTGGGAATAGACGCTTATGTCCCCGCGCATCCTCAGACTCCCCAGAGAAATTATCCTCATCGTTGGATAAGCGCTGCCGCGTTTGGCTTAGCTCTGGCAATTTTTCTCTTATTCCGCATTTTTTAGAACTCTACAAGCGATGCAGCTAATTATTTCAATAGGTCTTTCCCAAGATTTATGTGACAACGATATTAATGTAAGATAGATACATCTCGAGACACGTTAACATAAAAATAATAATCCTAGATTAATTGGTCAGTATTATATATTGTTTCATAAAATAGATACTTTAATCTTTATTCTAAATATACAAAAAAAGAATACAGATTATATGACGTAATTATTTAATAGTAAATTTGCTTGGTATTCATTAAATATTTTGTGTATAGTATTGAAATAATATAAAATTTTTTTCAAAACTATATAATTTTTAAAACAAGATAAAAATACAATTATATATGAATGTGAAAAAGAACTATCTAAGCATGACTGCCATACATAAAACCTAATTCTTTTACATCCATCACATGCTTTTAACATTTTTCACGATATTGTATTCACTTTTATTTAAACGTCGAGATCTCTTACATATTGAAATGTTCCTAAGTTAGCTTATATATATGTATGACAGTTTTTTATTAATATATATATATAATAAACTATATATACTTTAATACATAATCTCTGTATTTTTTGCGCCTTGTTTGTTATTAATAATTCTCATTACATTATCTTATTATAACATTCCAGATATGATAAAATTTTGTAAATATTGTGGATTATTTATTCCACTATATATTCCGAGTCGTAATGAGAAATTGCATCGCGTGTATTCCACATGTGACATTTGCTCACTCTCTAGAAACACAATCCTCCTCGGTATCCCTTAAATAACGTACATAAAGTTTAACAACGCCGATTCCCTAGCTGTACAGTAATCTACGAATAGTGCGCAATATTCGCATCGTAAGATCATAAATGGCATCTCGCTCTTTCACTTTGATTGATGCTCACGGATTGTCCAAGTTGTAACACCTTATGAAACGCAACTCGACGCGATAGTGCGTCGCACTTTATGGCTTCTCGCCATGTCAATTTTCATAAGAGGTGCTACTCTCGTGTATCGTCCGTGAAATTGCGAAGTGCAAGTAGAACGCTTGAAATGCTATTTTAATTAAAACCGCCGTTTCAAACGACTCCCATGAAAGTCCGTTCCCGCTGCACGCGAAGTGTTAATAATTTGAGCTGCAACGAGTCGCGCCGCAAACCGCGAGAAATACTCTACTTATTATTCTCAGCTCACAAGCAGCAGCGCGCATACTACAATTTAACTACCTCTTTAACTATCTTTCGCTGCGAAACGCTTTCAAATAATTTAAAAAAAAAAGAAACGCACGATTTTTCCATCAACACATTTGCCAAGTTCGTCAAATCACGATTATCGTCGAAATATCGATAAATTGCTTAATGTTTGTGAAATAGTCAAATTTCTGTTATGTTATTCGTGCAAGTGATTCTGTTATTACACGGTAATGTTTCTTCTTGCACAACGTGATATATCGCAAAGAGATACTACACTCGGATATGATAATGATGATGTATTAACGTAACATAGCTTAACTTCGAGCTATTGTACGGTATATTCACAGTGTGTTGTTGTCCCAGGATAGTCGTCCGGTGTGTTGTCCCTTAGGATGCAAAATCTGCTTACATGAGAACATTGGTCTTCCTCGAGTTACTGCCGACACGGCTTCAATTAAACTCGGTTTCTTGCTTGTCTCTGAATTAATTACTGCTAACATTTGAACGAAACGCATGATGAAGCACGTTTCTTTGCCAGAAGTTATTCTAAGCTGTTTTTAAAGAGATTTTAATTTTATGATTACATTATGTCTATTATATTTTCAAATGGCATGTTACTATATATTCTTATTGTTAGACAAAAGAAATATTTATTAAAATGGAAAATAAAAATGTTTGTATTAACTATTTTTGTCTTATTTTATTCTATTTTTGAATAAACAATTAAAATATAAAATGTTATTTTTTGCATATTAATTAAAAATGTAAAACTGGTAATAATAATAATAATAATAATTTATGTATAATTTTATTTTTATATTTCTACAGAAAGTTTTAAACAATAAAATTAAATTAACCAAAATTGCGTTCAGAGGTGTACGATTCGTCATTACTGTTTGTAAAACATGTAGTTTCTATATATAAATAGGAATCAATATATGCGAACATATTGCATACTCGAGCGTATCAATCAGCGAATCTTGATTACATATGCAAAATTTATTTTGACGAATTATCTGGATATCTGTCCTTATCCGAAGGGATGCCATTATGTCGCTATTCGTCTCCGCGCTGAAATCACGAGAGTCAAAGTTCTCGACGGTAGCTTGCAACGGTATCCGCGCCTCTCCGGAAGACCCGCAAGTCGAATACTTTGATCATACTTAGACGCTCGAGAGAGTATTGATTTCGTCGGATAGTGCGATTCACGGGTTTCCGACCTTATATGTAATTTGTGTGGACGATTCTCTCGCGATAACGTAATCGCGAACGATTCTCGACTTCGCTTTAGAAACATTAACTCGGTACATATTTTGTATATTATTGATACATCTTTGGTGATTGAGTGACTTATTTTCGTCTTCAGGATTGGTGAAACTACGGCAGCTGGTGAAGTCACCGAAGATCCGTGACATCGAGATCAATCTCAGGCAGGCTGATCCAAATTCGTACAGGCAGGTCCTCTCCGAGATGAAGAGCAAGGAAATTCAGAATCTCATCGTGGACACAAAACCCGAGCACATGCATCATTTTTTACGAATGGTAAATCACTCTACACTCATTACACGTTCGAAAAAACGTTAAAAATTGAATTATAAATTATAAAATTATAAAAAAATGACAGCAGATTATTACTTTTATTTTATTATTACTTTTTCTTGAGTTAATATTTTTTATAGATTTTATCAAAGTACGTAAGAGACGTTTTTTAAGAAATAAAAAGAATCATTTGTGTATCGCGAATTGTAAACTTGTCTGCGATAAAAAATTGAGAGTACTACTGTTTCGAGAGATTAAAATTTACTAGAGAGAGAGAGAGAGAGATAGAGAAAGAGAGCTCGTATTTTATATATTCTATTTCGTGTGGAAGTGGCTGACCATATCGTTTCGCATACATTGCAGATCCTGCAGCTGCAGATGAATGATTACAAGTACCACTACCTCTTCACGACTTTCGTAAGTACCCTAGGGATATTGAAACGCATAGTGAAAGATCCACTCGGTTCACGATTCGATTCACCCGTTCCGTTTTTCCGTAGGATATCGAAACCTTCGACCTCGAGGACTTCAAGTACAATTTTGTCAATATCACTGCCTTTCGTTTGGTCGACGCGGACGATCTCGGCGTACGTAGTATCCTGAGGGACATGGAGCGCTATCAGCCAGCGGGGAACACGATTCTCAATAAATCGAGAATCATTCAGGTAAGCTCTCTATGTTTATAGAAATGTGCGCGCTGTGAGATACGTCGAAAAAAAAGAGGAAAAATGGCGAATCTCGATTTAAGAATTGAGAGTCCAGACATAATTTATTGCGTCTTGTGGAATGTCTATTTTGTGATTTAACGCTTCTCTGACGTCTTTATATACACAGCACAATTTTATCAGAAAATATATATATCTTGTGTTTGAAAAAAAAAAAAATAAATTCTCATACCGCCCTTTTCAGAGAAATAGATGTTTATTCAAAATGCGAAAATTGCCATTACTTTCCGTATCGTATTCATAAATTATAACATGTATAAATAGTGATATCGCGCACTTTCATTTCGCGATAACATCTCATCGGCTATAATTTCTCGCGAGACGGCAGGCAAAATGATATCGCGCCTTTGAAAGATTGGCATGATCTCGATGAAATGTGTAACAATTTATTGTCGCGTTACGTATCTGTTACGGCATCCGTTATGTCGATACGTCAACGCTACCGGATGCTTTATGGAGCCATAAAATCGGTTAAAAGCTATTCGAAGTAACGTACATGTTTACGCGTTACGGATAGAATTACATTGCTACCAAAGTAACACCATTACTTTTGTCTTGAAACAGCAATAAAGTATACAGAAAACCATGAAGCGCGAAAGATCCTTTTCCTTCCGTTATACGTAACAAGCTTGTAATATTGCCGTGAATGTCGAAATAAACTGTCGAACGAAGGCAAAAACGAATGATAAAATAAACTCGCAGAATTGTTCCAATTTTATTATTATCTCCGATTTATCAATAGAGAGTGCACTCTATCGTAGAATCTCTCTCGCAAAGTATTCAGATATTGCGATATTGGAAAATGGAAACTCAGCGTTTGTCTTTGTACTTTTATACAGAGACACAATTTCTCTAGTCGATTCGATTATATTGAATTATGATGTATGAGTTTCTTGTAATGCATATGAAAAAAGAAATTGCATTTGCATTTAAATTGTATAACATTTTATCCAAAGGTCATTGTTGCAAATTTCACTAATGGAATATGTACGCAATATGCCGGGATAATATGAGATATACATTTATATGTCCGTTCAAATGACATTTTCTTCATCATAAAATATCGTGTTAATACAAAATCTGCAAGACGTTATTCGTTAGAAATAATTATCTGCATAACGTATGAGAAATGAAAACGAATGAGAGACATATGTTTCTCTTATAATATTTTTAGGAAAATTAAATTATCGCGATGTTTCTGTCACTTATAGCTGATAATAATGACGTCGATCGGAAAAGAAGCTCGAAAGAAAGACGCAAATCTTTTGCCTGATGACGTATAACAAAATTACGTGGCAACATCCGCTATATATGTAAAAATCCGCAAACAACGTCCGTTCGGGAACAACGCAATGCATTCACGACGCGTGAAGCTTCATGCTTTTTTTCTAATTTAGATGTAGATCAGAATGTCGTCGCGACAACGACTTCGTGAAACTCCACCGGTGCTGTCGTCGCGACGACGACGTACCTTAATCGCGTTTCGTATCACGCATATGCGTGCAGGGGCAAATGCATTAAATGGTGTGTCAATGAAGCACCGTATGAACGCGGGAAGAAATCACACGATTTCATTCAGTTTCCGCAACTCATCGGAATTTTACGAACTTACAATTTTTTAAATTTTAACTTTCTTTGCATTAATTAGTGGAATATCTCTATAAGCCTTTGAATTTTCAAATATATAGGTCATCTGAGTTGTTATATTTAACTTTGAGCTGTTGTATCTGCGCTTTCTTGAGAGACTCTTGGATCTTCAGTTTCTTAGGTCCCTCGATCTCATCTACTTGAATTCTCAAGTTTTGAGATCTAAGAGTCCTTCTTTTGTTCTTGAACTTCTAAGTTTCTTTCGTTTAATACATATTGCACAGATACAAAAATAGAGACCTTTGTCTAACTATAATACTAATAGTGATAATATTTATTATAGCGATAGTTAATGTCTTATAAAAAATTTTGGCGAAAATATCAAAATCGAACTATATCGAATTATATTCTCGCATAACATAATGTGTTTCATGAAATACGGAATAAGTTCATGCGATTATAATATACGCAAATCTCTTTATTTGCTCTGTCCGCGGCGTGGTTGCTTGAATGCAAATAATCCTTTTCCTGCATTGAAACCCGAATAAATAAATCGATTTTCCAGGCGCGTGATCTCGCGCTGGATTTCCACAAACATGTGGACGATTCGCATCACAGAATTGCGCGAGCATATTCGTCTCTCTACAAACGTCGAATTCTCTCTTCGATTTACAAGCAAAATATGCGATGTTTATGATAAGTGAAAGAGACGTTTCGCGCGAGAAATACGCGAAAAACATTTGCGCGAAAAGTCTCTTCGAAATTGCCGCTAATAATTCAAATTGAGCAATATTATTCCAGGAATATTCGCGTTATACTTCAGGCGCTTTTTATGGTTATTATTATTTTTCGCACCCTCCAATCTCATTCGCCCAGAGGACCGCCATTTCGGGAACTCTGAAGGGTTATTTGCATGTATAACAAAACCAAGGGGATTCAGTCGGGTTGGAGAGAAAAGCGCGAACCTTCGTCCGAACAATCATCCGGGAGTATAAAGTAACATTTTCTTGGAAATGCATATTTACCGTTTTCGGAAAAATATGCATTCCTAAGGAAATTTCGCTATTTCGCTATCTCAGTCTGTAATAGAAAGGACGAAGGAGAATGATGTTTTATTCAGTGAGCATTTCGTATCGTTTGAAGTCATACTAACGTCACGTTTAAATCTGAAATATTTTAGACCTATCAATTTATTTTATCCTTGTAAATATGTATGTGTTTCAGCTTAAAAAGATAATTTATTCTTTTTCAATTTTTTATAACTCTTAATAAACTTAATTCGCGCTACTTAGTTGTACGTCCGCGAAGAAAAGAAGAAAATAGAAATTATACAGGTTCGAATAAATCTCTCAATGTTTTATTCTTCGGATAATCGAAATATTCTCTCTCGTTCGTCGCGTCTATGGTCGAGAGGGCGAATTGTAAATAAACAATCTGAATTTCCAGATGCGATACTGAGATTAAAAAACTTGGTCGCATTTACAATTCATGAGAAAATACCCAGGTTCAGGTCCATGAGAAAAAGAGTTCTCTAATTACTTCCGCTACAGCCGTTAAACTTCCGAGGTAGCATAATGCAAAGGCCTTAATATTCGGCTGTAATATGTACTTATTGTGTCAGAAACTGGCTGCGAGATTCAATTAATTACTTAAATGTTTTATTAATAATATAATTCTTGTTTTAATCTGGATAAATAATAATCCTATATTTTACCGTTGCATAGATGCATAAAATATTAAAAATTTTTTACCAAAATACAATCTTTTTTGTCGATTCTGGGACACTCAAATTCAAAATTATTATTTTCTCGTGGAGTTTCCCGCGTTTATTGCTTTGTCGGAATTTCGGACATTAGGCAGCGCGGTTACAAGTAATTTAAGGACATTTTAATTGCTCGCAAAAATATTACGTGATGATATTGGCGAATATCAACAACTCGAGTTAACGTCTTTACAGTTGTTGCCCGGGAATATTGCCAGAAATAAGGAAGAGAAAGATTTAAGATGTGCCTGTGAAAAATTTGAAACCGAAAGAAGAGCCAAAATTCGGAATATATGTTGCTATCAGGAAAATATATATTATACACAATATATTCTACAACAAAATACAGTTATGTAATTATCGCGCATGTAAAAGTGCGGCGCAAAAATTATAACGTTTACCTCTTTCGCGATTTTATAATCTTACCAAAAGGTTAAAGATGTCAGAAGAAGCAGTCAAAGCAGCTAGTCTCGACCGTTATTACTATTTTATATCTCGTTAGCGAAATGGGCACAGGTACTCATGCTTTCCTATGACTTCCTTTCGCTTTTAAAAGTGATTATCTTTGCGAGGTGTTATCGCGCGGACGGCAAATTCAAGTTTTTCAAGGTCTATCTAATTTAATTTTGCGTGTAAAAATTCAATTATGACGCGCATATATTTTAATCATTCATTTACGCACAGTATATTTTGGCTTTATATAAAACTATTCTTAAATTGTTTTATATATACGATCAATGATTTAAAACATTAAAACAATTAGAAGCATGCGTTAATTCCGAGCGCACTTTGAACCCACGATCGATGCATATCTCGTTCGAGCTTAAGATCTTGTCGACACTCTTCTCGACCGGCGCCCAGATAATAGAGGCCTTCGTTCGAGCGAATTGTCAAACGCCTCTAGATTGTCGAGGACAACCTGTTCGCGTCGTCGAGTCGCAGACTACGTGGTAAAATTACTTACGGCGGCTTTTGTTTCGACACCCCTCGAGGGGATGCATCAACGCTTACCCTCTTCCGCCCCCGTTCGACCGCCGTGTCCTCACGTCAGCAACCACCTTCCTTTTCCGCGCTGCTAAACGACCGAGTTAACTCCGGCAAAGCCGCACAAAAAGCTCGGTCACAATCAACGCTTGGCGGTGGCGGAACGAAAGAAAGGGGAAAAAGAAGGAGGACGCAGTTTAGGCTCTCGAAGACCGGAGAGAGAAAAAGAAGTAGGCGATTCTAGCCAGCAAACAGCCGCCGGGATAAGTAGAGGGCATACCTGGTTAGCCTTTCCCCGACCCTTCTCGCTACGAATTCACCGCGAAAAGCTTCGACGGGGAAAATATAGATGTGGGTGGTTGGTTACTAGAAGAAGCGCTATATATATAGGAGAAGCGCACGATGTAAGTAGACCGAGAGAAAAGCAGACTGTGTTATAAGAAAAAGTGAGAACGCGGATAAGAAGAAGCTTGTTACATCAACGTGGAAACCTCAGATGCATACTGATTGCGCTTACCGGCAGCAGAGCGTTTCCTCTCTGCCTGTTTCTTTTCCTCACTTGCTTCTCTCTCAAGCGGAAGAGAGAGAAGAGAGCGAGGCAACATCCGCGTCGAGGCGAGATGGACTTTTTCAGTCTCTCCTCTTCTATGTGTGGAAAACGAGAAGCGAGGCGAATGCGCGAGGCGAGAGCCGTTGATGTAACGGCGTAATGAGAGGGATCTACGTCAAATAGTGATGAAGAAACCGCCAGCGCTGGTTGGATAACAGCCTGCCTAATTGCGCGATTCCGTAAACTCCAACGACTTTCCTGAATAAAAAAGATTGTATGTTTTAGGGACGTTAATATAATGCCGTTCTGCGAACTTGAATTTTGTTAAAGTTGTTCACTCTCGAACAATTCTCGCGTTTTAGGATACCTTGAGATCCTAAGATATTCCTAATTTAGTATATTTTTGGTAGGATTCTTTAATGAACTGCCAATAATTAATTACTATATCTTGAATAAATTGCTTGTTTTTTTAATATAATAAATGGATTTAAACTTTAATGGATTTAGAGATCATAATTTATGCCATCGAAGAATATATTTTAATTTATAATCTATTTAACAATAAATTAAATAAATGCAATACGATCTGACTATTTCACAGTATAACACTAATTAATTAACTTTCTACGTTATCAATCGTTACGCTTAAAATACAAAGATTTGTGCCGCGAAGAGAGAGAGAATTAATTACAATGAATAAAAAATCCTCCCTTACTCTGGAGGAAACGGAAAAGCTGTACATTTGTAAGCTGTCCCAGAATGTGTATTTAACCGGTGGTCCCATTAATTACGAATTTTCGCTTAATGCGTGGATTAATGAGAAAGGGAAGGAACAGCCGTAGCGTCAAGATTTCTGTCTCATATTTCTCCTAACTCTTCTCCGATCCGCTTGGCCAATGAATCACTGAATTCTCTGCACCGCGGTGGATAACCTTTGCTGTTGGCGCCATAAATCATGCTATCTCGCGCACTCGAAAGGTTTTATTATTTTATTTGCCGACCGGAGTGTGTAGTCACACACCGGGAAGGTAAGTTCCGACCGTGGCGACTGTGGTGGTTGGCCAAAAATATGGCTGGCATGACATTGGCCTGAGCTGGAATCTTTTCGCGAAAAATCTGCACCGTCTGGCCAAAAAACTGACGTGCGTTTCGCTTACTGTGAATGTCAGTTTTATATGTGTCACTTGCGCAATTTTTTCAATTTATTAAATTTTATTTATTAAATTTATTTATTTATTGAAAATTATATAACTAGGTTGGAATACGTAACAATATGTAATTGGGATATATAATTAGATTTTTTTATTAAAATATGAGAAAATTTTGGAAATGACAAGAGAGGGCATTTGGATTCTGCCAAAAAATAATTTTGTTGCTGCAATAACGTGTATGGGACTACCTACTACTATCGCGGACAAATTGAGTTGCGTTTCAGCAATCGTAAATCATATCCATAGTTTGCTAAACTGTCAATAGCAGGTCGATTGCAAACAACCAATTTACAGCAACCGCTGCGAACGGCTTAACGAATTATTACGAATCATTGCGGAACATTGCTGTGCGCGGTCAATGTTGGAATTTTCTCCACATAAAATACAGATGTTCATTAATGCGCATTACCAGTTCAACTAATTCTTCGCGCTCGACTGGTTGTAATTTATAGTCTCATACTACTTTAATGGGTTAACGACAATCGGACTTCAGTTAGCCAGCAGAATATTTTATCGTCGCGGGCACAATACATACACATATTCTGCGGCTTTCAAAATTTTGCCGGTAATTCGAAATAAAAAAAAATATATTATATTGAAACATAAAACGGAATATATGTATAGAGGAAAGAAATTAAAGAATTTAGGAACACTAAAATATTTAACTGCTTCAAAATTTGAGGATGCTAAAATCCAATGAGACACATTTCAAATGCAAATATTTATATATAT
Source organism: Formica exsecta (assembly GCF_003651465.1). Lineage (NCBI taxonomy): Eukaryota > Metazoa > Arthropoda > Insecta > Hymenoptera > Formicidae > Formica > Formica exsecta. The sequence continues at coordinate 425,415 of NW_021848451.1, read as the reverse complement.
ATATATTTCTCGTCTCTATAATCGCTAAAATCATTACAGCGGAACATCAAGGATGCATGTGAAATTATATTAGAACACTGCAATTTTAGAGGTTTAAATATTGACAAGACTTTTAATAGGATAATAACTTCTCTGTAATTTTATACACGTCGACGAGTGTGATACATGGTAGATTGCAATAAATTATTCGCATTAAAATCTTAATCGAGACACGTTAGAGCTTACTTTAAGGAAAGATCGTAAACAGTCTCAGATTTAAACACATCAGATCGTGACTTTTTGTTCGGTGATAAATAGGATAAGAGCCATAACCGTTTTTCTTCCTGTTATCCGACTGCGAGAACGGCGTTTGTACGCGAAAGATTGGTTAAGCCAGTGACTTCGTAAAGAAATTTCTATTTACCAAACGTAACATTTTTGCCGGCGGAATGGAAGAAACACGTTCATAGGATCTTGCGACATAAAGCAAGATTTGTTTCAGAATTCGCTAGTCCGCGCGAATAGTATTTATTTCAATTACGTCACGCTAAAGGGAGAAATATCGATCTTCATAATAGCGAGAATTTTTCGGTCTTCCGTAAATGGACACTTACTTACTATTCGAAGGCAAAATTTACGAGGAGTGAAAATATGTGTATCGCGAGAAAAATATATGTGTATATATACGTCGAAAACCCCATTCACGCGGATTTTGCGCTTATGAATTGTCATTAGCCGGCTCAGATGACAGCTTAGATGACAAATTGTCCTTTATGCTTTAATGAAGACACACGGTAGACTGATCTTTAAAACATCGCCATTAATCATAGTAGCGCGATGGCAGAAATATTTCACTTTTGCCAAGTTAATTGTCATCTGCAAGCTATTCAGATCTCTCAACTGCAACGTTCCCGACTTAACTAGCGGGAAAGGTGAAGATCTCGCGTTAGACAGCAAGTAGTTCGAACGAGGCATTTCCATTTCGCTTTAAATGCTAATGAACAGACTGAATCGGACCAAAGTCGTCGGGCTCATAGTTGTCCGTCGCGAAGTTAAATTCGCGTTTCAAGAAAGACGCGAACGAGACTGGACAAATGATAGATCGGATGAATAACGATGGATAACGGATTAGGAGAACCGCGGCAGTTTCGGCTTTTCTGCCGATGTTGGTGCCAGAACTTTTACGAAAGCCACGGGTATCCGACGACTAACCGCTCGATCTATCCGAACTCCGGACAAGGCTTAAATCTGGCGCAGCCGGACCCTTGGCCGGCGTACGCGAGGCTGTATATCAGTTTCTTCATTATTCACGCGAGATTGCCAATTTCCAAGATGTCAAGATGCTCGACCGATGAAGCAATCCGTGCGGTCTCGTACGATCGTTTGTATCGATCGTACGACAGCATTTTGTACGTAACATAACTATATATTATATCTATAAGATAATTACAGGATAGATGACTCAAGATTCGAATTTTTTAAATACGAGATAGATTGCATTCCTACGTTTAATATTTTAAGTATATCGTTTCACAAATATTAAACATGAAAATAAAAATATAAAATTTCCATAGACCTTTGTATCGTTTCTTTTGATAAGAACGGATATCTATATAATTACCTAGTTTTAAAATAATTATTATTTTTAAATAAATAGATTACAGGACAAATTTTGTATGAATGATACAGCGAAATGTACAATTTTATTTAAACGATTTATATTGCTATGTTTGTAGAGATTTCGTACTGATGTTTTATTCCCGTAACGTAATCATGTTAAACTGTACGAATTATTTAACAATTTTGAAAGTCATCTTTTTCTTATGATGACATTATATTACAAAGTACTTTGAATGCAGTTCTCGATCGTGATATAATCGGGGAAGGGAGGAAGGGGGGGGGGGAGGATGAGGGAACATAATTAATTCAGAATTGTAGGTAATGTTAGTATACTTATCTCTTACGCCAAAGTTTAAGCAACGTGTATCGCAGGAATATAATTTTCGAAAACAATTTAATCGAAACTTTAAGTAGTATTACGAGAGATGTTCGTGCATAATATACCACGCTCAGATTATTTCAGCGCGATAAAGCGCAAGAATATTACAAATCTCGTTACGTATCATTATCAGTTATGCTTGTGTAAGTAGTATCCTGTAAAGTAATGCCGACAAATATTTTGCTAGGCATTAGATATATACATGAAAAATGTATAGCTTTAAATTGCCTCAATGTGCATTCGAATTAAACGCAATTAGGCAAAGCCAAGGTACCATTTCTGTCCGTTACCTTAGGTTGAACTCAGTCTAATTAAAAGCACGCTCCAATTAGTCCCCGGATAACTAGAATGTATTCACGGTGCAACAACTATCGCAACTTCCATCCAACTAAGAGATTTCTGATAATACGCGTGAGCTCATCCACCTCGTTTTGGCGTAATAAAGACGTAAATGCTCCGATAGGAAACATAGTGAACTGTGTTTTATTTTAATTAAATTAGACGAACTTCCAACATAAATCAGTCATGTCAGATCAAATCAATGATATAGAATCGTCATCATTATATAAAATAGTAGAAAAATTATCTACTGCTTTATAACTTATGATTACTTACAATAATCAATTACAATTTGTAACTGATTTTATTCGACGCAATATAATATTTCGTAATAAAACATTTATTAAATTTATTATATAAAATCGCTATGAAAAAATTTTCTACTACTTTGGAAATTATTATTTATATTATTATTTATTGTAATTAATATTATTTGACGCAATCATGTAATATAATAAAATATTAAACAGTTTATTTTTATCCAAATTCCTAAAATTGGAATTAGAAAATAATCTATTTTTGATATGCAATAAAATACTATGTAGAGAAACTTTAATAAACTCGCTCATGTTCCTTTACAAATTAAATTAAAATTTGATAATATCGAAATAGGAAATTTACATCCGCTCTGTCAAGTGAAACTGCGTTTAACGTACCACGTGCATTATGAATAAAATTTGGCACGGGTAAAATTTGATCATATCGCGATAATCCGCACAGTTTCGTTCAAAGAGAGTGAAATTAAATGCGCGATAGCGCGATAGAAAAACGCGTTCGATTCAGTTTCTCTTTGTGGGCGAAGCGTTGAATTGTCCGATCTCATAAGGCTCGACGATAAAATATTTTGATATTGTCAGAGCAGCCGCAATCGATACGATCGAGGCGCACCCTCGGTTGTCCCGATCACCGAAACAGAAAAAAAAAGGGAGTGACAACCGCGTCGTCCATCGCTGGCCATTAATTTCTCCTCGTTCCATCCCGAATTCATTCGGCGGACGCATTGGAGCTCGTGCAATTTTTCCGGGACGCGACCACGCACGCACCTGCAGCGCAATTGCATTCCACGACTGTGCGAGTTCGCATTTTGAGCAATATGCGAGTTATAGCTGGCACTGCAGCACCGTTTTGCGAAGCTAGCTCCATTAATACAGATAACAGATATCGATATCAGAAAACAGATGAATGTAATATTCGAATAATTCCATTCTTTAAATCCAAAAGCGAACTCCGATAATATTTTAGTGCATTATAATTAGATTAACAATATATATATGAATATAAAAATATAAAAAAATTAAGAGGCTTATTCTAGGATTAATATTATTAGATCTAAATTACATTGTATGATTTTAAATTATTCCACGTCTAGTAATATCATTAAAAACATTCTTTATGTATCATTAAGTTAAATCATACATATTATGTATAAAGTGAAATTATTTAATCAATATCAAAGTGATATCAAAATAAGAAATTGTTTTCTTCTACCAAACATGAAAGATTCATGATGACTAAACCGACTATTTCGCTATTACTGTGACCTGTGTCCAACGTTGATTTTTACGAATTTTTGTCCCATCAATACCGTACGTCAGGTCTCGTCGATGAACCAAACCGATCACGTGCCGTCGATTAAAACTCGTCCTTTCCGGCCCTACGTGCAATTTTGTTATTCCCATCAAATCGATAGCGATTCAAAATATCCGTACGTATTGTCGCATCGCATACCGGTTATTATTCCGTTCGCGCGTCATTGTACTTCCGGATCGTGTTGTCCGATCGAGAACGAGTGCGACGACTGGGAAAATGTACGTGTAATATAAATTGGCGTAGACATGCGGCAGCAACTGTATGATTTTGTTATCGTTTGCATTTTATATGTTCACCACGACACGGAGCGGAGTACAAATTCAATAACAAGATATTTCACTCGACCCGATTAAATGGCATGACATAAAAGCGCCCGACGCAGGGTCTCGCAAAAATCTTAAAAAAAAAAGCTGGCTGTTTTCAAAAATAAAACGCTTATCTGAATAAAGAAAATGCATTTGCATTTCGCGCGTCATATATATATTTCCATAAATAATTTATCATTATTTACACTGTTATACAAAATTATTATTAGCACGACCAGCCTTATTTTGGTTTCGCAAATGAACACGCAGGCTTTATTCGATCTCTCGCGCATTGTCGCTTCGGTGACAGCCGATCAACAAATGAGCGCGGCGTTTGGAAAAATTCAAAATTCATTCGCTCGTATATAACGATCATTTTACTGACGAGTATTATTCGCATCAATTCTGCGTGCTATTTTTGCATGCAACAACGTCACATGCTCTATAATTAAACACTGCGTATTATTTCGACGCACAAAAACCCTATATTTGCATATCGAATTATGTATAACGAGGGAAGGAAGGAGTAGTAATTTTATCATGCATATATTTGTTACTGCACATTCATAATCGTAGATCGGAATATTTGCGATACGAGACACATGATAATAAATTGAATTGCACAGAGCAATGATCGTTAATTGATTGATACGCGTATAATGATTTCAGTTGCCCGCGAAGTTGTCGATTCGCATTCACATTAAACTACCAAAATTGATATCGCCCAATGTGATATATCATACATTATCGTCCGATATCTTCGTCAATGATATTGATTGTTGAAAGTCAGGCATATATACAACGATAATAATTGATGTTTAATAGAGAGAAATAAGTATCTTTCAGACTATTAACTTCCATCGGGATTGATATTAGCAAGTTAATCTTTTTCTTCATTATTTGTATAATTCCTATTTTTCCCGAATATTTATATCTAGAATAAGAAGCCTATCAAAATTTTATAAAATACAACTGTAAAGTATAATATAAATATCTTAGCTGATGAATTATTCAAGCGCAATTTATTTGCAAAATCGTGAAATGCGGAATTCATGTGGGGAATGTTATATAATAAATAATACCGATAATATATTGTATAGCAAACGTAAAATGTTTTTTTATTATTTATATTTAACTGTTTACCGTAATTTCTCAACGATTTTATTAGCTAAAATTATAAAAATGGAAGGTGAAGCTGAATGCGAGCTTACCGATTTCAATGACCTTAAAATATATGAGGCAAGGATTTACACCGAATGTCTTTCAATAAACATTGGTCGTTCACATCTAGTCTGCAAAGTATAAGCATCAGACGATGAAAGTTCACCTCACATCACCCCGTGCTTTGAATGCGAAACGAAGTTTAAAAATGCACAGTTCTGCACTTCTAAAAATATCTGATCATATATTCCTTTTATCTTCTGCACCAAACGATATGAGATAAACGTCACTTTGAAAAGTAAATGTAAACGCAACTGTACCTTTTCAAACTTCGTTTAATTCGCATCCAAAACACCGGATAGTGCGAAGTGCTTTGGATGCAAACAAAGACTTCGCTTACGTGGAAAATAGAAAAATTATATGTTTTTAGACCTCATTTCGCATTTGAAACACCGGGCTCTGACTAACTTTTCTTGTTTATAACTTTGTAATGAACAATTAGCGGCAACTACAACTTTTCAAACATTGCTCTGGCTTTGATTACATATTTTAATTGAAATCAATGAGAGCCTAATATTTAGTTTTAACAAATAGGATACTAGTAACGAAATAAATATAAAATTATGTTTTTCGGGAATGATGAAAAGTATATTTATTGAGACATAAAAAATTAATTAGATAGAAAGAAGGAGCATAACCGCTCGCGGTTGTAGAGAGCGTAAACTATCCCAGACAGATTTCAAGTTTGCCGAGACGAGATTCTTGCCTACAAGTAGTTTGCCGGAGCTTTATTGTTTGCCTCGGGCAGGAGTAAGACAGGCAGGATGTGTTCGTGTCGCCCACTCTCCGTCCGTCCGAATCACACTTGCTTCATCCCTCATGTCACACTCGCGCATTTGCGTGTATCTTGCCGCATATAAATTACGTTAGCGCCAGTTTATCAACTTTCGCAAACTTTCCAACGAATTCTCGTTTCGGATTATTACTGCCCCGCACACATCACCGGGGGGGTTTTAACGTAATTGTGAAACCGCAATGCGCTTGTTTGTCCCGATAATTTATAAATTAATATCGAACGAAATTTTACACGTAACATTTAACAAATTCTCTCGCGATAATAGGTAAAACTTTGAGAAATTATTGCAAATTTTCTCATTCAATTATTAAGATAATTAATAGAGAGAATCATATGCAATTTATATGTATAATCGTATAAAAATATTTAGGATATAATATGCAACATTTCGAAATGATCGTGTGTCATCAATATTCTGCTTAAACTTTAAAAATAGGTATAAAAGCCCCAAGATTTCGAAAATTATTTCTAAATCATTTCTTTTCTATTCTTATATCCTCTTCTGATGAAATTGAATAATATTCTGAGAGAGAAGAAGTCACTGTGCGCACAGCCAAATATAATCTTGACATTATGTAAATAAAATCGCAAGCTTTCAGTTTCCTATCAGGTTAAGAACCTAGTCCTAACTCCCTGGAGATGCCACGCGAAAGAGCTTTATCATGTATAGATAGAAGAGCTTTTCTTCATATCCAAAGTCACATTACGGAGAGATATAGGTGCTCGTGATCGTAATGCCGCTTTAGCTTCACTTTTTATCCCTAAAAACGTTATGACAATATATAAATTAATAAGCATATTATTCTCTTAGAGATCGCTCGCGTCGTGACAAATGTATATTATCAGCGTTTATCTCGAGAAGTGCCCGGCCGCTGATAGAGAATATTGAGAGAGAAAAAACGAGCTACAGAGAGAGAGAGAGAGAGAGAGAGAGGGGGGGATATTGAAGTCGGTTAAAACCGCGTCGGAAAAGTTGATTAGTCGCACTAACGAAATTCACGCGTTGTCAACGGAAACGCAATATTGAATCAGCGGAAAGGTGCGGGGACACGTCGCACACTTTAGCCCCAGGGCAAACATTAAAGCTCCACAAACTACTCGCAACGGAACGAGAGTAGCAACGAGGAGAGAGAGACGCTCTAGACTAAGCGCGGAGTCCGCTCGTTTCCTGGATGCTTCCGCGTGTTTGTCCGCCTCAAATACGTGCCTTCTAACAGACGCGGCTGCGAAGAAGACGCCGAGGGGACGGATAGGAAGGAAATGAAGACGGGAAGCGGCCGCGCAAAACGGAACGGTCGCGTTGCGCTCCGTTTCGGGACTTTAAGATACGAGCGAAATCAATTCGCGACGTGATGACCGTCTCTCGCGTCGATCGCGCATTCCGAGGAAAACATCCTCTAAAAATATACCTCGGAAGATAATCCGCTGTCCGCGTATAATGGTTTCGTTGCACTCCTAAGATCTTTCTTCGTCTGTCTTACAATAAGTATCGTTAGCGATTCTTTAAGAGATTCTGCAAGTCGGTGATCGATAAACACGTCAATTCTGCTTAGGTATTTGAATAATTTTTTTGCGAATTAGCAGTTCAAATGCGAATGTTTTAATTATATTGATTTCCATCGACATCAGTTTACTCGTTTATTTATTTTAAGCAAATATTTAATATGTTATTTGCATAATGTGAAATAAAATGTGATCCTTTATTACTATACATTAATTTAATATCTCTAGCGAAGATTAATACCAATATTTACATAAATACACTTTATGGATTTATAGAAATATAATATTTGTCGATATATTATAAAATCATCAAAATCATTTAAAAAAAAAATATAATATATCTATATATAACGAAATTATATTATTATTAATATATTAAATATTATTAACATAATAATTATCGTCTTTTTTTATTTTTACGTCAAATAATTTGCTTACAAAATAAAATATTCGAAGGAATACGCGAAAGAATTAAAATTAATAAATCCAGAGTGGCAAAGTTTATGGAATATTTTATTATTTTGCTAACATTTCGTTGTTTTGACGACATTTGTACATAATTAAATTTAAAATGTAATAAGAAAATCACAACGAGTGTCAGCGAGCTCTCGACGGGACGGGATAAATAGCGTGTGAACGAAATTATTTCACGCAACGTCACTATCAAATCTGTCGCAGTCTTCTCGCGCTGAATATTACATTTTCCGCCGACGTTTCCGTCGAGAACGTGACGACGAGATGAGTGGATTAGAACCGGCGCGGCAACTTCGATGTGGCAACGTACCGTGAATTTCATAATTTACGGAAATAAACGCACACACACACACACACACACACACACATACACGCGCGCGACTAACAGCGTTACAATTAATAACCGGAGCATTTCGTTACCGTCCTCTCTCTATTTTAATAATATGTAATTCGTGCCCATTCATTTCTTCTCGAAAATTGTCTCGCACCCTCGCATTTCGCCGCGCGCTCCTCTCTCTCTCTCTCTCTCTCTCTCTCTCTCTCTCTCTCTCTCTCTCTCTCTCTCTCTACATTGGATTCATTCAAATCTCTATCAATTTACAGTAATCAATAGCTCTGTTTTAATGATCGTAATTTTATACATTACCGTTAAATACGCCTTATTGAATTAAATGCTTTCAAAATGATTCTCTGCCATTCATCGGGCGATTATATATCACCCTAGTACGATCTTAGTCGCGCCTTAGGGTGGTAATCATTAATTATTTCAAAATTTGAAGCGGGGAAAGCATTCTTATTGTTAGTTAATCTTAGTTAATATCATCAAGTTAATACTACCAAAAATATTCTGATATTTCTGAAGCGGCGCATGCTTTGTGTCATTCGACGAGCATTACGTAATCATATTTTTTTCAGGCCGAACCAGCGTTAATGTACGACAGTGTACAGGTGTTCGCGGTGGGATTACGTACCCTGGAGCAATCCCATGCTCTAAGGCCCGCCAATATTTCCTGCGAGCTCGAGCACCCCTGGGACGGGGGATTGTCTCTCATTAACTACATTAACTCGGTAAGTCTCTTTTCCCTTTTGCATTTCTTTACACACAACACGTTAATACATATACAACATAAATTATATAATACTAAATTTGAAAACAATAACAGAAAATATTTGAAAAGATATTTACAAATTTTATTCAACAATATACATTTAAATTATATGTATAAGAGAGATAATTTTTATAGAGAGGGTGAGTGTAAATGCAATCGAAAAGAGAGACTAGTAAAAAATTAATAGAGAACATAGAACAAAAATTTTTTATAGAGAGAAAAAGTTTAGTTTTCGAAATAAACGTTATTTTTATTTTTCAATAGAATGTTGAATTTTTTATATTATCCATTGTTAAATTTGACGATGTATGATACAATATTAAAAAATCGTCGAAAATTTCTCAAGCTCGAATGAGTGCATAAATTTTCCAATTTTTAAAGCAAATTTCATCAAAAAAATATGTCTCGTTAAAAAAATTTTTTTCTATATTTTGAATTAGTTTTTCAATTGTACCATTAGTTTGACAACTTATACAACAGGGATTAAAGATGAAAAAAGGGTGCGAAGTTGTAAAATGTGAAAGGATCCATTTTCATAAATGTACGCTCGAAATATTGCAGGAGAAGTATATGTTCTCTCACCGAGCGATGCTTATCCGCGCCACAAGTTCGCGATGTTCGCGCGGTAAATACACCCGCGGGACGTATTTTAATTTTTCATAATATCGTCCGCGTACATTCTCGACTATATCACGGCATTTGTCTCTCGACTTTTCTCCGAGAGTAGGTATCGCCGTAGGAGGGAAAATCCGCGCTCAAGAGCTCGCTTCATCGCTCTTTAAACAGCGTCCACTCGCCGGATCCGCCCGAGAGGTGAGACAGATATCCCGAGGGGGAAGAAACGTGCTGCGATAACTTACCGTAAATTACCGCCGCTAAGATCTGGCTGGTGTCCAAAACAAGCGATATCCGATATAGTGGCACAAGCACTTGTTTCCGCCCCCTTAATAAATATTTAACGCGATAGGAAACCTCGCTTTTTTATCTTGCACATGCCACAGATACACGGAATCTGAAAGAAACAATCTTTTCTCGTCAAAAAAATCGTTTACATCCATCAAACTGCTATTCTGTCAATCTTGTCAATCGATGTATCATAAAGATATAAAAATATCCATGATATATTTTATATTATTAACTATTCAATAAACATTCTAGTTCGCATGATGCAAGAGAGCTCGTAGCACGGATTATTATTTATTTGTTAATATTCGAACATGTTGTACGAGACAGTACATTTCTAATAATTTTGCTTCAAAAAGAACAGCCGTGACGCGTTTTTATAAATTTCAATCAACGTTTTGCACGCGAATGCATGTCGCACGTAGGGCGCGACTAGTAGGTAGGTAGCGTATAGCACAGCGCGACGGATAAATTGTTTAATACCATGATGGACGATTCCAAAGCTGTCACAGGCAGGGGCCACAAATCCTTCCGTGATGTTGTACTTCCCGTTTTCAACCTGTACGACATTCTTCCCGTTCCCGTGTCCGACAAGGTACGATATCCGGCTGTAGTGTTTCGGGATTGATATCCACTCGCAAAGATATCGCGATATATATTATGTGTGTGTGTGTGTGTGTGTATTCACATAAAATATATTACATATATATATAGCGAATAATCTCTCTTCCACGGAGATAAATATAAAATATGTCTTTATATAAATTTAATCTTTTATATATATCTCTTATTTTCCTATTCCCGATTATAAGATTGATAAATGAATAAAGTTGTTTAAAATATCTACAAGTGTAATTTGAGAATTTATAACTTTAATATTTCTCTTTGGCATTCTCTCTCTGCGAACTTTTCCTCATCAAGTAAAATTATATATATGTAACGTATTTTATATGTTTCTTCCTATATTTTTCTTACTATTATATATTTGTGTGATTCCGGGTGGATATAATGAAACTAATTGCGCAACCGATCTCCTCAAAACGTGCACCACATTAACAGAGTCTCTTTTAACACACGTTCGATCCAATTTTCACGATTTTGATTCGACGATCCTTCGTTAAGCGGAAAATCCGTCGTACTATCTGAATCGGCGCATAGAGTTCAATTTTCCCGAATTGTACAGACTTTCGTAACCTGGCGCGTACGTGACTTTCGCGCTGCTTGTTAGGAAATAAAAAGTTTGTACGGGGTAGAAGCGGAGCGGCACGAGAGACCATTGGAGAATTTGAACGCGGCTGTAGCAAGAAGAGGGATGGGAAAAGTGGGAAGGTAACAGAAATATAGACATTGCGAAAAGCCAAGGAGAGAGGAAGAGAGGGAGAGAGAAGCGAAGACGAAAACGCGTTTTGCAGTTTTGCAGCAAGAAAGTACAAGAGCAATAAAAATTGCTCGAGTATCGCCTTATATCGAGGGAGAAAATAATAGCCGTCGGTACATCTGATGCACGTTATCCTCTTCTTTTTTTTTTTTTTTCTCGTTAAGGAGAAGAAAGATCCACTCCGAGAGGATTAGTCAAAGCGCTCGTAGATGAAAGGAAGCGCGTGCGGCGAACCCGGGACAACGTGCGGAATTAAACCAAGCGTCGCGTCGTCTTAAGAGCACGACAAACATCGTCGTACATTTTCCGACTCCACGTCCCACGAGTGAAATAACATCGCGCACTTTGGATGCGGCACAATGCGACCGCCCGAATTTGCCGCGCGTAGAGCAGAAAGCGTCTCCTTGCTGTACTTGCATCCATAATTAGTTAAGTTTATCTCCTCCGGCTCTCTCTCTCTCTCTCTCTCTCTCTCTTTCTCTTTCTCTATCTATCTCTCTCTTTCTCTCGTAGCTACAAATTCGACCATCTTCAACATAGGAGAAACCCAGCCCTTTAATGCCCTGCCGTCTGTAATATCTCGCCTCCTTCTCGCAATCCGACCTTAAGCGAGCATTCTCTCGCCGATATCGAACACCGATGGATATCGATCGTGCACGAGCGATCATTAATTTAATAACGAGATTCCAATATCGGCCGTGGTGCCTCTAATCGAGACCCAGGAATATTTGCGTCGCCCGCTATCAATCCCCTTTCCGCCGACCGCTGAAATTGCGGCATAACATCATGCGTGCCGAACGTTAAATTATAACGCCGAATATGTCGAAATTAAATTAGCGATGCGTCTCCTACATGCTGGGTACACGTATGTGTCCATCTTTGCGCACGGGGACCAATAAATATCACGTGGCGCGGGATGCGATTCGCACGCGACGGCATACAAGCGACCAACTATGAATACGCATCCGTGCACATTCGCACGTGAATGCTGCTATTGCAGTGCAAAAGGATATAGTATGTGCTGACAACTAAATGGCCGAGAATATCGTGCAGAATTTCCTAAAAATAAGGGAAAAACGTTTCAGATTTCGTATAAAGTTCTTAATTTATTGAATCTTTTGGACGCGTTATATGTGTTTTTATCGACACAACAGGATTGTTGGAATTTTATAATTGTGAAAAAAAATTTTTATGCGTCAATCCGCCATTAATACACAATTTTTTTTCAGAGAATCTTTTTATATAAATATTAAAATTGTTAAAATACTTTCCAAGAAATTAAATGTTATAAACATTAATTTTATTTTATTAAATGTTAAGAAATTAAAAAACACACATAGAAAAAAAAATATTGGAATTTATCGTTAATATCATTACTATTTATTGCACACTCAAACGAGCTTATCCTTTGATACATCTATAATGTCACCTCGTTTTCTCTTTTCTCCCAACCGCAGAAGTGCCACGAAATAGCGTTAAAATCGCAAAAATCTCCACTTGGCGGCCTTCCGAATGTTTTTATTGGTGGATTAGCTATTTCGCATTGTTTGCCACCGCGCCTTTCGACCGTCTTTCATTCGCCTGTGTGCGAATTTTGGCACACGCGGTGGACTCTTGTTTGCGCTCCGTTGGCATTACCCTACTTCTTTTACCCCGATTTAGTCCTCAAATATCCCCGCGGCAAGGGCAAACGCAAAATGGGTCGTCGGATTAAAATCCATCCGCTCGCCAAATTTGCCATAAATAAGTTAAACGGATATTGCGATCGACGGTGGCCGGATTGTTGAGGCGCCAAGTAGCGCAGTCCGAGTTTTCGCAAACTTCTAGCAATCTTTTTATATATATTATTCGACAGAAATTTTTAATTAAAATAATTTTAATTCACAATTTTAGAGCAAATTAAACACAATTACATTTAAAACTTTATAAATAAATTACAACCCCGGAGATATATATTTATATTTTTGATATAAATTACGCATTGAAAATCATGTCGAAGCACATTTTGTAGCGCTCGTAATTTGCGTTACTTTATCTTCATTTTGCTAAATGCGATCCAATCGATATAGAAAAACAATATATTCGCGCAATATGCTTGCGGCAAGAGCATTATGTGAGCCGCTATATAAATATTCGCACTAATTTACGCCGAAACTGAGTTTCTGATCGTGATTCGATAAATTAGAGTGCAATACTACATTCATGTAATAATTTATCTGCGAATTTATGTATATCTCTATCTAATTTTGATAAATAATTATAATAATAATACGTAAATCTGTGTAGTTAAAATTTTATTATTGTTACTTTCTTATTACGTTAATTAAAATTTTATTATTGTTACATTTTCTGTTTTATCATTTTTAATTAACGATTTTAATTAGCGAGAAAAGGAAAAATCTCAGTACGCACAGTAGAATTTAAAATAATGCTATTAAGTAAATCGCTTAGTGTTTTAATAATATTTAGAGTATTAAATACAAGACACAGAAAAACTTATCATATACGGTTTTTAATAGAAGCTTCGTGTAAAATTCTCATAACTTTAGATAGCCTTTTTTTTATATTGTATGAGAAATGTATTGTATTATATTTTCCAATTTTGTTGCAAATTCTTTGTTACAAAACGCGCAGCCGGTTACCCACCGTGCTATCATTATTTTGCAACTACTTAACGCAATGTACGGTCTATAAAAACGAAATTCACCGCACTCATAACTTTTGTACCTTTACGGCGTACAGAAAATTCGTTCGCGAAATCAAAGCCGTTCTGACGGGCGTTACAATTGCACACTGGTCGGCCTTTTATTATCTCCCTTCATGTGCCCGCATCTCCAAAACTGCGATTCCATCTCGGAATTGCCTTCGCGCAGTCGGTTATTGCATTGATGGCACTTTTGCTGTAACAATCCATTTTAAAAAGGATTCGTTTTGCTGTTTGTTCCTCCACGCTTTTATATTTATATCTCGCTGGAATATACAAAGATTATTACGAATTTCCAAAATATTTTTACACTTTCTCTCTCTCTTTAGTATTTATATTTAATTATTATGTTTTTATATTGAATTTATTATTTATTTATGGGATTATATTTAATTATTCTTTCTTTATTTATAAAATTTACATATAGACACACATATATACTATATATGTATATATGTCCCAGATTTGGGACACTCTGTATATTAAATTAAAACAATAAATTTTAAAAAATATCAGGTTACACATCAGATCTGCAGTTAATGGGACAAATATATGTGTCACATGCATGACACAATTATATGACACAATGTTTTTGACAACATAATTGCGTTTCTTGCAGATCTGTATAACCTGATTTTTTTATATATTTTTTTGTTTCGACAAAATATATATTGGAGTGCATTTGAACGCGTACGGTTTCAGCGTGTACAGCTACCAACAAGCTCAAAGTGCATTCGTGCGACTAATAAATCTATCGTTCTTTTTACTCCTTCGCCCCATCCCAGTTTTGTTAGAAACTATATCTTTTCTGATTCGCTAGCTATCTGCTCCATTGTTCTCGATCAAGCAATCGATGTGTATCTCAAACGATGATTTGACATGTTTGTAACTTATATTCATGCCCGTTTTAGCGGCTATTCTAAAAGTACAATTTATATTTATTCGTTGTTTATTATCTCGAATTTCAGTAAAAAAGAAAACCCGATAACTTGTGTTTAATGAAAAATGATAGATATTGACAATTATTGCAATAAGCACACAAATTCTGTACGATGTTTACACGCAAAACGTTATTTATCCGTAAATTGTTTTTCAGATATAATGGAAAAACAGCTGGTTGAAAGCCAATATGTATTTAAAAAAGCTAAATGTATCTTTAATTGTCGAGCGTAAAAACAAGAACTAATTTACGAATCAATTTTATTCGCTATTCATGCGAGAATATCAGCTGCCTATACCAGCATGCAAGGAAGCTTTTCTTTTGAGAACGCTCTTCGTTTGTCCGCGGTACAACAAAAAGTGATATCTAATTTTTTGACGCATAGGTTTAGCCTTTGTTTTTAACAAAGAATACAAATGTACGATGAAAAACTTTTCGAAGATAAAAGCAACATTTTCTTTGTATCCGCATAGCCGAACTGAATTCGTGAAAATTTGATACAGCATAAAACTTTCCCTCTCTTTCTCTCTCCCCTTTTCTCTTTCTGTTGCGCACTCAACTTCGTTTAATTAAATCTTAACCGAGCGCATTCCGTTTAACTTAACGCCGGTGCTTCAGCTTTTACGAACTCAGCTCTAAAAAAATTGTTCATTCCTCGTGGTTTATAAAATTGGATGGCCGCGGTCATAAATTCCGCAAAAAAATTATAATAGTAAAAAATTGGAAATATTTAAGAAAGAATATGACATTTTTTTGAAGATATCGCGCTTTTCGACATAATATGAAGGCATCTCTTTTTACATTTGTAACAAGTAAATTAGATTTATCTTATACAAAGGACAAGTTATCTCAGCGTAGCTTTTACAGTGGAGCTTATTACGCACGTGATATCTAGAAAGTAAAAATTCAGAAAAGATATCAGCACAAAATAGATTAAAATAAAGTGATCATTACAGAATATATAATTTTATTCAATATAAAAATTAATTAAAGTAATTCGTCGAAAAGTTGAATGAAAAAAAATGTTAATGCCAGTAGTTAAAAATAGAATATTATTATATAATAATTGCTCTTCGTTTGTCCGCGGTACAACAAAAAGTGATATCTAATTTTTTGACGCATAGGTTTAGCCTTTGTTTTTAACAAAGAATACAAATGTACGATGAAAAACTTTTCGAAGATAAAAGCAACATTTTCTTTGTATCCGCATAGCCGAACTGAATTCGTGAAAATTTGATACAGCATAAAAATGCTGTAACTAGCTTTATCATAATCCAATATATCCAATAAAGCCGTTGTCGAGTGAACGGTATTGCGATGCGCATACAATTGGTTTTCAATTGTGGATAATACTGCTGTCAAATTGCCAGATAATTTGACGAATAATTTTCGACGGAATATCCGAAGGCCATGTCGATTTTGACCATTGGGCACTTTCTGCATTGTTTGATATTCCACCGCGCATGCTTGTTTAATCGCGAAATCACAGAATTCACAGTTTTAATCGAAATAAAATGCGAAACGCGAGAACACAAGGAATTTATGGAAGAGATATGTTTTGTGTGTACATACATGTGTGTGTATATGTGTGTGTGGTGACTATTGATCTAGGGTATGTTAAAATTGCAAGCGTGTCAGTCTTTTACCATGTTTCATGTTTCACATAATACTACATCTACGCTAAAGCACTTTCCCAAAGCACCCCCGAGTTTGTGCAATGTTTTGGATGACCGCTTACTGAAATTGCCCTCCGTTATGCTCTCCAGTTACCTACCGCAACCTTGTCCTTCTCTCGGGTGTCTTTTTTCATTCCCTATCGTACTTGTATTTTCTAGCTCTCTCTATTTTCTCTATTTTTTTTCTCTCTTACCAGCTCGAAAGTCCAGATCCTGAATATCTCGCTCGCGAGTAATTCAGTGCGTGAATCTCTCTTCGATAACATATATTTATATCTGTATTAATAAAAAAAAAATGACATTGTAAAAATTTTTGAATATTTTTTTTGCGTAGGTTATTTTAAGAACTCTCATATAAAGCTTTATTCCAACAGATAAATACTGGAATTCTTTAATATCCGGTATATGCAGTTTTATTATTAACATTTTGCGCGTACGAAAATTTTGAAACAAATATTTGATCGTCCATCAGGCCCAATTGGAGCCGTAAATTAATGGTTTCGCTTATCAACTTATCAATGTCTCTCGCGAAGCGTGGATACCGCGCGTTGACGGCCCGATTACTCGCGACCGTAGAAGCGAAGATTTTCCTTAAGTGATTAGAATATCCATTCTTCGCGCCATTGCCCTAAGCCGGCCTGTGACGGCTCTTAGATCCCACGGGATTTAGATAGTGCTTTCTCGGACGGCGTCGTAACGTGCCGGATTTGCAGGGACGCGGATTGCCGCGCCCGGCCAAATTGCTCTCGTTCTACTTACTGGCGCGTAACAGGCAGTATAACGCGATTAATATATCGTTTCATAAAAGCGAGCTTGTTGAGTGGTCTGAGGAGATTACACGCGACGTAAAGCACGCTCGGCTACTTAGCCTTTGTGTATGTCGGAAGCGCGACAACATAGTCCACGCATATATACACGGACATTATTATTTAATCGCAGTTATCGCGGCAAGACTATTTCGCAAAGTGTTGTTCGAGGATGTTAATTAACGAGGAAGAGAGAGGGTGAATGAAATAACAGCCGCTGTGTACAAGCTTCGCGCTAACGATTCACACGGATTTTCCACGAGCGCGTGACAAAACGAGTCTCCCGGTTCGATTTTCACTTGCTAAGAGTAAATATAATTAACGTTATCAAACTCGCGTGATATATTCGCGATAGCCGAGGATTCGCCGAGAGTCGGGAAACGGGATTTCTTTTTTTTCACACGTAAATAAAAAATATCGCGTAAATAATATCTGTCTTCTTCGAGAATATTGCGTTCACATCGAACGCGACAATTATGACGAACTGGCATCACCGACGTTGCAAACGACGCTGTTTATTCGCCCGTATTTATGATCTCTCACTCGTTTTGCAATGCTAATGACAGCCGGCTGGCATTTAGTTAGATAACGTTTGGAGGCGCGCCAAGGTAACCAAGTTTCCCCAACGCCCGCGATCGCTTACTCCTATTGACAATACCCAAGCCGTGTGTGCAATGGTCGATATTCAATTCCCGGGACACTCGCGCAGCCGTCCCTCAAATTCTGCCACGTATATCAGATCTTGCCGGATGTACAACGCGCGAAGTTGCGGTACGCAAACTGCCTTTTTGCGAGATGTCATTTAAAATAGATTTTTTTCTATTGACTCTGCGGCTCTACCATTGCTTTACGGCATATCCGACAGTTGAAATAAGCTGATACGCTTCCATAGTGTACAAACAAAAAATACGATCCAATACGTTATCCTCAAAAATAATTGATGGTCGATTGACACTTGTCAAGGAGAAATTTACAAGATCACAATTGTAATTTTTTTTAAAAAATGAAAATTTTGTCACACATGGTAGAGAAAATTAATTTTATTCTCAATTTGATATAATCCACCATCGAGCGTTTTGATATAATTTTATTTCAAATTTAGTTTGAGGAAAATTATAAATCGTGTATATATTAGTGTGATGATTTGACGGTTGCCGAAAAGAAATAAAATTCTTGTTATAGTATCAAAATTGAAATTTTTATAGAGAATAAAAATTTATATATATTTCTATCACAAGAAATAAAAGAGTACATTTTTATTTTTAATATAATTTAATATAATTCAACTTTTAGCATTGATTTAATTTAAAACACATTTTTTGAAACAAATATCCACTTTTAAAATTTAATTTTACGAGAAAATTTACATATATTCTTTTGATGTTAAACTAACATTTGTGGAAAAAAAATGTAGAATATTAATTATGTTTAAAAAAAGAATGGAATTTCTATCATAACAAAATAAATCTATTTTTCTCCTTAATATTATACAATTATGCATTTTAGTTTAACTTAGCATTTTAATCTAATGTAATTTTTGAAAATAACAAACGAGCATTACGTTTTCCAAATTAATGCATTGTATATTATATAAAATTGTCTAAAACAATTATTTTAATTTTCTTAAATTAATTAAATAACTGTTTTATTATTAAAATAATTTTGTCACCGTCGCGGTAATTGCAGGCTTGCATTCTCTGGATAAACAACAATTGCGAGACGTGTGTATGCGTGCGAGAGGGATACCGAGAGTCTGTTTTTCGTGACGAAAACATTCCCGGCTTATACAAACGTTCCCTCGGGCGATGTTATCGAGGATCCGTTCCTCCGAATTCGTACCTTGGCACGAGGAATGTCCCAGGGCGACGCTGGGAATTGCCGCGCGGTATAACCGAGTTAGTTTCTGCTCCCTAATAGGGCATTTCAGCATTCTGCTAAATCCTAACCGGAGCGACATTATGCCTCCAGCCGCCCGAGTAGCTTAATTGAACCGAACGAGAAATAATTGCCATGGCGAAGCTCGCGCGTTGAATATATGACATCGCGCGAATGAAACGCTCCTCCGGATCGTTCTCGCCGAGAATGTAATCTAAATCCCGCTTGTAAAATTACAATTGCAGCCAAGAGAGACGGTGCGTTTCCAGGATTCTAATATAGATGACCGGAATGAGAATGATTAATTTTATCTAATGATCTAATACAATTATTATATAATGATCAATAATTTAATTATCACTTGATAGCGATAGCTATGTATCAGCTGATCGTTTCAGTATCGACATCGTGCCAGTCAGCATCCCGTCTAGACTTAATTGTACTGTCAATGCAATTGACATTGCGGTAATCTCTCATCTCATCAGAGATCGCAGCCGTGAGACGTGACGTTCGTCAATAACATAGTTCCGGTTACGTTCCGTGCGACGTTTGACGTGCAAACTCCCGTTGTTTACGACGTAATTAGCGACGTGATTAAAGCGCTTACTTTGGGTAAGCGCGAGGGATGATTGCACGTGAAAGCGCGTGCAAACGAGCTTCCCCGTTTTTATCACGACCGGAGAAACACAACGAGACACACAGCCGTGCGTCGAGGAGAATTGGGGGGTGAAAGCGCTTGATTAATCGCGGGAATACGCGGGGACGCTACACGAAGACAAGATTACATCGTGGTGAGAGAGAGAAGATCCGCCGACTTTCCCCTTAATTAAGCGTTCGCTGATAAGCCGCGCGCAGTTTATACGTTCAGCGCCAACGAGGCGGTCGTGAGGAACGAGATACGTGCTTCGAGAGATAAATTCCTGGAACAACAGGAAGAATGTTGCTGTTAAATAATTTATTTAAATAGTTCTCTTGTGCCAAATATACAGACGTCAATTTCTCGGATACGCCTCCTATGCCGCAGGGCGAAGGCAAATCGATGCCTAATATCGCGTGATGCCTAAACTATAATGCCTAAACTATATACTGTGTTACACAGTTATCTATATAGATACCTTACAACCTGTTGAATACGGAATTGCTTACGTCAAAATCTATAATGTGGGAGGTGGATGGAGTGGATGATAAATTACCTAACCCAGCTTTAGAAATCAACGCAAAGTAGTCAAAGATCAAATTCACCCTTCGATTAATTAACTCTCCGCGTCGAATTTCAATTAAATTTTTATGCGAATATTATGAGAAAAATGCGATTCTTTACAATATCGCGAAATTTCAACGACATTTGCCACATATTAGATTTCGTTGGCGTTTAAGGGTATACCGATGACACACGTACAAGGCACAGCGCGCCTTATAATTTACTTCCGTCTTTAGAGAAGCGTGATAGAGGCTGGCGTAATTAGGTATTCACGTTTAGGCGGTTTACCGCTTAATCCAGCCGTGGGGTTTCTCGTACGGCCTGTGGTACTTTTTAAAGGTCGTTTATGGCCTCTTACTCGACGGCCATTCCCGTCAGGAGCACACCGGGAGTTGTCTCCCGTTGTTTCACGACTTGGTCCAAGTTCGAGGCTTTAACTGGGGCAGGGACGGGTCCATTAATTTATGGCCGTACTTTGTTATCCCCGGTTCCGTAGGAACTCGCGTCCTGCGCTTTGCTAAAACGACCCACGCGAACGATATTTTAATTAATCCATTCTCGTTCGAAGAAAAAAAGACGCAATAAACTCTGTGTATGAAGTCACATTTAATAGGAATAATATAAGGTATTCACGAATATTACACTAATAAATTTATATTGCTCGTGTCTCGACGGACGAAAAATGTATGTGTTTGCACGGAGCAGTTATTGAACACAGGGATATCGGAAGCTGTAAATAAAGCTCCGGGGTGTAACCGCGTATATTATCCAAGCATAACTAAAGCCTGCACAACATTGCATCCTTGCCAAAACCATTATATGTAACTAGAATTTATCGGATCATATTGGAACTAAACCCGGATCACAATATTTGCACGTTCTATCAAATATTGGCATTCGCGTTACAATTTTATTGTCAAACACGGTTAAAAATTGCTCCCAGTTGTATGATTTCTATCATTTTCAAGATTGTCATGTAACAAAATATCTTTGCATGATATCCCGATGGTATTATTTTATATATTTATATTATTGTAGTAGAAAAAAAACCATTATTTTTATATATGCAGTTAGTTTTTATCCGTCGTAACAAAAGTTTCGGCTTTTCGATCATGTGATAAAAAATTTACCTTTAGGAGGATGAAACGATCAATCCTCCACTCTTGTTCGTTTCTGTAAGCTCTCATTCAATTTTATACAGTCAAGCTCGATTGATTCCGAATCGCTTGTCTGTAAAAGCGAGAAGCTGATTCTATCGTGTCTGCTATCTCATCGATCTTATTTAATTTTCAAATGGATCTGCCGTGAATCTTAAATCGCTCAAGGGGATTGAAAGTAATCCTTACAAGATCAGCGCGCGTTTACAACTCCCGAGTTGCCTCTCTCGCCCGGGCTATTTGGATGATTTGAATTCGGGAAATCGAGGATCCCAAAGTGTGTCGGGAGAAATCCTCGTAATTATTTCTCGGTACGATGTTCGATTTGGCATTATAAATGAATCCTTCTAAAGCAATATGAATTCACGTTATCGGAATTCGGACGTTATCTGATTACGCCCGATGTAACGGCGCAGCGAGAATTATTCAATAAATTGCGAGTTTTCCGCAGAGAGATACAAAACGCATAATCGTGTATTCGTGATACTAGGACGATATATGGAAATATGCATGGGCAAATAATTTATAAATGTGGATGCCGCGCCGCGCACACGAAATACAATTATTATGAAAAATTTGTCGGCCGTGCTAAAAAACGAGAAGCCATTTCGAACGGCTCAATTTTCGATATTATTTATTTACGTATAATACTCGATTTGAAATATATAAAAGATAAATAAAGAAGCATTTTAATTTTCCATATATTAGAAATTTATATAATATCTATTACAGTGTTACAGTGATAATTCTTGATCAAATTATGATCATGCGTAAATAGTGTATCTTATACATGTAACAAAATTGATTTTATAATAGTCAGCAGCGCGTGAATTTGTGATACCATCCGTGATAATTATGTAAAATAAATCGTCAAAGAAAAATAAAATTGACAATGATATTGCTCTTGATTTCAAATAAATAAATTGTTATAAATCATTGATGAGACAATATTTTAATTGCGCTTCGAATATTCTTTTTAAAATTATAATATATCTTGTTTCTCTTTTCTTCTCTATCTTTTTGAAATATAATACCGAATATGCAGTGCGAGGTGCTTTTAGTTTAAATACTATTTTTTAACTTTTTTCGAGAGGCTACATCTCGGCGAAGGTTTCATCTAGTAAAATCTTGTGACTTTTGTAAATACATACTTCATTTGCGAAACGAAGTTTCGCGAGGGAGACGCTATCTCGGCACGTACGCGATTGAAATATAAGTGTCTAAATTTAGCGATACGGATGACTTCTTCCTTTCCATAGCGTTGAAGAAACTTTAGTCCTTCTTGCTACATAAATGCCTGCTTACCTTCTATTTTCTGTGAAGCTTCATGCAATTTTCTTATCCCTTTTTTGAAGATAAATATTCCCTTTCATGCAATAGGCAAATAACTAAACAACATTGTTTATGATAAAACTTAAAAAGCGCCGAATTTTTTTATTTTATTAAAAATATTTCCTTAATGATACAGAATCGAGAAATTGATTGTCTTCAAATAAAACAATAAAATCTATTTGAGAGATATAATTACAGGGCTTCAAAACTTAATTTTTCTTTTCAGAATTTAATTTATTTATTTTAGATTATACATATTATTATCGATTTATAAAAGAAAACTTTTACGCGATTGCCGTAAATTATAAAGCCATAGCAGCAAACCGTTTTGCTGCTATCCTTATACTCCTCTTACGCGATGTTTCATCTCAAATTTTGAGTAAAAAGTAAAGAGAAAAAAAAATATTGCCGCACACTCACGTAGAAGGTGGGAAGGAAAATTGAGCGATTTTCTGTAGAGTTGTGACTTTTTTACGACACCGGCGAGGAAGCTCAACCTGTCGGCGCAGGCGAGCGACATTGTTGAGGAAAAGTGTCGAGTCACATATACGAGCTGTTTACTAACTGCTAGTTCAACCAGGTTTATACTAGCAGATGGAGAAAAGCCCTGATTTCTTATTAGGATCATTTTACGCGAGAGCAAGCTTTGTTTCGTGCCAAATTCTATTTTTGGAGCATATCTAGCTAGAGTGCACTTTCATTACCAGGATAAGTACATAAATCACAGACGAAAAAAGAGAGAGAGAGAGGGAAA
>NW_021848451.1:394088-401213 GCF_003651465.1 Formica exsecta | reverse complement strand
AAGAGAGTTAAGTATATAGTATAAACACTCTTCGAAGATACACATATGCGTGCATAGAGTGACCATGGTTATTGATCACTTGTAAAATGTAGCGTGTAGCGTTTTCCCTCGTTTTACGATAACTTCGTTGTAGAGCAACCAAGTTAAACTGCGAATAATTTACTAATGGAATTGTTTTGCATAGCTACCCATTGGGGCGAATCTATTGTTCAGTCAATCGTGATAAAAAAAATATAAAATACATACACGATGTACAATAATTAATTACATTTTTGAACTTATTCGTTAATTAAATCTCGGTAATGTCTCTCAAAAGAAAAAAATTGTTTTAGTATATTTTATTACCCTCTCTTCCTCTAAAAAAATTAATTTTATTACAAAATTTTATTAAATAATTATATTATTAACATTTTTTTAATAATATAATTTTTATTTTATTAAAAAATTTTATTAATTATAAGATGCATATTATAACTTTAATTACTTGAAATAAATGATTCCTATATCTATATTTTTAGATCTACATTTTAGATTCTATATACATAAATTTATTATCTTCATGAAAAAAATAAATTTTGAATAATGTCTTATTTAAACACAAAACTATTTAAATGATTCTTTTCAATAATAAAATGATTTGAAAATTGTCCATTATTGGATATAAGGAATCATCTATTAGCCAATGCACCTTGTATATGTATAAGACAAGGATGTATCATGAAAATTCGTAGAGGTACAACACACATTTAGGACAACTTCTCATATTCCGCTCGCATGGGCAGAATATACGCGACATGACGCGAGACTCGCGAAAAGGACACAGTGATAAAAGTCATGGCCGTCGTCGCCGCGTCACGTTTTCAACCATAAAAGGGGATTTTCTCGTGGACAAAAGAGGAGAGTATTTTTCTCGTAATAACAATTTACAATTACCTCGATGATATATCCGACTTTTTCCCACGTTGCTACGCGTTGTGACGTTTTTCCTCGTTGACAATCGCCATACTCTTGGATTTGAGTCACGCCCGACAATCCGTGGTAACTTCCGCTTTGGCTCTAATTAGACCCGTCACGGAAAGCGAAACTGCCGGCTAGGACGACGGAGAATATCGCTAAATTTCCCGATTGTCCGTACCGGCCGTCTTCGCACCTGAATTCTAATCTCGCAATAAAAAAAATTGATCCACAAGAGTTTTACGGCACATTTTTTATTATAACAGATATTTACCAGAAATTGTATCTTTGATAGAAAAGTACATATACGGATACAGAATGGAAATCCAACATTTTTCTGACGAGTTTATTAATTATTTGTCACACATTTAATATTTAACAAATAGTAGTTGATAGAGCAGAATAAATATTGATAGGAAAAAATTCAATCAGACTTTGCTCTTTCATTTTGATCAGGATGATTGCATAGATTTTATAATACTCATCCTTTTATTTTTCAATCGCATGCAAAAGATCTCATCTCGTTTAATTCTCTCTAGCTGTTTGTTGTAATAATGAAAACGGTCAATATCACAATGCGAATGTCGCTCTATGACAAGGATTTAAGTATTAATCGAGGATAAAACATGCACGGTGCGCGTTTCCTCGCACGTAGAAAATGAAAAAGATCGTCGTCGCCATAATATTTCAAATGTACTTAGAAATCGCGACGTTTTCTTCTCTCTTTTTTGATTTTTTGCCAACAGATTACAATCTTCCATTGGCGTAGGATCAACTTCGATGCGAATGCGGAAAAAAGCATTGTCCCGCTTACTAAAAATATTCGTACAAATAGATAATATCAATTTTGGCGGCAAACAGTTGCATGACACTTTCGAGGAGCGATTTAAATTTAATTTTTTAGGTGACATACAATACGCGTGACATATATGTACATAACAATATAGTATTTATTTTATTAATTTATTGTAAAGCACGCTCAAACGTGTGTGAAACAATATTTATTATTCGCGGTCTGCGAAATGTCATGACATTTTACATTTACATTCATTTATGCAACAGCATAATGTATATTTTATGAATATTTTACAGAGAGAGCAACGATATATATAATATATTTAAAACATGCCATGTTGTGCTAATTCAGTACAATGTCGCTTTTCATACGTTAATTTCACACTTTGTGGATACGTGCAAACGAAAAATCTGGTTAGAGCTCGGCTACATTTTCAAAAAATATCAAGCTACGTAGAAGAATGTAGTCGCACGAGGTAATACGGCACAACTCTATATCTATAGCCGTTATTGTTGGAGTTTAGAGTATTATGCATTACGTAGATAAAGTTTTAAGTCGCTTAAAAAGCGAAAACAATTTGTAATAATCTCATTAATAGTTTTGCGCCAGAAGAACAAAGTCTCAAGAGAGTGCTATATTAAAATATTTCTTATATATTCGTTCAATGGGGAAAGCGTGGAAACTTCGCGTTACAATCGGAATGAGAAATCGTGAATTCTCTCTTGGCTGCTGCAAAATGAGGTAATCAAACTTTAGGTTGCATTTACTCTCTGCGCTCTACTTTATTTTCCATTTCTATGCATTCATCTACTTATTTCTTGCGTTATTCTGCGAAAAACGAAACGCTATGGAGGAATTCTCGAATGTATTTTCATACTTGCAAAGCGTATTTATCCAAGTCTCATTCAGATATGTTCTTGTTACACCTCGGTTTTAAAACGGTACGAAAAAGATTGAATGCGCTTTTGCTTTGTCTTACCGATTTATCTTTTATCTCGGAAATTTTAAAACGCGAGTTGTCGCATCGACAAGCTCAGGTGAGATGATTTTTACGAAGAGCACAAGCTCGTAAAACTTTTTTTTTATATCCGACATTATTTGCTGTTTGGATTTTGTTACGAGACACATCTCGCTTTATATAGTGCGAGTATATATTGACGTTTACGCGCGTGCTTCACGTTAAACATCATAACTTTATCACGTATATACATAACTCCTGCTCTTAAATACTTAACTGCGGTTTCCTTCCGATTCGCGTATTTCTTTCATGTCGTCATCTCAGATGATGAAAGGTATAGAGTGTCTCAACAAAATTCACCTTATTCCGTACACTGCGCGCCCTCATTAAAATTTGGAATGAAATGTTTTATAATACATTTATAAAATTATTTTTTATGTCAAACATAAACATATGACAGTTTTTAGAAATTATAATTATAATGGTAGAAATTTTTTTTATTTTATTTAGTAGACATTAATTTTTCATGATTCGAATTAATCTTTCTTTTAATCAAATCTGATTACATTTATATGGGAATATCAACTTTTGCGTAACGCTACAATAAATTGTGCACACGTATCTTAATAATTTTATATATGCAACCATTTTCCTGTTTTTAGAAATGAAAAAATTTACATTTTATATCTTGGTAGTCTAAAAAATAAATATATTAATTTTTTTATAAGTACATAATTTTTTTAATATAATAAAAAATTCTGTTGCGTAAAGGTATGAGAATTTAAAATATTACATATTGTACAATAAATATATTCTACATTGCAGCTTTTATACATCGCAAACACTGGAAAGCGTTTGAGTTACAGCTTAGATCAATATTTTATATACGAGATATCATAAAACTCGCGTAGTTTTCAAAATACCGAAATATTTATGATAATATGCACACAATAAATCTTCTATATCGCAGGGATTAGGCAGTTTTTACTTTCACTCATCATCGTTATTCATTATTTGCATCCACTTTTGGCTTTTTCGCGGTATAAAATGGAAGAACCGGAGGTTAAAAAGTTTCTCAAACGAAACCATCGATGCGGAAAATTCAACTTTGAAGATCTCTCTCAAATTTATGCGTTCCACGATCCTCGTTGAAAGACGAAGGCTACGGAGATGCCTCCGCTTCATCTCTCTTTCTCTCCACCGTTGTTCCCCCCCGTCAATCTCTTAATATCGTCCAACATCGATGGGTCCGTAGATTTCCGTGGCATTTTAAACGAAAAGGACGAAAAGCCACCGGCCGTCCTCCTGTCGCCCAACCCTCCCGCCCCGGCACGGGATACCCGTGAAGGAGAAGCTTTATAACGACTTTGCGAGATTCGCAGAGCTCACACGAGCGGTAACGACTTCCTAAGTGTGAAAATTTTTAAAGCTACCGGGAGAAAATTTCTGAGCCGGTGATACGCCCGTTTTAGGACTTTCAGACAAACTTGGTTACACCGCGCGAGTTTTGTCTCCGTGATCATCGGAAGACGACACGCCCGAGATACGCACGATGAGATTGAGAGATTACATCATGCGCGTCTGTCTTGCATTGAATTTAAATACAATTGGGGTAGTTTATATACAACGCGCAAAAGGAGAAAATCCTCTTTCGGTCTCTGACTTCTCACCTACTACTATAATGGTACGGCACTCTCAAATCTGATCTCATACATTTTTTATGATTACCGGTATCAGAATAAATTCGTATTTTCTATTTTGTTTCGTTGATACGTTATTACGTTATTGAATTTTATATTATGATAATTAAATCGAATTTTATTTATCTGTAGCGGAATTAAACAAGTGAAACAGTTTTAAAATATTATACGTTTTCAGCAAATTCTTTGTTACTTCAAGTTGAATTTTCTGAATAAAACCTGCGCGCGGGATAAGCGTCCAACTCATGCATGGAACATAGAGTGCGCTCTCACAAACGAATCCGCAAACGGTTTTTGTTGCAGGTCGAGATGAAAGGGATCTCCGGACCAATTGAATTTAAAGAAGGACGCAGAATACGGTTTAAATTGGATCTACTGAAACTGAAACAACACTCGCTCGTCAAGGTACGTCGTGACCTACCGAGCAAAACAGGAAGCACGCGTCGGTAGACCAACGTAAATATGTATAACACGCAGATGGGATATATATAAAATTATATATGCGAAACTAGGTCGGCGAATGGCGTCCCGGCGCCGGCGTCAACGTCACGGATACTGCGGCCTTCTTTGAGCCTGGCATCGCGAACGTAACTCTGATCGTGATCACTATACTGGTGAGTTGCACAATATAACGATAGCTTTGTTACACGCTTACCGTGTAAAAATGGCATAATTAGGAGAGAGAATATACTCTCCACGAGAGAACAACTTTTACACATTTTTATATAAATCGGCACACGTGCTTCTCGTGCTGAAAGATTATTTCAATACAGTTAAAGTAGATATATTCAAATACACAGAAAACAAATTAATACACTGAATCAATAACAATTAGCAATCTTAATTTTTCTCGAGATTATAGCAAAATTTATCGAACAGATGTTACGTCATGTATAAGAAAGTTATATCATATAATAATAATGAGTTATTTATAAAATAGATATAAATATAACCATAATTTTATATATATAAGACAAAACATGAAATATCATTACTAAATACAAATAATATAGAAACATATAAAACATGAAATATAATTTCTAAATAAAAAAAATATTCTCTTCGAAAATAATTAAAGTGCTGATTATAATTGGTTCACACAATAACCGCTGCTCTAGAAAAGATATGAAATGAGATTGTCGCAATGCCGACTGTTTCAACTGTCCGATACCGTCGTATCCACCCACCCACTCATTTTGGAAGAAACGGGTCGAACGAGGGACGCGCGATGGCCGTTGAAAGTTCCTCGATATGGTCGGCGCCAACGTGTCTCATCGTAAATCCGCGTTACGGTTGTCAAAGCGTTTTCCGTTATTCTTGCATGAATCCCGTACGCGTTCGGCACGGATGCAGGAGATGCCGTACGTGATGATGCATCACGAGAAAAACTACACCGGGAATTCGCGGTTTTACGGTTTTTGCGTGGACCTCCTGGCGGCGGTGGCGAGGGAGGTGGGCTTCTCGTACCAGTTGGAGCTGGTACCGGACAGGAAGTACGGCGCGCGGGACCCGGAAACCGGCGAGTGGAACGGCATCGTCAGAGAACTCATGCAACATGTATGATTTGGTTTGTTTTGTTTCACTTTTGAACGTCTCTTTGTTTTAATTCGCACTGTGTCGTCCCGTTCTGTCCCACTCGTATCGCTAGAAAACTACTGGTTATCCCGATTATTTCGTTCAGTCAGCTTATATTGGGTAGTCAAGAAATTTTTACTTCGTTACCTGGATCCACCGACGAATTGTATGTCAAATTAAGACTACATGTTCGCTTATGCCTATTATTCATGATAATTCAATACGCAATGTTGGCGATTCATCGATAGCGTATCGTGGCTGACCAATATAAAGTTTTACTACTGCGAAAATTTCCTTGTTAGATAAAATCTCGTTGATGTCTTGATAGCCCAATATATATAATTTTATTAATAGTAGAAATAAAAACAAAATTATATTATTATCTTTTTTGTAAACTTTTTCAGGACGTAAAAATATAATTACACGATTAGATGTGCTATTTTGTTGTAGTACTTATACTTTGTTTCAATTATGATCTTAGTTTGTGTATCTAATCACATGTTTCTGTTATGCTGAGCAGTCCAATCTATTCTCCTAGTAATTCATTATGATCAATTACACCGCTATCTCGTCGTATCATAGAATGGAGGAGCTGCGATGGGTGAAGGTAAATCACAATGCGGTGTGTACAGCATAATGTACGCGCGATATTGGCAACTCTATACCAGTCGATACGAAATAAGATCGTAAATCGATCAATGAACATAGCAAGTTAATTATTGATGGCGCGGTTAAATGCCGTTACATCGTGGAATTTATCAACAACGTGTCAATCAAGTTTTAATTAACGTAATTATGCTCTGATATTTTTTTATCCGATTCTATACATAAGCACTGATAGGAAATCCTTATTTTAACGAGGGTGGAAATTTGATACAATAAAATAATTCTTTAATATCTCATATCTCATTATTCTTATCATTTCACAATATTATGTTATAATATTTCTAATAATTATTATAGAACGTAAAATTATATATTTTCTTATATAAAAGCAAAACGAATCATTATTTAGGATATGTTTTCTAACAATAAGAGATGGTATCTGTATTTATTTTTATTCGATAACGTGCATATATATATATATAAATAATACCAGTATATATAAATAACCAATGCGCACAAAAAGAAATTTTTTTTTT
>NW_021848451.1:324971-393998 GCF_003651465.1 Formica exsecta | reverse complement strand
ATATATAACATTATAATAATGTTTACCAAATTGATACCGAACGGTCATAATAATGATATAATATATGCAAATCATTTAAGCCAATAATTTTTGCATATTACGATAAAAATAAACGTTTTAAAATTAAAAATACAGCAGTAGAGAGAGATTTTTTCTTATATAAAAATTTTTTAATATTATATCTGACACACGTTTTATCATAATGACTAATTATATCTTAATGAAAATAAAGACGCGAATATTTATAAAATATATATCTTTTGTTAACAAAATAAAAATTAACAATACTTTATAAATTTCGTAATATTACAATGTGATCGAACATATGTTGGAAAGTACTTGCAATATTTAATTGAATATTCGCGCAGCACATAGACTATAGATAATTTTTTTTGTACATCCACACACATACACACACACACATATACATATACATATATTGAAATAATTCACAATTTTGAATAGTACTTATGGTTTTCTCCAATTCTAACAATTATTTGCTTTAATAATCAATTTTTATTGTTTACCCACCATTGCTGTTTGTTAAACACGAAAACTTATCTAAAGTTGCTCACGAATCTTTGTTAATAGTTAAACATATGCACACGGATCGCTCTATATCAACGTATAACATGATTATGTTCGATGCTGAAATTTACTGGGACCTTCTCTTGTTAAATCTTTCACGCTCTTGCACTTTCACGCTTCACGTACTTCGCTGCTTTATTCAAGATTCATGTATTATTCAAAGGAGAATTAGAAGTGGCCTTACAACCTCCATTAAGTTGGTTTTAAATTAATTTTATATCTTATTTTCTGTCTTTTCTCCACGATGGGGATTTTAATACTCTCAGCGCTCACATAAGAATGTGCCATATTAAATAATCATTCATAAAAGTCATACACCGGCTGTTTAATACTGTCGCTTCTCTTAATTTGCGCATCCGAAGAATCAAGCCTTTTAGAAGAGAGATTTTCGCTTCCTTCACATTGAAATCTAGGATAAATATTTTTGTCTGATTCATATCTCGCGAGAATAATGTCTCTCTCCACGAGAATTTTACCTCTAGCTACGTACGCTAATTTTTCATCTCTATTTTCATACGCGCATTCGCGCAGCTTATTTGGATTAAATCTTATGTTGGAATTTTTAAACTTTTTTCATGCATATGTATATGTACGTATGCATACCAAGTTTTTGCAAACGAATAGAAAATCTCAAACAATATGTATGAATAAAATATATGTACGTTCCTTTGCCTTTCTCTTCTTTGAAAATTCAGTCAACAGAATTAATACTACTAAAATAATAAAGTTAGATATAATTAAACATATGCATACGGGTAAAAGTATTAATAAAACAAAGTGTTAGATAATGAGTTAAAAAATCTCGATAAATCAACATATTCTCTATCTATCTTTCTAGTATATTATTTATCGACGCAATTTTATGAAAATGCGTGTCAAATGCATTCTCTGCATAAATACTACTATCGCAGTTAATCCGGTCGAAATTCTCATATGCAGCTCGTAAATATTAAATCTGGTCGACATTTCCTCTAATTAAATCTCTCACGTTTTCGCCGCAACGCAGGCACTGGCCCCATTTTCATCTAAAACGACGGCGAGCTTCATGAAGTGAAGTTACTTTATTGCATTTCAAGAAGCCGATTTGAATTTAAATGTAAATCTAGATCGCATGCGCTAGACTTTCAACTCTCTGAATAAACGGCGACTGCGCGATAATATTGGCAACATCTTTTTGTCGACAAATTTCCGCTCGTTCCTCATAAGGATAATATTTATCCAGTAGAACGTGGACTTTTAATTGTGTGCGCTTGTTTCTGCCGTGTACGCGTGCAATTAACAGAATTATCTGAATAATTTTTCTCGTTTTTTTCTTTTCTATATTCTTCATTAGCAGAACGTACACTTCTAATATTGATTATTTGCATTGACGCTTTGTCAAATATTTAATCTCGCATATAAAAATGGTGGATTAAATGTTTCATAAATGATGAAAATTAAATATTTGAATTCCGTAAAGATTTTTCCTGCTTTTCATCTTTAAAACGATATTAAATGTGATGGAGAACTGTTGTCATGAGAGGATTTTCAAAAAAAGGGGAAGGGGACTATTATATTTATTTCGCCGAAGTAAAAGATGAAAAAAAAAAAAAATCTCTAGATTAGTGTACCCTTCCCACATTCGAATACTTGATTTGCATATGTATCTTTATTTGTTAATATCTTTTTAATGAACAACGAGTGATGACTAAAATTTTTGGGAGTTACTTAGGATCACATGATTTTAACAACATATGTCAAAATCAAGATCATTGGGAAAGTATACATTAATCTAGAGTTTTATCACAAAAATTATTGAAAGAAATTAGCATTACGCGACATAGATTAAAAAGACTGCAAATATAATTTACTTTTCATGCGAAAAAAAAAATTTACTCATCCGAAATTTTTCTCACTTCCCTTATCAATCAACGTATGAATCAGAGATAATTGTCGATGATATAATCTTCATGTCGATAGTTAAATTTTTTTGTACTCATATAACGTAACGGGATTTACCTATACTACCGTCTAGCTGACGTGTAACTTTACGCACGTTGATCGCCACTCTCGCACCTGCGTCCTACAAGACCTACGACACGCATGTGTGGTTACGCATGCAGAACGCATCCCTCGCGGGAGTGTTCGGCGTAATAGTCTATCGAAGAGTAATCCATTTAACCGGTAATCAGCATCGAGAGAGCCATCGAATGCGCGCATCGATGTGCAAGTGCACTTCGCCACCAGGCTCGAACATACTCGGAATGCCGTCGTAAATACCAATTAAAGCTGTCCACATCGCTACGAAGATGCACGACCCGCTATCTCGCGCTCGGTGCACCCGAACTCTTCGATGGAGAATGGCGACATGACATTTTCACGCGGAATTCGCATGGGTTGTTTTAGCTTCGATGGGAAACGCGGACATTTTTCTAGTCGAGATGTCATGCTGCTCCATCGCGCCGCTTGCAAGAATTTTTTTTATGTTTCTTGCGTAGATATTTTTATTTAATTACTTTTTCAGCTATTCTCAAGCCTAAGGAGGCGATCAAAAGTGCATTAAATTCATTAAATATTTCAAAAGTCAATCTGAAAATTTTTCTTCAGATTACAATACGCATACTTCCGTTTCACTCGCTGAATTCCAAGAAATGTACATTACTAAATCTATAATTCTTTTTTATTATCCTCGAACAACCCCTAAAAGAAAATCTGATAAGCATTTATTTATTTAAAATTTGCATCATATCACGAAATTTGAATAAACAGATTTATATATAATTATCGACCTGTTATCTAACTGATCGATAATTACAAAGCACAGCTGCTTATTACTTTTTAATCAGACTTGTACGTCGTATCTCTCAGCGAAATGAGCAAGAGGAAACGAAATTTCCCTAATTCTCTCGAGCCCAGACTAAAACCGTAAAACTTGAATCTCATGCGCGACCCTTTTACCAGGGAAAGAAAAAGAATTTATATCTTCACATAGCCTCCCCTTCTAAAATTCTCATGACAAACATGCAAATGCCTTATCGTTGCGCGCCGACCTTGTCGCCGACCATATCGATAGATCCGGCGTAGGAGAGCTTTGCGAAGAGGATGCCGGATAACAAAATGGGCGGGTAGACTGGCGGAGACGGACGAGAATGGAGACAGAGAAAGGGGAGTGAGAGAGGGAGAATCGCGAAAGAAAGCTTGTAAGGGATGCGAGTGAAAGAGCGGTAGCTCCTTTTTATGATCCCCGTAGGAGCAGCCGTATGTAATGCTGAGGAGCGAGGGGAATTTCAGCGGAAACGCGCGCTACAAGGGCTTCTGCATCGACCTGCTGAAGGAGATAGCGCACATGGTGGGCTTCGCTTACAGGATCGAGCTCGTGCCGGACGGCAAGTATGGCGTTTACGATTACGAGACCGGCGAATGGAACGGAATAGTGCGCCAGTTGATGGACAAGGTGAGTGTGTGGATGGATAAGATGCACGCTTATCTGCGCGTCTGTATGCGTTCATAGTGGATTCGAATTAGCATAGAGTAATAAGATATGTTTATATTTAAATCGGACACGAACTTATGCAATCACCTGATATATTCCAAACTCTCGAGAAAAAATTCAATCTTTTTTAATTTGCTATTAGTGTGTCGCTGAGTGTATGAAAGATGGATCCCGATGAACTTTTGAGATGAGAAGCTGACATTATCTGAGATACGATCTATGACGGTATAATTTAACCGTAATGGAAACGGTGCTTATACAACAGTGTGTAACACAATCTAGCATGTTTAGAGAGATGGTTAACTGTCAAATCCCATCGCGGATAGATAGTTTTGATAGTCAGTGATAGACATAACAAAAGGTGGTTAACTGAATTTTGATAGAGATATGGAACGAGTATCGACGAGGAGATGCGTCTCGGGAATTACATTTCCTCGAGGATGTATGTTGGATTACATTCCTGGTACAGATATTATCCTGTCAATGAACAAACCGCGAAATTTCATTGCTCGAGATAACGCGAGTTATAATATTATTTATATTTTAAAAATTATCATACTCCGCTCTCAAAAAAAAAAAAAAACGCGATTCCGTATTGACAAAAAATACAAGATGGAATATCGAAATATTTCGGGCACACTCCGTGTTAGAAAGGCATTAATTACGCAAATTGACGTGACCATAACTGCGGAGTGGAACGATACAACGGAATGTAACGTAATATCGGAAGCCACCGTGCCATTTTGCCGCCGCATTCCGATTTGCAACCGGTTCGAATCGTGCACTTTGCGTAGAGCTTAGAGACGCGACGCATTGGATACCGTTCGCTTTTGCAATTCAAATGACGGACAGATGCGGTGAGACGTCGTGTATGAGCCCGTTTCTATCCGCAAGGCGCGAAACTAGCCCGCGTTATATTGCTACGTCTACATTTCAAGTAGGCAATTGATTAAGTGCCGCATACGCCGCCTGCAATTCCGTTCTACCGAATTTCAATATCTCGCTGATATTTGTAGCAGATGCGACGGCGACAGCGCGTCGTGATAACGATGTCAAGCGACTCGTCTGTCGCAAAGTATCATAGAAGTAAAAAATAAAATATAATAAAAATAGTTTGGAATTAGAGGTAATTCTCATATCGTTAAATGCATACGTAGTATCCTATTGTAAAATCTATTTACGTTTATATTAAAGTGATATTTGTGCATTGCTCCAATCGCAACGTATAGTCTAACGTAGTTGAACCAGTAAAAACCATATATGTATTTGCAGCTGATTTTATCCTGGATACGTTAACGTAGATTCGAACTAGACTCTAATCGAGAGAGATCTCTCGATTAGAAGCTTGATACACTGATGTACGAAACATGCGTATTTCCGCGCTTCGCAGACGAGATTTTCTCACGAGGGTGAGATCAAACGCGTCCGCTTTCATCCCTTGTTTTCGCACGTATTTCCTTTTTCCCGGTTTATTTAAGAGCGCGCACGATTTTTGGAAAGAACTAAGTAGGATGTAACTAGTCGTGTATCTAGCGGCGATATCTACATTCCAGAACTACTTTCGCCATAAATCCCGAACTTCGGGATTGGCTTTGGTATCCGGCTGCTGCGAAACTGCAAGGGCGCACTTTTATCACGATGAATAATGTATAACCCTGCGTGTAATAGAAACTACGTCCTTGTATAGAAATAATTAATTCCAATGTAAGCGTGACGAGAACGGCTCCCGTAACGTAATACCGTCAGCTTTATCAAATGGATAACTTTAAAAGAGAAAAAAAACATGTGCACACTTAGTGTGTTTGAATGTTTAAAATGCTTAAAATATTTAATTTAACGAGATAATGCTTGCGCACATGCACGAGATTAAAGGATCTGCCGATATCGCGGCGTTGATAACGTAGGCGGAATAATCACGCGTGTTAAAACCTCGGAACTAGAGAAGCGACGAGGATATATCGCGATTATTAATTATCTAATATTTATCTCGATTCGAATCAGAGCGCATTAAGCGCTTCTCTGACAGTTTACGCAATCGATGATAGGTTGATGAGCGTGCAAATGTGCAAACGCCCCCGCACACATATGGGGCCCGGTGTGAAATTATGAGAGATCGCGATACGAGTCGGCGAAATTTCTCATTTTCGTCGAGACTCGCGGACTGTGCGGGTCGTTACAAAGCGACCGGCAGTACGTTATCCGGACGGCGGTATTAATTTTGTCAGATGATCATTAATAATGCTCGCCGCAGTCGTCGCCCGCTCCCTCTCAACCCCCTCCTCACGCCTCCACCCTTTTCTCTTCCCCCCTCGTTCGCCGAGAGAGCGAAACCGAGGACGGAAAAATGATGATAAAAAGGCGACGGCGCGTAATATGCCTAGAAACGGCGTCGTATTTTAGCGACTTAAGCGTAGTTAAGCGGATCTCACCAAGAAGTCCACAGTCTGGAACGTCAAAGCAAAAATTAATCAAACCACGTCTAATTAGGCATCTTAATTAACATAATATATTTCTAAATCCTCTTTTATAGTCTGTTTTGTTCCAGAGACTTTTTTTGCATTTAAAACTCACTTTAGATTTTATAGTTATATAATTCG
This sequence comes from Formica exsecta, assembly GCF_003651465.1. Classification (NCBI taxonomy): domain Eukaryota; kingdom Metazoa; phylum Arthropoda; class Insecta; order Hymenoptera; family Formicidae; genus Formica; species Formica exsecta. The sequence continues at coordinate 387,341 of NW_021848451.1, read as the reverse complement.
AAACCACAAACTTCTAACAGAAGCCTGTTTTCGACACACTTTCGAGATCTCTCTATTTATGACTTCATGTTCGACATATTTTAAATGTGCGAATATTTTGCTTGTTCAAATATTTTATTACATGACACAAAATTTTATGAATAAAATTATATCTCGAATTTTATTGCGGAATTTTATCGTTTCAAAATACTGTTGAAAAGCCATTTTTTCGAGCAAAAATATTATTTTACATATGTGAAAATATAAAAATAATATTAATTTGCAATTTAATGCAACAAGTTTTGGAGTATTCGTTGACACGCAAATATGCAAAATGTTACACGTGATATTAATTTTGCTCGCGTGAATTCATCTGAATAGGATGATGTATCGATGTTTCATTTTTTTATCTGAACACGTTGATAAATGGGATATCGTTTGTCGGCGCCACGTGAAAAGGTAACGAAGGGTAAAAAACGAATGTACAAAACGAAAAAGCCTTGCTCGCGATGTATCATCCTCGTCATGGAAATTATTAATCGACAAAAAGCGATATTCTCAACAGAAAAATGTTAAAATAAATAATGCAAACATCGCGTGCGCGCGCGCGTATATAAATATTTCTCGCGAAATCTCTATGCGAAATTGATATCGCGCACTTTTTCCGGTATATCTCTGCAGCTTTAATCGACCTCTGGCACGTTCGGCTTCTCCGCCAACATATCGAATGCGCGAAAACAGCATCGCTCGTTATACTGCATACATTCATAAACGATTGACGGCGCGATGCATCGCGACTCCGCAATGGCGCCGTGCCTGTCATCGCGCGAGAGTATGCACGCCGCAACAAATTATTGCGACCGTCATTCACGGGTCGCATAAATCACATGCGAGAATTAGTGATATCGTGAATCTGAAATATCTTTCGCGGAATGAACCGGGGGTACCATTTTACGCCAATATCGATCGTCGTTTGATAGATCTTCCGCGTCGAAATCTCCCATTCACAGCTTAATGGTCGCAATGCATACAGTATTTATGAGGCATGCGAGCTTTTAGGTTTTTATAAAGCATGTTAATTTTTAGGACATTTTTAAGGCCCACGGGAAAACATAAAAATGAAATTGTTAACGCGGATTATGGATTTTGTTACAAAAGTTTTTTAGAGACTCATGTGTCCTGTTGTAGAATTGATAAATATGAATGTTTTTATTTGTGAAAATTATATTTTTATTGAAACGACATATTCTCATCGAAAAAATATTCTACTTAATAATGAACCACTCTTGAATTTAATATCATTATCGGAAAATTTGTTAATTTATTTTCTTTAAAAAAATCCTCAATTCTTAGTGTCATCAAAATAAATGTAATAAAATAATTGAGATGAATAAGGAATTATTACAGATATTATTTAGTATATCCGTGGATAGAGAAAATAGAAGTAGAATCAAGTATCAGTTACATTTTCAAATAAAATAAATTGATGAAAGACAAATCGTCAAAAGAGACAGAGCTTTTCGTTTAAATGCACATCGCATGATTGAAACGCAGCCGTAACTTTTCGAAATAGATATATAAAACGTGAAAATTGACGTTACATACCGCTTTGCGACTAGAAATCGACATTTCGCGAATATTAAGAACGCGAGTGTATAAATCGTGTTTCGCCGACGTCGCGCAATAAAATTGTCGCGCAACGTGTACATTCGCGTACTTACAGGAAATATATAACGTAACATGTGATGTACGTACGCGCGGGGGAAAAGACAGGGGATTTCCCTATCTCGGGGTGCATTCCCAGGCCAGATATCCGCCACCTCCGTCTCTCTCGCTGCGACGCAAGCCGGAAATAAATCTACCCGAACTGTCGCAACTTCACGATCGCAGACGCTGAAAAAGCAGTTAGAAATCGCGCCAAAAGTGCGTGTGCGCGCCCAAACTCTTTCTTTCCAGGTGGCTTCATTCAATCGTGGAGAAGCACTATGTTTGGCTACCTATTCCGTCAGCTGTTTCACTCAACTGTGCAAGTTTAAATAATTTCTAACGCGCATCTGTCGACCGAGCGAACGAATTAGAAGCAGCTCGACCGATTTTACAATCTCTATGATTATTATAATTATAAAAATAAATTAACAGAATCCCCTCTCTCTCTTTCTCTCTCTTTGCTCAATTTTTAATAAGCATACTTTCTTCATTATTTTCTCTTATTTTGCAGAAGGCCGATCTCGCTGTCGGTTCGATGACGATCAACTATGCGCGTGAGAGCGTCATCGACTTCACGAAGCCGTTCATGAATTTGGGCATCTCAATCCTTTTCAAGGTAAGTAAAACGACGGCTCACGAAAGGATATTTCTCTGAAACCACGTACTAATCTCGTTACACAAACTAGCAATTACATCCGCGTCCAATTTCGACCGAAGAGAGCGGCGCATTTAAAGCTATCTCTCTCGTATAAGCCACATAATGCCCGGTTCGCGCTGGAAATGGCGCCGCACTGATAGCTCATATTTTTATTTTCTCCACATCCCGACGTGCATTGTTGTCGGCGAATCTTGATTCTCTCACCCGTCCAGTCTTGTTGGTCTTTCCTTCCTCTCTCGTCCTGTGTATTTTTCCACGTCGCGCATCTGTTATTCTTATTTGCTTTTTTTTCCACCGTATATCTCCTATTGTTGTTGTTAGGCTATTTTCGTTTTCGTATCTGACTCGCTCCACGCTCAAGGATCAACGCAATGTCGATGAAAGTTATGTGAAATATGACATCTCTGTCGATATTTCGCGTCTTCGTGTTTTTGTTTTTTCTTTAAATATTCATTCGACGATACGAAGTGAAATGGCTATTGTAAAAAACGGACGGTGCGTATATTTTCGCTCTCTTTCACTAGCTTCTCTATAGCAAATCTACTGGCGGAATAATTTTACCTGAGATAATGCCGTCAGAATAATAGAGGGAATCGTTATCCATATGACCGTAATTCCGTTTGACTTCGGTTGACCATAACTAGCTCTTATCTACTTGCCCGTGAAACGACCGTTGGTTGATAACGTGCCGTACAATTTCCCTGCATTTTACTGAAACAGTTAGTTAATATTCGGATGCATAAATATGCCAATTGCGTGTGTTTATAAAAAATTATAATAATTAATAACTGATTATATATGGCCTGGCACAACATCTATTTTACATATCGAATATCATTCACGAATATTTTCTGATAGAAACCAGATATTGTATATTACTTATGTTTAAACAGCCCTACAATATGCAAACAATTATTATTTAAATAACATGTAGAAAGAATTTACAATAATTATTGCGCTAATATATAAGATATAGAGATATTTAAAAAATATATGCTATATAAATATAACAAATTAAAATATGTGTTGTATAAAATTAAATAAAATTTTTGTCAAATAATTGATTTAAAATATATTTTGATCACATACACACACAATCATACAAATTTTTGTAGATTGTAATTCGTTCTTGGAAAAGTGACAAACTAATCTGCTTATTAAATTAATAATTTCAAAAATATGCATACGTTATTATACGAGGACAAAAGGAGTTATCCCATACCTCTGACAGATTTGATCCTTGTTTAAAATCGCGCTATCATAATAATATCCTGACGCCTGGCGATGCATTCGCGCGTAACAGTATACACCTGTGTGTTCTCGCTTATAATGGCGCAACACATGTCGTAGGACTGCAGGCAGACTAATTAGAGCCGCTCTCGTGCAAGTGATGACGCGTAGGTGATTGAATAATCGGAATGTATCATCGATCGGTTTATGCATCGAATTAGCGAGCCGGTTAATTCAATATTTGTTCGGCGAACCGTTTTCTCATCAGTCACTCTCTCTCTGTCTCTCTCTGTCTCTCTTTGTCTCTCTCTGTCTCTGTCTCTGTCTCTGTCTCTCTCTCTTTCTCTTTTTATATCCAACTCCGATTGTCTCTTCTCCTAACTCTATCTTATCCGCTTGAAGCTTTAATTATTCTCGCAATGTCCCGCAGGGAATTTCTTCCGACTCGCGGATCCTGCCTGCGATCGATTCGAACGACAGTGCAGGAATCCCCTCCTGAAGTTTCGACTTGCGCTAAATAATTCGAGATGCTTGGATCTACGGAGTTAACTTCTCTCGGGCAGCTGCACTTTATACCGTAACGAGCGGCGGTGGGATTCGCTTATACTCCGAAGTTAATAATGGTATTGCGCCGAGAGTAGGATCACGGGTACGGGAGGGTAGAATAGAACGATACCGATGGAGAAGTTAATTTCTCGAGCTTTTGTAATAAAATTTTCGCGACGACGAAATCGCCTCATTCAACCTAGGTTCTATCTCTAATTTTTCGGTCTTCCGCGGAAAACCTGATCGGACATTTGGTCCGACGAAATTTACGGGCAGTTCTCGATCTTTTTGCTATTGTAGAATTTTCTTTTTTTGTCTGCGTTTTTATTTCGCATCCGCTCTGTACTATAAAATAAAAGTACAATTTTCTTCCACATATATATCGAGTCATTTTTGCTATCTTATCAGACTGCTCTATATTAATAAAGAACTATTAAACTCTATTAAAGTAATTGTTATTTAAATAACAGGAAATAGAAGCGCAATTTCTGTATGAAGAATTGATACAATTAATTAATATGTACATACTTGTGTAAAAAATGTATCTCTTGTCGCCTTTTTCCGGATATCTATTCAACTTGAATTGTTTATATTTTTATGTTGCAATCTCATATCCTTTAATCCTTTTTCTTGTTAACCATTGTTACATAGGTAATTACGATAATAGGAGTAGATACACAACAGGAAAGGAGGGGGAGGAGAAGATAATTGCACATATTGTCTTGAAGATCTTCCACACAACGCTAATGCCCGAATGAAATTGCATTTCAACTCCCGACGACACAAGTCAATTGCTTAATGAAGATAATTAAGCAAATTGCTGTTATTCAGTCAGGCGGCAGTAACGTGATAATTTTCCATCGCGAATCAGTGCCAAATTCATTATAGAATATGCATTAAACTTAACAGGATCTCTTTAAATGGTTCTTATTTACAAATATCTTATTGAGATCGACTTTATAATATAAAATAAATATCAGATAAAATATATAATACTCTCCCGTTCGCGATATTCGATTATAAAAAGGGTAAAGCAAATAATAATAATGTTTATCAAATAATAATAAAAATCAATTTATTTATCTTGCGATAACTTGGGGAGATAATTCTTTACAATTACATTTTCACCAAAATGGCGAGGTGTGAAAAAGACGGTAAGTGGACTTTTCATAAATTGATTAAAACGACGGAAGCTTCTTCACCGCACTGATGACGATAGCTTGCTTTCCAATGCGGACTGAAGGCTCGTTTCCACCCGAGTGGAATTTTCCTCTGGCAAACAGAGAGAGAGAGAGGGGGGGGGGAGGGGAAGAAAGAGTGAGTCTCTTTTCGTTGATTGTACGAATCGACGTCGACAAACGCGAGCGCGCCTTCTAATTAATGTAAGGCGATCATTTAATTGCAATTAATGTTGCAGCCGTTAGCCGTTCCTCGTATTCACAAAGCATCCTTTAATTATCCTGCCACCTATCCATTACGACTCCACACGTACATTACAATTATCATCTTATTATATGCCATAATTATTTCAAATATTCCGATAAACCGATCTGTTATTATATTAGTATTATGAATTCTTCGAGTATGCGAAACCGATTTTACAGATCCAAAATAGTCTCTTTACTTCTCTTCGTCGTCGATAAATAACAACGACGGTGTTTTTTGCCCGAGTGTTTTTTTTTTTTGGAATCGACATCCACTATCAAGAGCGAGCGTTAAATTTTGCATCAGCTAATTCCGCTCGCACAAAAGTTATCGGTAACAGCAAAAAATAATCCACAGCTGAGAACTTAGTATCCGCTGATACACTATGAATAAAAAATCATTGAGATCGATATTAACTGATATAAATTTCTTGAACAGAGTGCTTGCTTACTTTAATAGAGATCTCCAATAAACTTTTTCTATCTATTTCATTTTGTACATATACTGTGCATATATTTTTATATTTCTTTTTTACATCATTTCTCGTTATATTTTTTTCTGTTTTATCGTTTAATTTTCTAAATCTGCAACATTTGTTACGTATATAAATAAATCTAATAAATTTATACTTGATATATAAATTATTTTATATATAAATTTACACTATAATGCGATGTAATGTAACAGTCGAAAACTTTTATATATATAATATGTATTGAGTTCATTAAAACAGAGTCTGCGGAATATTTAGAATTATGGAATGATTAAATGTATAAAAGCACATAATTAAATATAAAATCTCAATAAAAATACAATTGAATAATAATTTTAATGCAGGCGAAACAAATTCCGCATATTATATTAAGGACAGTAATCGATATTGTTATACGCTCAACGTTAATTAAGAAAAAGATCATTAAACTTAATTAAGAATCGTTAAACTACCCATTCAAAATTTTTTTCTGGTTATCATCAGCAGTATACATTTTGCTCATGTAGATATTAATTAAGCTATATTAATTCAAGCTTTATTCTCTCTTTTATGCGTACACAATAGTGAAATACAATACTCATCAAATAAAATAACATGAAAATTTTCATCGATAAACTTTGTTTTATACAGTTATTTAATTCTCATTTACATACAAAACATTGGCGAATGATATGTAGGTTTGATATTTTAATATCACTATTATTAAAAATATATAAAAATTAATGTACACGTGAAAATATGGTATATATTTTGCGTGTAAAAAAATAGATATTTTTCTTTACTGGATATTCATATCTCCAGTTTTTGTAAGGTGGGTAGTGTACCAGAATGAAATTTCTTGCAGGTGCCAACTAGCCATCAGGCGCGACTCTTCTCCTTCATGAATCCACTAGCGATCGAAATCTGGCTGTACGTTCTGGCGGCGTACGTTCTGGTATCAGTGACCATGTTCGTCGTGGCGCGATTCAGCCCCTACGAGTGGAACAATCCGCATCCGTGTCACGCCGGGCCGGAAATTGTCGAGAATCAGTTCTCTTTATCGAACAGCTTTTGGTTCACTATCGGAACCCTCATGCAGCAGGGCAGCGATTTAAACCCCAAGGTTCGCGCCCAATGATTCTGCATTCGAGTATCGTGAGCATAAAAGAGATAAGTGACATAAAAGAAAACTGCGTAGATTTCCTTTTAGCATTATATACGGATGAAAATTATAAGAACATTATTGGCATATAACTTGTCATTAACATTACTACATCCTTAATCAATGTGATAATTAGTTTCACAAACTCACTGCTTTTATTTATATGTAATATATGTAGATGACGTTAAATGAACTATATTATCGCGCACAGTTAGATATCATTTCATGGTAATGGGAGAAATAATGAATGCACGTTTATGCACTTTCTAATTAATTTATAATTTATATCATCAAGAGTAATTATCATCTAAATTACTATCCTAATTAATTGCGTGCATTGCCTCTATTTGGAGTGATTAGTAAAATCTATTCGATACTGTCAGATTTTTCCGCGACGACGGACGTTTCGTGTTGCGGTTTGCGAAAGATGTGCTCAGGTTTGCAATAAGATGCGAGATTTAGAATTAGAGAACGAATCAGAAATAATTCATTTCAAGTATTTGTATTTCCCAACATTGTACAATTTTCTTAATAAGAGAAACGCGAGCGTTTCTATTAAAGGAATCTTCAGTTTTCAATTGCAGACTTTAGCTTTTGAATTAGTTTTCGAACACTGAGAGTCTTATTTAACAAAGTGAAATACGTTAATCTCTGAAACGACTGAAAGGGATGATAGTATTGGCTTTCCAGCGTTAATGAGAAATTAACGTTAATGAAAATTTAAAGATGCTATTACAAGACATCGTATTACAATATCACGATACTTTATCAGAGTGTTCGGAAAATAACTATTCTCCTATTTCAAATATTTAAAAAAAAAAAACATTTATCAAATATCAGCAAATTAATTTTTCTTCACAAAAGATGTTGGGAGTGATTTCCACGAGCAAAAACACAAACTTTAACTCGTCTAATCTTGTTATCGAAACCCTTCTTCAACTCTTCTGGTGATAAGCCTCTGATGAAATCTCTGATAGCGTCTTCAAAATTTTACGCTCTTATGTTATTATGAATCGAATACAGTTAGTAACAGGTGTATGCCATATTTTTCAAACACCTTGTATAACATCAATAATTCAAATTTTTACCGATCAATATTTCGATGTGTGTACCTATCCATCATTGTTTGACAGTTGCCAAAAATAATACAAAATTAATTGAATGCAATGCATTTTCATAAAACGATCGCTTTATCAGGCTACAAGCACGCGTATCGTGGGTGGCATATGGTGGTTTTTCACGTTGATCATCATCTCGTCGTATACAGCGAATCTGGCAGCTTTTCTCACGGTAGAAAGGATGATCACGCCAATAGAGAACGCCGAAGATCTTGCCAGCCAAACTGACATTGCGTACGGGACTCTCGACAGCGGAAGCACAATGACTTTCTTCAGGGTGATTAATATTTTTTGCTCATTTATATGGGAAGTAGATAAAGTAATAATGCTAGTAGCACTAGAGTATCTGTGCAATATTATCAATTTCCAAAATGTAAACACGTGAGTATGATGACTCTCTTACTCCTCCGCGCACACATCATCTTATATATATTTAAAATATTAAAAAATTATGTCTTTTAATAATGTAAGAGATTTATAGCTCTTGTTTATATATAAAGAAAGTTCCCTATATATTGTATATTAATATTTTTGCAAGTTTGTGTAATTTTATGGCCTGTTAATCAAATAATAATTGCGCAATTTAGCCACGCGATCGATGCAGCTTTTTTTTGTTTTTTTCAATCATGATAATTTCCATTTACGTCGCGTGTTCACGCCGAGTTTGCGGAAACTTTCGTTGATGGTTATAAAACTTTTTTTCCTCGCTGCGACTATATCGAATTATGACATCGAAAGCGGAAATTATGCAATATTTTTTCTTGCGAAATATGTCAAAATTTTTTTTTTTTTTATGCATCACTCGTATTCAATAGAATGGCTTTAAAATAAAAAACTTTTCTTTTTTATTATCCTATATTGTACAATATAACTCAATCTGCTTTTTTTACGACTTTCATATTTCGAAAAAAGGAGACCTTATGGAGACCATTGATCAATATTTACGGTTATTTATTACTTTGCGAATCGAAAAAAATCTTCAGTATGTTTTATCAATCTATACTTTCGAATACGAACAAATTAATTCACTTTGACGGAAAATGCAAGAAAAGAATTTACTTAATTTTTCATTTCTTCTCATAATTTAATTAAGGGATCAGAAGCTTAAATTATAAAATAATATTCGATTAATATATACGATAACGCGCGCAATATAGTAATTATATAGCGAGTTATTATGATGTGTGTGTATCTTCTATACTTTTATACTTCTCCAATTTCGGTCAAGGACTCGATGATCGAGACGTACAAGAAAATGTGGCGATTCATGGAAAACAAGAAGCCGTCGGTATTCGTGCCAACTTACGAAGAGGGTATCCAACGAGTTCTCCAAGGTGATTATGCCTTTCTGATGGAATCGACCATGCTGGATTATATTGTCCAAAGAAATTGCAATCTTACGCAAATCAGTGGTCTTTTGGACACTAAAGGATATGGAATCGCTACGCCTATGGGTAAGTGTATGTGTGTGCGTGTGTATATATGTTGCAGATTTTTTATAAAGAAATTGTAAAAAGATATTTTTTACGCTAATTCATACGTTTATTCATTTTGTTTTAGAAATAAATCTCGATATTTTATTAAAATGAGAAATATATGATTATCAAATTTAAAACAATTTTAATTGAAGCGATATTTGCAAATACTTTTATCTCAATTTTGAGTTGATTTTCACATTTATTTTATTTTTCAAGAACTTTATACTTGATATGTATATTTACATGAACTGTATCGCATGTTATTATATTTATACTATTTCATGTATGCATATAAAATATAATTTCAATTTCTTTTAAAATAAATTTAAAATAAATGTAAAAAATATACCATCACATCTATCGCAACAACGTTTATAATTCTCAAAAAATTCCGCTTTTTTGATTATTTGAAAAATCTTTAGGTTCGCCATGGCGAGACAAGATATCTCTGGCAATTTTGGAATTGCAAGAGAAAGGTGAAATTCAAATGCTATATGACAAATGGTGGAAGAGTCCCGGAGATACTTGCATGAGGACGGAAAAGGGAAAGGAGAGTAAAGCCAACTCTCTAGGTGTCGACAACATAGGTGAGCGCTTTTCCCTAAAATAACGCATAAGGTCTAAATTATACACGCCATGAGTCTTCCGTCGTAAGATCATAATTCAAGAATGCTTCGTTACATTCACTGATATTCTTTGTGTAATTCTCTTATCGTTCTTATGAAAGTAACTATTAGACATAAATTTTTTACTCAAATTATTCGAAGGTTTAAGCGCGCAGATTTTATCAAATTATTCAATTATTTAATTACATTCATATATATATATATTTGATTTTCTGTCAAAATTTCCTATCGACGTCTTATACATATGCTCAAGAATTATGTCTTATTCCTGTTTAGGTGGAGTCTTCGTGGTCTTATTGTGCGGCTTGGCATTCGCCGTGCTCATAGCGATCTTCGAGTTCTGTTACAATTCCAGGAGAAACGCACCGGCGGAACGGGTGAGTGTATCGATCTCGTAAATCAATGTTGAAATACATTTCGATAAATCGTCGCCAGCACGTTCGCGTTGCACTATTTGACTCTATTCGCAATCCAAATTCTCGACATAAATGCTCGTTTGAATTTAACTCTCAAGTTACTCTTTTTCTCGTTGAACTACCGTCATGATTAAAATTACTTAGCACAAAATGCTGCAAAATCTTGTCGAGTAAATATCATAGCAATGAGAAGCAAGGCAGAAGTTGCGTTTTCAAGGATGTTATATCTATCGAAGCGGACGATTATTGATCTGTGAGAACTGGAGGGTTGAGGGATATGCATGAATCGTACATAAGCATTGCATGACGTTCCCTGAACTTTGTTTCATCGCTACGCCATGGATCCCACCGTATCAGCATGAGCTCATCGTCCATTGAAGCATGCCGCTCGACTGCAACTCGCCCCAAACACACAAAGTTGCGAAGAGAGGTCCGTTCCGCCACTGCGAAAACTTTTTACGAATCCGCTTGCTTCAGCACACAAGCTCTTTCTAAGATATTATTTTTAAACTAGTAAATATATACATGCTGCAAAAATGTCGCTAACAATTTTCTATTTGCGCGTCATGATACAAGTTGCGGAATGAATTAGCGAAAAGTGAAAATTAGCTTTTTGTTAACATGCAATATATTGAAAGGAGATCGTGTATTTTTCAACAATTCTTAGATTTAATATTTTAGATCTATAATTAAGAGATTTAGATTATATAATTCTGTTATATTAAAGACCACTTAAAATTGCACGATTAATTATTTATTTTCGCTGTATCTTCAATGCGGTTTGTAACTCGAAAAATATTTCACAATAAGAAATAATATTATTTATTCCCTTGTCGCTAATTCTAAAATCCTTCTATATCATAGTAGATCTTATTGTGCTTCTTACAAGATTATCTTTAATAATCACGTCAACAACATGCGCGAATAATTCGTCGTTGTGGGCTGCTGATGTAGCAAAGGCCTCCGATCCCTTCGACGCCTACTTCCGGTTCTCTTCAGGGGATTTCTCAGGCCGTACAACAGCAGCAGCAGCAGCAGCAGCAGCAGCAACAGTGCCAGCATCCACAACCACAACAATCGAATCTACAGCAAGAGTCACTCTGTTCGGAGATGGCACGCGAGCTTTGTCGTGCCTTACGTTGTCACGCGTCATCTCGACGACGACGTACCTGCGACAAATGCTCCACGCACGTGATCGGCTATCCACCGGACAATCCCACTGCCACCCCAATAAACGGGATAAGGTCTCAGGTAATAATCTCCCTTATCGCTTGTTGCTTATTAATCTATTAGTCAATGCCTTTTTTTTTGCAAGATGCCAACATAAATACAAATCAATTAATAACATGTAATAAAATAATAATAACAATACATATGTTTTATATGTAAATAAAAATGGATCTAAACTATCTATTCGGAATACATAAAAAAAGCATCAATAATGTTTTTTCTATTTATTAGAGAAATATTTGTTCGAGAATTAATTTGCATATCTTTCGTGACAACTTATCGTGTAATGAAAATAAATGGAATATAATATATACGAAATATAATTATCTTGTATGTTCTTTTTTTGAGAGAAGATTCCGCGATAATGACATATTTCTCTGATCATTGTCTCTTTGATGAAACTGATATTCCTATCTTTTATATTCGAGACCGACTTTATATCACATTATCACAGCTTTAGACAAGAGAGAAGTCAATCCTCCCCGTTATATCGTTATTCAATTATATTTTATATTCACCGAGCTTCTCTATATTCCCATGTTCATTAAGCTCATAATTGCATTTGAATGTTCCTTAATTAACGAGCGGATTTACTTTTCGTCGGGATGGGCATACAAAATTTATTATACCCCCTTCTTTCTGGAGAAAAATTCATGCAATATTACAAGATAAAAATTTTATTAATATGTAATTAAATCAACGTAATTTATTAAACGTATTAAAAACATTTCATAATTTGCTGTAAATTACGAAAAGTAAACATTGATTTCTAATTTACAGAATTCCAGAACCCGCAAAAATCACGAATCCTAAAATCGTAATAAATAATTAATAAAAATTAAGAGGAATTAAACGTGCTAAATTAAATTGTATTAAACACAATATAATACTTAATTAATAATTTAAAAAATGAAAATACAATCATTGGTAAAATTACGATTAAAAAAGAAACATGGATATGTATTATAATATTATATAAGATTCTCGAACTTCTCCAAAAATTTTACACATACGATTACTGCGACGTTGACACTCATGTAACTATTATATAATCATGTTACAGAGAAGCAGCCTGACCGTACCCGTAGTCGAACTGCCTCCACACATCCACATGCATCATCACGCACCGCCGCATGATTATGACGGCAATTAGAGGGACGTCGTCTTTAGCAAGACGAATCTCGATGGCATTAATCGTTAATCAAGATTAATTACAAAGCGTATCACGAAAAGCAATTACGATCGATTTCATTGATATAGACTCTTGCCGAGAAAAAATGTCGGCATTCGAACAATTTTGCACAATATTTAATAAAGACGTTCGTCGCGTTTCCGACGTTTGCGATTATGAAAAGAGCTTAAAACGCTTTTTCTAAATCGACATGTGTCGCTTTTTCGCACACATTTGATAAATCCGTCAAAATATTGACGCGATACTGATCTAATTGATAAAGTAACAGCTCTAGTGATTTCTCTTGGCCGCAAGTTTTGTACGATTAATCAATCCAGGATACGATATAATTATTTTGAGACAAGACGTGTCTGACACTTTATTCAAATATATTTGGGATAACGTGATTCAATATAAGATTGTGTATATATATAAAATCCTAAATTGAAATGTTATAACCAACTCGCATATATATTAATTCTCAACCTTGTCAAAGGAAATTTTGCCTTGATGTGATGCAGTCAAGATTGAGTTGAAAAAAGTTGAAAAGAAATCGTATAAAATGATTTAAATTTAATTTACAAAAAAAAAAAAATTAAAATGTACAAAAAAGGAAACTTTCCTTCTCTTCTTCTATATTCTTTCTCTCGTTTTGAAATGAATATTATCTGGCAAAATGTGCTTTTTTTCTATCCGACTTTATCTTTAGCGCATACATTTTTTTTTATGTCGAGTCGAATTGTTATGAGAAGCGAGCATTGCGAGATAGCAATCTATATATCAGGCACTAAACCCTCAATTCTACTTTAACTGATATAATATCAAGTTCTATTAAGAGAGTAGTACGCTGAATCTATAACGATAGACGATGAACAATCCTTCCGTCTTACGTTTAGATAACGAAATCATCTAATATATCTGCGATGGTGATCACGGATATCTCTGTCATAGAGCACATTCATGCTACTCTCGCACGAGATCCAACGTTCGATCCATGCACAGAACGATGTTTAAACACACTCTGTAAATGCGTTCTCTCTTTTTCTTTCTCCATTTTTCTCTATAAAAGGCTGCCTAAAGTGTAAGGTACTTGCAAAGTATTCTGTAAATATCGCCGCGGGGATAAAGCAGAGCAATTAAATTCGTAATGGAAATATTTTATGCAAAAGCGAGTTTTATGCGAGTGAGTAATCATTAGTAATCGAGTACAACTTAGATGTTTGGTGTCATGTAACGTGTGCTGTAACAATGCTGATAGTCGGCGAATAAATGTAAGATAAGAGAATCATTGCTGTGTCTCCTCTTTCGAATCCTCTTCAAACTATAGTTTGCAATTTAAAATAAAAGTTAGTAAAAAAATATTTTAAAAAATTAGTAAATAGAATACCATAAATATAATTTTAAATCCAATCTAGTTTAATTTAAAGCCAAATTAGGATTAAAGTTATCTAAACTAATCTACATTACAAATAAATCAATCTTCTGATATCACAGCAAAATACATAAGTTGTTTCAAACGAATCGCTCTTAAAAATTACGGAGGTGCAAAATACAGAAAAACGTCACCGATAGAGATTGTCTTTTTTATATAACATCATTTATTAAGGGATAAAATAAATGACAAATAACATATCGCTTATATGAAACTATAATATTTCTTAGTGTTCATTATTCGTTATGATATAAAAGAAATCACATCACATACGACCCCCCCTCCTCCGGGAGCCACGTTAATAGCGGCGATCGCTCGAATTTTTACACACGATATACGACGAAACCGGCTTATTGCCGAACAATACGCAGATTAGCGGGAATTGAAATTCCGCGGAATTCCTAAGTGAAATCCTCGAAGAGAGGTTGCGAGCTCGTGTCGGTCCATGATTAGATTAGGCTACGACCGCGACGCTTAATCGAATCAACATGACTGAGATGTTACGACGAGCTACGCGCGCGAGGAATTCCTTCTCCCTGATCCAAGAATCTTTCGAAATCTCTTCCTCGTCGGTGCAATCAACGAATTACTATCAGAAAGGATGTTTCCTCCTTGCGTATAATTCTAGGACTAAATCTAGAGAAAAAGAGAAAACTTTTTCCTCCTTTTACCACTCTACATCCAATTACTCAACTGATGTGCAATTTAAAAAAAAACCTTGATGATAGTAATTCGCTTAATAATCGAGACGGGGGGGCCTGGTCAAATCACTTGTAATTATCACACAATCATTCCCGATACGGTGGCATGTACTATTTTTAATATGCTTTTTGTGACTTTCGGAGGTGGACACTCAACTTTGCACGGTTCGTGCATTTTCTCTCACTCTCTCCCTTCCTCTCGCGTTTTTCCTCTCATTCTCTCTCTCTTTCTCTCTTGAGAATACCCACTTGAAACAATTGTGGACGACGAGCTTAGACCCAATTCAAGGTCTATATATACATAAAAATTTATTTTTTTTTTTTTACTTTTTTAAAAATGTTTTACTCCACACTATGCGCGCCTTCTTGCTTCTTTCTCTGTCACTTTCTCTCTTTTCCTGTGCTCCCGCGCGTCCACCTCCAATATTCTCACTATATACTTTACCGAGGCATCAACTCGACTCGAAATCTCGACACGCTCTGCCTCGCGTGTCCAAGAGAGAAACAGAGAAATTGATAAAAGTGGAGCTACGATCAGACACGAGACACGATCGGAGGTCCCTCTGTTTTTCTGATAAAAGAAGTTACATAAGACATCTGAAATAAATTCAAAAGATTTTCAATCTATTTAAAAGATATAACGTCGTGAAGCATCTTTCAAGCGTTATGATGGCTTTGCGATGATTTTATGTTTCGCTATGTGAAAATCAGAGATCTCCATGTTCGATATTTGATCGTATCCCGCTGCAAAAGCATTCGCCTATATACGGCACGCACAACTTAATCGCTATTACATAAAAATCTCAATTCCTTCTACATCTTTTTTTATCTCTTCATCCTTCTCTCTCTCTCTCTCTCTCTCTCTCTCTCTTTCTCTGTTTCTCTCTCTCTCTTTTGTTTTCCTATCATATTTCTCTTCTTAGAATCGCGAAATTATGATCTACCGCAATGTGTGGTTCGCTACAGCGGCATTCACAAGAATTCAACAAGAATTTCTCGCGTTTAAAATACAAAAGAAAAGCACAATGAAAAAAGATATGAAGCAACCACTGTCCGTTATCGTTACAACGCTCTTCTCTCGTTACAACGACGATTTTCTTTCTCCCTCTACAAGCCTCACGCGTATTTCTATTTTCTCTTCTTGTCTCCCCTTCTAACTCTCTTTCTCTATCTTTCGCAATTACTACATTATGAGATCAATCTGCGCGCACTTATCGCGAACACCTGTTGCTATCCGTTACTCTCTCTCTCTCTCTCTCTCTCTCTCTCTCTCTCTCTCTCTCTCTCTCTCTCTCTCTTTCTCTCTCTTTTTCTCTGTTTCTCTCTCTCTCTCTTTTGTTTTCCTATCATATTTCTCTTCTTAGAATCGCGAAATTATGATCTACCGCAATGTGTGGTTCGCTACAGCGGCATTCACAAGAATTCAACAAGAATTTCTCGCGTTTAAAATACAAAAGAAAAGCACAATGAAAAAAGATATGAAGCAACCACTGTCCGTTATCGTTACAACGCTCTTCTCTCGTTACAACGACGATTTTCTTTCTCCCTCTACAAGCCTCACGCGTATTTCTATTTTCTCTTCTTGTCTCCCCTTCTAACTCTCTTTCTCTATCTTTCGCAATTACTACATTATGAGATCAATCTGCGCGCACTTATCGCGAACACCTGTTGCTATCCGTTATTGCTCTCACCTACATCGAAAAACTTATTATAAAGTTTTTCTTTTGCTGATCGTAAAATGAACAATGCTAACAAATGACGAAAATTGGCGAGAGCAAAGACATAACTGAAAAGATAGATTAAAGACTCAAAAGACGTTCAATTATGTTCGAGCAATAATGTAGAATATAAATAACGCATAAGAAATAAATAAAAAACGTGAAAGAGAGAGAAAAACTGATTCAAAAGAAAAAAGAAAGAAGAGAAAAGAGAGAGAACGGAAAAAATTCGACTACGATCTCCTAGGACTCGTGTCGCGCCGTTTTTTTTTTTTTTTTCGGAACATGTTAAATAAATAAAACTTTATATAAAATCTTATATTTTCTTACAGAACCAGGATGTATTAAAAATACACATCCGTATGTTATTATTTTTATATAAAATTCGAAAAGAGTTGAAGTAGCTTTCGAAGCCGCGACATAATTAACCTAAATAAACGTGATTATTATGATAATTAACGAACATTCACTCTTTCTCTCTCTCCCTCTCTCTCTCTCTCCCCTCTCTCTCTCTCTCTCTCTCTCTCTCTCTCTCTCTCTCTCTCTCTCTCATCTGTGATTGCATAACGCGCCAAAAATACATACGCATCGAAATCTATATTATTAGTCACCTAAAACGAAATTTAAAAAAAGGGATCAGAATTACGTAAAACCATTGTGTATGTCGGAGAAATCGTGATACTTATAAACTAAACGCGCGAATAATTTTGTTCCTTAAATATTCGGACATAAAGTAATCGTATAAAATATTCGTGAGTAAAAGATATCGATTAGTACAGAGTGGAGTACGTTTTTCTTTTGAACTTATGTGTCAAAACACATTTTGCGTAAATAATTTATATATAGACTGATACGTACTATTAAAATTCGGGTAATCGCAACAATACTCCCCTTGTACAACTCTTTGGTTTCAACTTCGCGGACACTCGCGACGCGAGTTTGATTAAGAAATAATCTACTATAAAATCCAATGATCAATTTTGATTTTTGACAATTTGATATCAACGTACGTATCCTTGCAAAAAAAAGAAAACGTCCGGATTTTTCTAAACTCATCGATCGCGATCGACAATTTCGTAAATTGTCCGAAGAACGAAGGGGAGAGAAAGAGATAGATAAAAATAGAAAGTTACATAAATGGAAGCAGAGAAGAGAAAGAGAGTTTCGAAGTGGAGATCGAAAAATAATTTAAAAAAGAAAAAAAACGAGAAGTGACAAAAATAAAATTGGAAATATTGTCGTTAACATGACAAAAACTGCGAGTGTTCTCAGTATCGAATTGCAAAAAATCGTTACTTCCTCCCCTCGGTTGCTATTCACGAACAACGACAGGACACAAAGCAATAAGAGAAAAAGTTCGATCGCTAAAAAGTTATTGGTTCTGCCGATTCGGCTATTCCGCTCTGGCGAGGCGAGCTCTAAGCGATCGCGCGAGACGCGTTTTTCTTTTTCTATCTTAAATTCTCGGAGTGATATGTAGAGGCGTCGTTTAAGGAAACAAGAAAACGCGTCGCTTTGTTGGTCGAAATGTCTCGCTGCTGCTATCCATATTTTATTCCGCATTGTTCGGACGACGAACCGTGCGTGTGTGTGTATACATGTCTCCGTATATGAACTGATACTTTGGAACACGATTTTGCATCGCCGGAACAAACTCGCCTCCGGATGCCAGATGAAAAATGTTATTCGATATTCGTTTCCCGTAGACTAGATAACTATGATCGAGAATCGGAACCGGTGTAATATCGGAAAATCTAAATATTTAATAATTGATTAAAATAGATGTAGGGATTATGAACATTTTAGTAAAATTTTGAATGGCGCAATTATAACTTTGAAATTTTTGATATTTTGTAGAGAGAATTTATTTTGTATATTATTATATATTAGATAAAAATTTTATTTTCTATTAAAAATTTTAAGTTGTATATTTACATATGTATTAGAATAATATATATATTTGGCATCCATAAATATTTAATAAAAATGTAATTTTTCGCGCACTTCTCAAGGCCCGCGAATTACCACAATTCACCGAAATTACCCCAGTTTCAATTTTTAGCATGCGTCCTTGCGTCTTGCGATCTCACTATGCGTTACTTATCATCATTAGCTCAATCAAGATCAAAGGAACGTTCATAAATTTGCATTCCAAAGTACCGATATTCTGATATCATTGAACACACATGTGAGTAAATTGAATATTTGGAGCGCGCCCGCGCACACAATATGTACACACACACACACATGCACAGTTATACAATAAAGAGACATTATAATTATAAACGATATACGTAGAATTGTCAAACTTCTGCGTACGCACTCTCTTTCTCTCGCTCTTCCTTTCTCTTTCTCTCGCCAAGTTAATCGTAAATATGCGTATATATGTATCTATATAAATGTATGTGTATTATATATATATATATATATATATATATATGTGATATATATATATATATGTGATATATATATATATATGTGATATATATATATATATGTGATATATATATATATATGTGATATATATATATATATGTGATATATATATATATATGTGATATATATATATATATGTGATATATATATATATATGTGATATATATATATATATGTGATATATATATATATATGTGATATATATATATATATGTGATATATATATATATATGTGATATATATATATATATGTGATATATATATATATATGTGATATATATATATATATGTGATATATATATATATATGTGATATATATATATATATGTGATATATATATATATATGTGATATATATATATATATGTGATATATATATATATATGTGATATATATATATATATGTGATATATATATATATATGTGATATATATATATATATGTGATATATATATATATATGTGATATATATATATATATGTGATATATATATATATATGTGATATATATATATATATGTGATATATATATATATATGTGATATATATATATATATGTGATATATATATATATATGTGATATATATATATATATGTGATATATATATATATATGTGATATATATATATATATGTGATATATATATATATATGTGATATATATATATATATGTGATATATATATATATATGTGATATATATATATATATGTGATATATATATATATATGTGATATATATATATATATGTGATATATATATATATATGTGATATATATATATATATGTGATATATATATATATATGTGATATATATATATATATGTGATATATATATATATATGTGATATATATATATATATGTGATATATATATATATATGTGATATATATATATATATGTGATATATATATATATATGTGATATATATATATATATGTGATATATATATATATATGTGATATATATATATATATGTGATATATATATATATATGTGATATATATATATATATGTGATATATATATATATATGTGATATATATATATATATGTGATATATATATATATATGTGATATATATATATATATGTGATATATATATATATATGTGATATATATATATATATGTGATATATATATATATATGTGATATATATATATATATGTGATATATATATATATATGTGATATATATATATATATGTGATATATATATATATATGTGATATATATATATATATGTGATATATATATATATATGTGATATATATATATATATGTGATATATATATATATATGTGATATATATATATATATGTGATATATATATATATATGTGATATATATATATATATGTGATATATATATATATATGTGATATATATATATATACACATATATCTATATATATACATTTGCTTTGTATGTTGTGTGTATGTGTCATACATATATATGTAGATATATGCGATCACAGAACACGTATAATTCGCGTGTAATAGTTTGTGCCACGTTCTTCGTGTGTATGTATGTACCTTAACAATCTATTATAAGGATTTAATTTGTGTTTAAACAGCCTCTCCTCGATCCTCCTCGCACACAACACCATTTGACACCATTTGCTCGATATCCCCGCTGTTACAACGATCGTAATTAATCGCCGAGGGAGGGACAGGGCTCCGTCAATTATGCATTGCGTACCCCATCGCTCTATTGAGTTTTCTCTCTTTCTCCTCTATAGTGCATTATTAGAGGTTACGGAGGGAGGCTATTAGAAGGCATGGAAATTCGTTGATAAACACCTACGCGTGCGCGCGCATGATATCGGGCGTCGAGAGATTGGTGTTTTCGTGGTCGGTCGGTTCTCGCAATAGTGCTCGATTATGGTAACAATTATGGTATCCCGATCCACGCTTTCCTTCGTGCCATCTTCCCCCCTCCTTCTTCAAATCACGAGCACAGAACAAATACAATGATTTTTTTTCTCTAATTTAAAATAGCAGCCGAATTTTCCTCTCGCGCAAAACTCGACGCAGTATACGCGATACCTAAACGAGATCGATATATTTGTCATTCAATGTGAGCTTGGCGATAGATACGAAAAGTATTTATCGTCAAGTTCCGCTTTCAATTGAGACTTTAATCTCCTCCCATTGCCGACGAAAGTAACAATGTCCAATCTTCAAAAAGCGATCTATCCGCTGTATCTTAATCTCAAGATGAAAAGATACCTCGTCCTTAGATGATTGGAAGCAAGCGGTTCGCGATGTTTTTCGCATTCGACTAAACGACAATAGAGCGCGTCATCCCTCGGTAAATAAACACAGCCGATAGGCATTGCTTCTCTCCGCGATCGCGTGCGTGCACCGAAACGTGTGTGTGTACGTGTGTGTGTATATGTGTGTATGCTGCACGTGATCGCGAATCGTCCTACAATCTAAGGTTTGCTCGACATATGCGTATGACGAATGGTAAGTAGATACAAGTTTATGTTAGCTTTCACGTTCTTTTTTAGTTTTACGAAAGATGAAATCATGGAAATAAAACGCGAAGATAAAACGCATCGTGTGTGTATATATGTATGTGTATATATATATATACATATAAAATAAATAGAAAATATACATTTTTCGAATAGACATACTACAAATTACCCAGAGAGCTGAGCGAATACGCTCCGATGACCATAGTATTTAATACTCTGGCTCGTACGATGATCATTGCCAGCATGATGATAGCCGTTCTTGTTTGCGAGCACGTAATTAACGAAGAAACTTCGAAAGATCTCGACAAGGGCTATAAGAATATGCAATAAAAAATAGAGATTTCAATTTAAAAAATTCAATGTGACCTTGATATGACCTTAATAATGCCACCCAAGGTCTAACTAATAGTTCTATCTCTTTTCCCCTTCAGAACCAAACAACTTTTGTCTAAAAATTTTTTTTCTAAAACTTACAGGTTTTGAGATATTTGCCTGTCAATATATATATATATATATATATATATATATATGTATGTATATATACAACGCAAAAGAGACAAAGGATGACGAATTCAGCGTTAGATTTCTTAATTTAACCTTATAATTAATTTTCCACTTCTTGACAAGTTATCAAGACTCGACACAAAAGTAGAAACAAAATATCGCGCGCGGAACTAAAATTTTTTCTCGTGTGTGCACGCGTCGTGATGATGCGTTAATCCATGAACTCGCTAGCGAATCGCGCATAAGATCGAAACGTAAACACAGTAAAAATTTTGTGTGTATATGTTTGTGTGTATAAAGTTAAAGCGCGACGCGAAAGCTACTAACAGACGAGAGCAAACGTTTTTTTAACAGATCTGAAACATAAACGAAACGCACAAATAACAGTCTGCTACGATGCCGAACGTAGAAAAATACAAGTGTCTATGTACAAAACAAATTATAATCTTTCGTCTCTTTATCAACCCCAGCCTTGTCTTTTTTCTGTCTGTTCGCACAATCTCTTTCTCTCCTCTTAGTTCTCTAGACTCTGATCTCCCAAACACGCACGGAAGAAAGTACTTTGCCGATCCTACATATTCGTCGCAAACTATATTAAATTTATTACGCGAATAGATGGACCGTAACGTACAATCGATGTATTAATAAGTCGCTCGAGGAACAAAGATGCGATTGGATTCGCCATTGGATCACGCAAAGAGCTCCACTAAATAGCCAAGTATTGCGATTCCTTGCATCTCTTCTTTCTACCCGATTCATATCTTCCTTTTCTTTGTCTCTTCTTTTTTCCTCGCTTCTTCATTACTGCCTTTCTCAGCGCTGATTGAAGAATCGCGATTGCTCTCTATCGCCGCGATTCACGAGTCGATCGACGATGAAGTGGCTTTATGATGCCGCGCGCGTGCGTGTATATATATGTATGATGTTCCATATGAAACTCGACGATATCGCGCTCACTCGTTCTTTCCATGCCTTGCGCAGAATCCGAGAATCCGGATAGCGCGATAGAATGGCTCGAGAAAACAAACTGACAAACTGACAGACAGCAGATAGATAGGGGATGACGCAAAACTCCGCTTTAGGTCATATATCGCATCACGGCGCGAAGAGCATATA
This sequence comes from Formica exsecta, assembly GCF_003651465.1. Taxonomy (NCBI): domain Eukaryota; kingdom Metazoa; phylum Arthropoda; class Insecta; order Hymenoptera; family Formicidae; genus Formica; species Formica exsecta. The sequence continues at coordinate 363,736 of NW_021848451.1, read as the reverse complement.
ACAATTCCGCTTGCATGCGAGCCTCTAGAATCATCAGGTTCACATGGACCTGAAAAAAAACAGAACATGATATTGATAAATATGATATTTAACAATATCTCGCTACTACCTATGCAAGAATAAATATTTCTTATGTTAATATATTTCTTTTTTCTTTTCGTTATGTTAAAAGCCTTATCAAAGACGCGCAATGGCTAATTTTAAGAGCACGGTTCGTGCGAGCTAATCTTAACTATCACGAGAACTAAGTAGCAGAAGGGCTATTTTTAACTGGACTGTGTAAAGTGTAATACTTCGTATTTAACGTTTAACTTCTGAAATTATTTACATAAATTTACATAAGCTGTTCACTTAAATTTCTACAAGACCTGAGAAATACGAAAATAATATATTATTAATATAAAGAGAAATTTTTTTAATATTTATATAATCGTCTATTACTCATAATCAATTTCCTTATAAAAATTTTAATATGTCTTAAACATTGAAATAAAAAACAAAACATTAGCATTGATTTAATAAACGTTACGTGTTAACGATGCTGTTTACCATAAATATCTCAATTTTAAGACAGTCAATCTTTATTTAATGAAGCGAATATTTTAGTATCATTTCAATTAACATTTAATTAAAGTTTGAAGAAATTCTCAAGAGAAATTAATTGTACTAAATATCTTAATTCGAGAGATGTATTTACGCTTACCTTTTCGCTGTGCTTGAACTCCCTCATGACGCGATCGTAATCCTTTTTAGTGACACGTTCCGGATAGCAAACGGCACTCTTGATGAAGGTTTTGAGGCTACGCTCGAGCAATTGATTCACCTCATTGTAATCGTAATCGTCATGCCTGATGCCGAACATGCACTGTATGTAGTTCCAGATCGCCCGTCTGAAGCGCGACGTGTCGACCTTATTGTGCGTGCCCATGGTGTAGTACGTCAGATTGTACGCGGTCTTGAATTTATCGTCGAGGAGATTACCGACATCATTGTAAAGACGATTCACCAGGGAATAACCATGATCGTCCCAGGAGTAGTCCTGGACGCGGAAGGTCGGTATGTCATTCAGCTGACCGCGCTAAAAAAAAGGAACAAAAGAATCGCGTTAAGAGCGGGGACGTAGTGCCGAGAAAAAAAATTGCATCGTCGAAAGGTCCCGAGAGATGAACCAATTATGCCAAACAAAAAAGTAAGAAATTAAATATATTACTTGAATTATCCGGCGAGGTAACTTTTTTTTAAATAACTTGCGCATAATTAACGCGTGGCATGATCGTCGGCTCTGCCCCGCCTTCGCACGGCTACCTCGAGTCAGTCGATACACAACGTTGTTGTCGCGCGGTAAATATTCATGATAGTTACGCGAACGTCGCCGTAAGCTTCGCGAGCGCGAAGCAAGCGCAGCTGACTTAAATATTCATGGATGAGCCACACGCTACCTTGAGAATATCCTTTCGGCTCTAATCGATTACGCACTACTTGTTAGGCATGCCAAAACAACGCGCGGCATCATCGTCGGAATGTCGAATGAATAACATAAGGGTGGCGAATAACGTCGACGTTATCCGCATAAAGAGAATTTTTAGGACTTTTTCCGCGGAAAAGAGTTCAATTAAGGAACACGTCGCGATGGTCCATGGAGGTGGGAAATCCAGTCATTTCACTGGTTGACAGTTATTTTCGATAGCGGCGAGTAAACCTCACCTTAGCAAAATCCTGATATATGAAGGTAGGATCCTCGATGAATAGACCGATATCCGAGTCGAGGACCGAGCTACTTCTCTGCGGCGCCGCTGCCAGCTCGGCCGACTGCGTCTCGACAGTCTCGAATCTCTTGGAGAGTTCCTCCTGCGTGATCTGATAGGACTCGGACTTTTCCGACAGGCGTTTCATACGTTCCATCAGAGTCTCCACGCCGACCTCCTGCTCGCCGACTATGCTCGGCGACGACGGCGGTGACGGCATATTTTCTGCATGAAACCAAACGCAAAACTCGACATTACGGAGTCGTGTTTAAAATGACGTATAATTCATAATTAAAAGCGCATAATTGAAAAATTCGGATTAAATCATCTCGTTACGATCGATATTATCTATAGTAAGGAAAATAGATAAAGTGCAACGTACCGGTTTTGCCGTCGCCGTTGGGAATTTTCTTCGGACTGCTGGACAATTTATCTTTGGCTGGCGGTACGCTATTACTATTGTCCTGTATGTTCTTCTTGTAATGATGGCCAGTTACGTTATCCAATTCCTCGTTAACCCCGCAGGAAAATACGAAAGACGACAACGAGTGGAAGTGAGCTAATAGGACTATCGCTTGGACGACCTCGGCTAAGGACCAATTATCGTCGCCCTTAGTCAATTTCTATAATTAAAAAACAAAATAGCAACAAACGTATTTTATTAATATTTTCAAGCACGATTCGGCAATTTAATAAATCGCGAATAAAATATAATTCATATGTAAATACAATATTATCGCTTACCTCTATGTGCGACTTGTTCAGAAGCCACGGTCTATGAGCTAGGATCTTGTTGATCTCATAGAGATCTTGCAGCTTCCCCGGGATCGATCTCAGGCCTTGGAGCCACGAGGGGTCACCGCCCTGAAGAAGGAACTCTCTCTTCTGCAGGTTTATAAGGTAGCTACATTGGTGCCTACCCGCGGCCTGAAATTACACGATAGATGGATCTTCAAACCTGTTTTCTCATCAACTTATCTGTCGATTTATCCGCGATACCACTTGACGCCACATTTAGAAAGCGTTTCCATATAATCATAATGTAATCTCTCTTATACATTTCTCACAAGCTTATTGTACGACATTAAATCGTATGTCATTGTCAATGAAAAGGATTCCAAAAATTTTAGATAATATCCGAGAAAAGAAGCCGTAATCCTGAATATTCCGCTAATTGATCTCTGTGATAAAACACAATTTGAATACAAAATGAAAATCTATATGCGCAAGTAGAAACGTTCCAGATGTTTCTAACGCTGGGTTATGTCGAGTAATGATATAATATAATTACGGCATAATTACAATGCACACACTGTATTATGTGCAGTAAATCGTTTAATTTATGGCCGTTTCGACGATACAAGCTTCGTAATCTTGATTATCACCGCTCGCCTCAGGCTGCATATCACAATAAGCAAATATATATATATATATATATGGGTCTGCAAAATTGGCTTGGACAGATAATGCTCGTCGATAAGATACTATCCATAGGGAAATAAGCGCGAATAAAACGATCGAGTTCGCGAGCATGCGGATCGACCGAAAGCAATTTCGCCTCCCGAGGAATTTCTATTCGAGTATTGAATACCGGGTGCGTTCGCGAACGTCGGAGTTATTGGCTCGATTTTCGGAACGAAGATGGGGGTGACTTTCAGCTCGCTCTCTCTCTCTCTCTCTATCTATCTATCTCTATCTATCTCTCTCTCGGCAAACATGCCCTGCGTTTTTCAATTTCAACACAACGCAAATTTCGAACGGCGAGAGACGAATTGACGACGACGTGATGATGCATCGCGGTGCAAAATTGCGCGAGGTCGCGACGACCGGCAATATCGTGCGCGTTATCACGTTATCATTTTCAGCACGTGTCGAATCCAGCAGATATCGAATTTCGAGTTTCGTTCTATAAACTGTGCTTAATCTGTCGATGAACAAACAATCTAACGATGAACAAGCCCATCGAACCGTCGCGTTATCAACCTTGTAATTGACAACAAAGAAAAATCTTAACCATATAAAAAATTAGTCATAAGCATAAAACGATAGATTCGACGGTGCTCGCGCGTATTCGAGCATTAGAAATCTACATTTAGAAAGTAATATCGAAAAAATACGTGAGAAAAAATTAAGAACTTGATATGTGACGAACATTTTAAATTCGTTGATGATCCCACATTGGAATATCATATTGTGTATATCATAAAAACATTTATATATTACGCGATTGATAACAAAAAAAAAAAATAAATTCTCGAATAATGGAAAATTTGTGACCAATTAAATAGTTTTTTTAACAATATAAAGAAAAAAAACTTATTTTTGAAAATTTATAATACGAATTTTATATAGGCGCAACTATTTGAGGTTTAAATTACCTGACGCAAGTTCGATGATCTATTTATTTTCGCGTGAGTAAAGTGCACGGGTATGGAGAACGTGTCAGTTTAGCATCCTCGACTTGCCATTTCGCCGATCGCGGAGAATGCGTGAACGATAGATGCAGCGCGATCAAATCACAGAATCATCGATCATCGTGGCCAGGACATGGTATCAATATCATGGTAAAGAGCGAACCCGAGTGAAAAAAAGCAGAATAAAAAAGGAAAAAGATAGAGAAAGAGAGAGATAGAGAGGGTGTGTATGCATAAGAGAGTGCGATAAAATAGGCAAACAAGACACCTGTTTGCCATGAGGCATCTCTGGAAATCAATCGATTCAAGAGTCATGATAAGCGATAAGAAAAGAGTCCGCAAATACTTCAAGAATCTAATGGATTTTCGCGAAAAACATGAATATAATAGCCCAGAGAATGTGGCGTGCTGTCTGTTAATAATTTATCGGGTTTATTAGTTTAATCGACAGGAGAATGAGAGGGAAGGGGAAGAATAATAAATATCAATTTATATGGGGAGGTATCCATAGAAATTTTGCGATTTTCGCGAAAGGAGCATGAAAATTATCAATGTGCATCGAGATTAAAGGAGAAAAACAAGAAAAAAAGAGAAGATTATTGGCATCAATTTTATCACGTAATCAATCAGCATCCAAATCCGATTATCATCAAATTCGTCAATTATGAAAATTTGCGGAAGCATTATCTTTTCACGCGGCGCAATTATATCAGAGATTAATGAATATTAATTGCCGTAAAATGCTCGGCCAGACTTTACTATAGCAATATCGATTTTTATTTTGTACTGTGGAGAATTATCGCGCGGGAATTAGAAAGATGATAAAGTACTGAAAATAATAATTCATTATCGCCAGAAAACAATATGCACGTGATTGATAATCGCGAGAAAAATGCGAGTATGTATCCACCGCGTTTAAAATATAACATATCTCGATAACCGATATATTCATGTCAGATACTTTCGACGAGATGTCATCTCTACAATTACCATAAATGTAATCAGGAAACGCGAAAAAACACACTGTTTTTCTTTCCCGAATCGCGAAAGAGCATACCTTTGGTACCCTCTGATAACCCCATCGCAAACACGCTGCAAAATTACGAGCGGTCTGTGATAAACGTTTCGTCATAATTCGAAATCGTCGAACGTCCAATTCGCAATGTTCACATTATTCGTTTTTCTATGCTATTCACATTTTATTTTCGAAAGAAGCTAAGTGAATTGACAGTTGTTAAACCTATTGTAATCATCGATAAGAAACATTGATAACAGCAAAAAATTTATATCTGTATTAATTAACAGATATAATTTGAGACAGAGCGATTGGCGACAATTATATGACACTTATCTTTCAAAGTCAGTCTGATATTATGTTTTCTTTCATTTACACACACAACATCGTGTGCATTTATTTTGCACTGCAAGAATCATACAAATGTGTGCTTGATGCTTACAAAAATAAAATTTAAATATATATATATATATATTTTTTTTTAATATCACAAAGCTGTGACATTTTTATTTGTGTTTGTAGAATAAATATGGGATATTTATTTATATATAAAAAATATAAAACTTCTCTCTATTTTTATATCATTTCTGGATCTAGATATAAATTAAATATAGATACTAGTACATATATCTATCCATATCTAAAAATAAAATTCCAAGATACTTTAAACAAACATTTTAACATCTTTTTTGACTTTTTCGTGATATTCGACAAAAAGAATTTACGTAATGTTAAATATTTCACATTTTTTCAAGCAAAAATTAATAAAGTATTAGAATAAATAAATTCCTATGTTCAAATAAGATCATGAAATTTAGTTTTTTACATAGCCATTTTTAATCTCGTTACAATGTCTAATAAATCTATGTGTAATAAGATATGCGATGCAATTGACTTTCCCAGTATCATTTTCACCTCGAGGCGAATCCCGAAGAAGAAAGTCCATCGTGCGAAATGTTTATCGATAGAAAAGCTGTTTTTCAGATACCTTATCACTTTATCGCGCTCCACGTGTACCGACCAACAATTTATCCTCGTCCCCGTCCGCACCCCGCCACGATATAAAGTCTTTTTCGAGCGATCGTTACGCGCCGCGATGATATTTCATCTATATCGCGCCGGCATGTCTCCCGAATTATCAGGTCGAGATAATTCGAAGATCGAGCGAGCTGAGAAACGCGCGGAAGACAGCAATTGAAATTAAATTGGGATAAACTTGAAATGTGTGAATTTCGCGACTTTGATATAAAATCGAACTCAGATATTATGTATGATATTATATGTATATTACGACCACTTCAAAGACGGAAGCTGTAACCTCGATATTATAAAATATGAAGAGATAGCAGTTTGCTCAAGATTTTGCAATAAACAAAGTCAATTGCAGTCGCGCAAATGCTGATCAAGCAGCTGTTAACTTGACAATTCGAACTAAATCAATTCATAAAATCTGCGTACTTGCTCTCGCGCTTATATCAAGTGTCTCTAACAACATCGTGTTGTTTTCATCAGTTTTATATTATGTTTCATACATATCCATCATAATTATACATTCAATGGATAATTATGCATTGGTTAATCTGAGCTCATCTCCAGAAATGGAGCAAAATTTAATCGAAAAACAACAATTCTGCAAGAAGTGAAGACAAAAAAAACCAGAAAATTAAGTAGACTCGTTTCAAATGATTGCGGAAAACGAGTTGTTTTTTTTTTTTTCAAATATCGCAAAAAACCAGAAAGATATTGGAATATTTATCTATATAAAAGCTCTTGAATTTGTATAAATTATTCCACACACATTTTTAAACACGAATAAAAATTTCGCAATTTTATGATGTTTTAAAAGAAGATATTACAATTTTATTTTCGTAAGCAAACATATGGATTTGTGTGGTTCTTGCTCGCAGTTCGTACAAAGTAAAGTCAACAAATCTATTTTATCTCTCTACTCTGTGTGTGTTATCTAGACAAGCCTGTTTCTCGCCCAAATCTGTATATTCCGAGTGTTAAATGATAAATGATCCATTTACTGAAAAATATTGGCTTGTCTGATCCTTGCAAGCAGGTTTTCGATTGATCAGTTAAATACCTTCACCTATGTATTTATATTTATATTCCATAAAATGCTTATATGCATTAGAATTAAACTGTACTTATATTTCTATTTTTGATTTAAGTCGTCGATAAGAACAGAAAAAAAAAATTATCTATAATTGAAAAATAAAATACAAGTTTATTTAGTCATCAAGCACTTTTGTAAAATTCTGTTTTAAATATAATAACACATTTTTTGAAAAAAAGAGAACGTTGTTTTCAAGATAATTCCTACACGCGTTCATATTTTTTATATGCGTGCATCTAAGAGAGTCATAGTTATATAATTGCATATAATAAAACGGCATGTTTCGATACAAGAATAGCTAAAAATAATGACGAGCGAGCGCACATGTATCGCCGAGTGGTAAAGATCATAAAGGAACAGCCAATGTTATTTTTCGCATCTTCACCGAGTCTTTTCTACGACAACGTGCGTGACATTACGAAACACGCGTTGCATTTATTCAGATGACGATAACCCTCGACCCGATGAACCCGCTGCCACTTGAGGGTGATCGGGGAACACTTTAGAGAAAAGATGAAGGCGCGATGAAGGAAAGCTTAGCTTCGCGAGCTACGATTCTTCTCTCGCGAGAATAATGATAAATTATATTCAACGTAATCGACGACCGCGCGAAAAAAAAAACACTTCGAAAAAAACGAAGAATATTAAAAAGAAAACGAAACATATTTTTAAAATAACATTCAAAAAAATCAATCAATGCGGGAATAGAAAAAAAATTCTCTCCTGATTGGAAAAATGTACTTGACATAGAACTTATAAAACTTTCTATAGGAGGACAAGAACGAGAACTCACCATAATAGCGATGAGATGTCGGTAGTCGTAAGGAAGTGGTCCATCACCCCGAAGGATGAAATGCTGAGTCCGCAGGAAATGTTCCAAATACGATGGATGCGATGACATTACCCTCGAGACATGATCCAGCCTGTTGTTCTGTACGAAAACATCCATCAATAGCACATGCGTCTGTAACACAATCAAAGCACATTTCACATAAATAAAAGCTAAGTGTCACGCGTGTAATCTAGAATTAAAGTGTTTCGTGAACATGTCTCTCGCACAACGAAACACTTGAAATTGATAACACATCCGACTTAAAATTTAAAAATATTTAATATCGAGAGATGAAAAAGAGTATCCGCGAGAGAAGAGATAATCAAATTTAATTTAAAAATTCAATTATTACAACGAATTATGAAAATTATCTTCACACACACAACATATATATGTATATATATATATACTTCGCCTCGAAATGTTAGAAATGTATTCGAGTTTTGCTTGTTTTTTTCGAGCAGGAAGATTTATCCCCGCATTAGAATCTATCCGGTAATTGGTCAACCGGTCACGTTATTTTCGGTTGTGCTTAAAACCCGTTAGTCGTACCTTGCCCGGCGTCCCGCGATAAATTTTGAGCATTGGAAAGTCAGTGTTTTCATCTACGCGTCTCATACACAATGCTAATCAATTTTACTACCTTATCGCACTTCATTTCATAGCATGTATCGTCGTAAAAAGAGCGAGATGCGGCTGGAGGAGGAGAGGGCATATTGATATCGCGTTGATCGCGATATCAATTACATAATCGCGTTTATGACACGTGCTCAAATATGAAGGAGTGGAATATCCGGGTCATCCGAAAGCGATCCACGCAATCAGGTGTTTGCGTTGCATCATTCGACAGTTCGTTTTGACTACTACTGATTAATGTAACCTCATGTCTTTGTGCGTACGTCGCGAGAGATAAGAGCAGCTAAAATAGATATATCGGCATAAATCATTGTTCGCGCAGTAGACACGTTACACTAGAACATCACGTGTTTTAATGACTATGTTACTTATGATCGTTTTTTAAACAATCACAGAATATATCGGTATACAAGATTATTACAGGAAGTTATTTTTAAAAACAAAGCATGACACAAAAATGTGCCATCAAAGAGGATTTGGATAAAATAAATATGAAAAAAAAAAATTATACAAATGATCTTTCATGTATCTAATCCCTAGAATATTCGAGTATCCACAGATTAGACGGCTTTGATCTACGACAACTTTGTACGTTTTTAAAAAAAATGGTCAAGATTTGTTAATGTGTAAATTTAATGTAAACGTTTACATTTCTTGAGTCATAACACAAATAGAAGATAATCCACCGTTAGAGAATAAACAAACGTGACTTTTCTACCGAGTCACGTTTCACCGCTTAATGCGATTTACCGGCTTGTTAATATTTATACCATAGTTCCTGTTTACCAGTTTCTTGTCCCACCGATATTGAAATCAACTCATCCGTTATAAATATGGAAGAGCCTACCGGTGATCGATGAGCGCTGACGCAATCACATTTTAGGATCGCCTCGAATGTAACGGAGTACGAAATGTGCGAGTAAACAGTCGTTCGTCATGTGCGTGCTCGCGCTACGAAATTGGCGGATCACCCGATGTATGCGTAAGTCGATTAGGAATCAAACTCGAAGTCCTTTGTCTCCCGTCGCGCGCGAGGTCATTTCGCGAGAGTGTGGGAGTTAAGCATTCGCCTAATCGTTTCTACGATACTTCCCTTCCGCATGCGTGCGCTCCTTCGTGTGTACATTTGTCTTTCACATATACATGCAAAACAATACGCAAACGAGCCTGTACATACGCGACGAAGTTTGCGAAAACTTCGGCAACTTGACATATAAAAATTACTCAATACTGCAAATTAAATTTCAATGATATCTATACAAGGGGAAAAAAATGAGTTTTTTTTTCCTAAAAGAGCGCAAATAGATAATAATTCTTATTAAATTCTCTCGCAATATCTTGACAATCGATAACGAGTACTATTTTGCAAGTCACCAGATTTTTATTTATCAGTTGCTTAATCATTAAAGCATTGTTAATGCATTGTTAATGCATTAATATATACGTTGCCTACGCGGTATCGATGTTTATTAGCAATTCGATAAATATTTCTAGGAAATTATTTTATCGATTTTCACACCGACAATTCTGCAATATGCAATTTTCATCGGACATCATGTCGAAGGAGAGTAATAATTAAAATATTAACTGAGCCAATAAGTTAAATTAAAATGTAACTTGTGCGACTGTCGCAAACGATCTGTAAGTAAATAGCTATGACATAAATGTATATAAATGCAGGCATGATTTGTCCCGCAATGATGTGGTCGACCTTGTATTAGGTCGCTAACCTATGCAAATATATACATATGTAATACCGAAGGGTAAACCACGGGAGATATAGTGGTGTGCAAATCGATATCGCTTTGATTTTGGTAGACATTATTTTTTTTTAAATGAGATATTAAATTCGGCATTAAATGATGAAGAGAAAGTTTCGTTAAAGTACCTTCCCCCCTCTTCCTAGATGCAAATAGAGATTTCTTTTCTTAGACATTATTAAACACTAATGTACAAAATTTTGTTTTCAGTGAATTATTCCTCTTGTAATACACACTTACCGAAGACAAAAGGCTTTCAAGCTTTCGGCGCCGACTTTCGTCTGGATGGGATATCAAACGACGTTTCACCGGACGTACGCAAACGGGACACGCCATGTCATCCATTATAATCATCGTAGAACAACTATCGTAAGTGCGATAATAGCGGGACATGATTTTACGTGACGACAAAACATCACGTCGAAACGACCGTACGCGCTTCGACCTCGACTCGACGAATCGTTATCACTCTTAATTGGATGACGATTGAAGGAAGAAAAAAAAATAAGATGAGATTACGCGCTAAACGTATTAACATATTCGCTCCTCATTCGATCGATTTCCCCGAACTCGATGCAAACAAGCGAAACAAAGAATAGATTCAAATAAAAACGCTTACGAAGCTAAAATCAATACCGCGGAATGATTAATCGAAGACTCAATCACGCGATTTATTATCATTATTATTATTGTACGTTCGATTACAATATCGAAAAAAATCTTACCCGAGCGACGGATTTGCTGTGATTTTCACCAAACATCAAGAGATGGATGTGAACGCGTCAACTGTATTTTACAAAGGTTACTGTAGGGTGGTCGATAAATGCGCGAGTTTATATAAAATAAGGTTTATTAAATAAGGGAAGGAAATAGGGTATATAGCGTATCTTATGGGGTATCGTATCATGACTTTACTCTCTCCTCGTGCGTTATAAAAATAAATGTCAGTCTTTATAAAAATAAATATCAATCGCCGCTTCTTGCTCTTGCAAAAATTGTACTCCGGGTGTTTTATTGGTCGAGACGCATATAACGCCACACTTATATAAATTCATGTAAATTAATGCAGGCATGTTTATAATTCAGATTCCTCTCGCGTACTGCAAGAAGCTAAGAGAGTTTCACATCTTAGCGAATTCCGACAAAATTTACTTCGTACTTTCTATTATGATACAATTTCAAGTTTGTCTCCGCGCGAACTTTGCTCTAAAATTAGGATAGAGTTTGTTTTCGACACAAGGCAATCCCCGCGACATAATTTGCGCGTCCGTTTCTCGCGTAACATCCACCCGCCGATTTATCGAGCACATCGACCACAACATCCGTAGACTTGTTGTCACGTGTGTACAAAAGTGAATTTAATAATCGAGAGTTGTGTGTCTCGTTAAGGAGAACACCCGCTCTCGAATCGACTCATCTACTATTAAGTGACATTTGTGTTGCCGAGAGAAGTCGGATTCAACGCGCCGACGGAAATAACAGATTACCCAGTGTCGGTTATCCGGCGTGGCAGCCGGAAATTAAGAGAGTAGTCTGAGTACTCAAAACAATTTACTCGATACTTTTTGGCAGGCCTCGAGAAAGCCTCCAAAAGAGAGAAAAAAATCCGCGTGTGTATTTGGTTAATCGACGCGAACGTGAATTATCTCCGTCCAACTTTTATCGGGAAATGTATGCTTTTTACTGACCGTCACACATTTTATTGGCTTAAACTCCATAAATGTTTTACTGTGCGATCATCGCAAGAAACGCACACGAACTGATATTAATACTAATACCGACGATTATCTAACACACGCATTCATCATTTTACTACGTAAACATCCGCTTGATGACCCGTTTCGTTCTCAAGCTGGTATTTTTCTGCGTTACGTTATAGGCGGACATAAAAAAAAACGCGAACAACACTCTGTACATTGCAATACGTTCCATCGACAATCGACAGTCATTAACCGTTAAACGCTGGACATGACGCGAGAGACAAGTTGTTAAGTTGTTTTCAACATCAGTATATTTTTTCGCAGCGTATTTTTTTCTACCCACTAAATTAGCTATCAGCTATTATTCATCGCACAAACGCGCGCTTTCAGGGACTCCGCGAAATTGCTGTTTTATTCCAACCTAACCGGAACAATTCCATTGATGAAGTTATTTATACGAACATAAACAGCACAAAAATTGAGACTCTCTCTCTCTCTCTTTTCTCTTTCTTTTATATATTTCCTCGCAATTTTCTCGCTAACATCACGATTCAAGAGCTTGCGATTGAAGCCGGTATAATTTTGCCGAGCTCAATTTTCGAAACTACGAACTGGCAGAAATGATCTCTATGCTTATTTGCGATCATGGAAACGCCACGATTCAATGTGAGGTTCTCTCTTCCGTGTATTTAGAGCATCGGAAATTAAGAACTCATAGAAATCATAACGCTTTATCTAGAAAATAGTCGACATAGATATCATTACCAGATGCATCGATTGCACTTTCTTTTCTAATCCTTCATTTTCATTGCCAATTTTCCTTTTCTATTCATTCGTACTATGAAATTTCTCATATTTTCTACTTCCCGCAATAAAGTATTTTAATTTCTTATAAATCCTAATATTCATTCTCTCCTCCTTCTCTCTTACATCTTTTCATGTAATTTTTGATCTCTTATTATGTTACATATGTATATATGTAACTCTTTTTAAATCAACAATTTTATATTTATATAGAATTTCTAGTTTTTCTTATTTAGTATGTCTGATTCTTATAATTATTAAGCATTTGAGTATTATATTCACTATATTATACATGTTATACCTTTCTTTCTTTCGCTTTTCTTATTATTATATATGTTATGTCAAACACTTGAAGTTATTTTTTGTATCTTCTTCGGTCAAGAAGAGTTAATCTCCTCAAGAGATAAATTAATCAATTAACAATCATAAAAAATAATCACTACGGCTCGAGATGAAGGAAACCACCATTAACGGGACTCGTTTCATGAAAATAGTCAGCTGCGTCATAGACGTGATTAGATATTACTCAATTAACTCCTACACGCAATTTGGCAAATCTCTCTCATTTTTTCTCTCTCTCTCTCCTCCGAAGCTCTTGAAATGCACCGCCAGCGCGACAAACAGGCAGGCAGACAAGTAACCCTCTTCTCTCCTTCCGAGAAGAACCCTTCTTCTTCTCTTGGCGGAGACTCCTGGCGATCGGCCCGAGACTCGCTGAGACTTCGTGGCGAGCTCCAATTTCCTCGACCCTGCTCACCGCTACCTAAGATTTCGCATCACGTCGAGAATTTTTCTTCGCCAAATATGCGCGCGCCTTGCAAGCGAACGTCATTTACTTCAAATAGGGTGACCGTATCTCTTCGTACGTGACTAGGACAATGAAAAAGTGCCGAAAGCATCGCGATCTTTAAAAAGAGAACAACTGGTCAATCTCCCGTGCCGAATCGTGATTCGATGATCCCCAGAGTTGCGGCCATGAATAGAAATCAGAAAATTTATGTTACGTGGTTTCTATACGTCAACGACACGTGATTGTGTGCGATAGAAAATACTGAGATATGGAGATCCTACGTAGAAAGTAGCAAAACGTTCCTTCCTCAGAAGCAAAATCTAACAATGCAATTACGTCGTCGGGAGAAAACCACGTTCTTCACCTAGACCAACATCCGGTTCCTACCAGAATCGTATATCTTGACAGTCAATAGGCAATAAACGGGCGATGAATAGCGATACACAGAGACAGTCCATCTCCTTCGCCTTTCATTCTATCGTTATTGCGATATCCATATTTCATAACCGACATGCCACAACGCACGATGGACGAATATTTCTTTTCATAATGATACATTAAACGCTATTGTCCATTGTCAGTCGCGGTAATAATTACTAGAACAAAGCCGCGTAAATTATGTATGCGACACACTAAAGGACACACGTATGTGCGTCGGTGTCGCGGCTGAAAATTTCGCCGTAATAACGGAAATGACGTTACATTCTATGTAACGCGTTCGCGTAAAGAGGTAAGAATCCGTTAAAAACGATTTCTTAAATATTTACGGTTCTCTAAAATACTGATAGATCGGGAGCGAAAAAATCGTACTTCTATTCTCTATTTATTTATTTATTTCTATCTTCTATTTATTTATTTATTTAAATGGGAAGTAGTTTCTATAGTTTCCCAATCTTCTTCCTTTGTGCATTTTGCAAATACAAATTTAAGTGGGACAAAATGGGCAACCGATATATTTGAAGAACGCTAAAAAATTTATGCTTGCATCGCGAATGGACAGTTAAATGATAAAAAAATGCGGTCCTAAAATTTAAGCCTCTAAGAGAATTGTCAAGAACATAGGAGAAGTCTTCAAGAAATTTTTAATCTTCTTCGCAAGAAGAGGTGAAGATCATATTTGACTTTTAAATTAGCACCTGTGAAAAAGTTGCGATACAAGGTTTATGAAATTACAGTGTATTTAATATATTTCAGATAAGAACCGTACGAGAGAGATCAGTAAAATCAATCCACGATACGATCTTTTAAGATGAAAACATAATGCATCGTTTCGATGCGGAGAGAAAAAGAGAGAGAAAGAGAGAGACTGAACTTCTTTATAATTCTACGCCGTTCCTACGATAGAGAGGAAAATCTTGGAATCGTTGCTCGTGCAAATCGCGAGCGGGACTTGCTCTTTCGAATTTTATTGGCAAAGTTCGTAATGCGGAGAATTGTAATTTATGCGTCGGGTATACGATGATTTATATGAAAAAGTGCATAGTACATTTGTCGAATGAAATTATCGCGCAAAGTTGCACATATGGAGTAATAAGGTTGCGAGAGAGTCTCGAGAGCTTTTATATCGATATAAAATCGCGTGTCGCGGATCAAAGTCGCATGAATATTTTAATGATGGCATTCGGCGCGAGCTCGGAAAATTTTCGATCGCTATTACTCCACAGCCTACACATGTGCACGCGCGATGACATTTTATGATCGAGGTAGCTCGAATTGGCGCCGGACGTTCGAGACGAGATGACGGTTGCATTTTGGACAGAATCTCATAGATTGCGTAGCGCAAGCGTAATCAGATTAAGACGCTAACACAGTGCGCGATTTTACGTGGGCGCGATAGCAGCGGGGCAAAATGCAACGTGATGTGTTCTGTCGCGAGAAAGAGAGAAGAAAAATGCCACGCGCGTCACCGCGACTTTTATCGCGAATAAACACCACCGGCGTATCCCGGGGATCGTATGTTTGTCATGCTTGAGCATCTTAAGACGCGCGAATGACGCGACGTGTCGTATGTGTATCCGCACGCAAACACGAAGCTTTGCCAATCGCCCCGCTATATTTACGCGTTTTTTTTTTATTCAGCGCGGTTATTTGCCACACGAACTTAACATTTCTTCGATTGCCGCAACGCGTGTAGGCAAAGTGCAGTGTAACGTCATGAGAGTCATCAAAACAACACATTACATCCGTCTGCGTTAAAAGCGCAGGTGACGGAGGGTCTCTTGGCACGGGACGATTTTAAAGAATTTAAAATTTAGCTATACGAACGATGAAAATGAGGAACATTTGATTTCTGATCAGTGTGCTTCCGCGTGTATGACATCCTAACGATGTCAACTCTAGAGAAGATTCAGGTGCAAATTTACGAAATATCTTATATGTAAATAAAAATTTAGCGACACGACATGATGTAACATCATTTCACATTACACGGTTGATCATTGGTTCAATTTTAATACTCGTTCGCCCGCCTTCAATTGCCATAATTTCACCTATTATCCCACGTGGTCCATTGACCAATCACGGTTATCAGCAGAGGCTGATCATGATTGCGGTTCGATTATTGCACGCGAGAACGGCGAGAGGTCCAATAATCTCCGTAATAATACAGCGAATATTTTTCAGTGTCGCGCCGGAATTGCTGCCGGTATTGCGAAATTATTTAACAATCGTTGGCAAATAATTATCTATGCGGGAGATGCGACGACGACGTTGCATAGGTAAGGCCAATAAAAAAACAGTTGAAGCTTAAACATGTTGTCGTCGGTCTCGTATGGGCGTATTGTCACGTATTGTGCGCGAATTACGAAACACAATATGTTTTTCTAATCGATTTAGTCACGCTACGTCCATTATAATTCGCGGCACGCGCGCATAAATAATAATAAAGTTGTTTCAAAAATAGAAGTGAGAGAGTACAGTGGTCGGTTCGTCAATCTTAATGACTTGAAGATAGATTTGAACTGCAGCTGGAATTTTCAACTATTGGCGAGTGTCGTCGGTTATAAGTTTGCGTGAAAAATCTCGAAATCTTCATTCGTTCGAATCTTTCGCTATCAAGATCGTTTGGTGTTTCTACTCAAATCTTATAAAAAGATTCCTTGATCTTCCAGGTATTTTTGCACAAAATTTCAGGTAAAGGAATATTTTAAAAATTTTTTGTTGCAGTTTTTGAAAATAAATTTCTTTTATTATACGCGTTTTCTAATGCTTTTCATTTATACGAAGGAAAAACACAAAGCTACTTAAATTTCAGTGCTAGATTTACAAATGTATTGAAAAAAAACTAAATAGCTTTCGTTAAGATAAACATTTTTAACTTGCATAACATTTTCATCTTTTATCACTGAAAATTAAAATAAAGAATATATATTACAAATTCAATATTTTGTTAAGACATTGACTATATAAACAGCGATAGATATATATTTATAATATATTTTAAACATATAATTCACAACTTAGCTTATTGGCTAAGCGGATTGCCTACTGCTTACAGAATAAGAGCAAAATTATCAGAGAGAATTCTTTTTTTAAATTTTCCGAGTCCCGATAAGATTCCATGAGAATTTCCTGATTTCTCCAAGTACTGAGAATTCTAGATTTCCCTATTTTTCCAGGAAGTAGACACTCTGATTAATAAAAAAAGATTATGCAAGTCGTTTTCCTAGACTCGCCGCTTCATGACCGCGCTACTTACACGCCCTATTGCGTTTCAATGGGTGCCGAGTATAACTTGGTTTAAGCATGATAATAAAACGTTACACGCGCGCACGCTGTTTATTTTATCATCGAGCTCGCGCGGCGCGACGGACGTACTAGATCCAGGTGAACAAAGGAGCTATTAGCCTCGCGATTTATCCACGCTCTGCTTTGTTGTCCGGTAATTGACGCCGGTTTCCAAACCGAGTCCGTTATGGGAAACCTCGTTCCGCGTGCCGTCGTCGGTTTCTGCTTCGTTCGAAGGGTCACAGCCCTTTGCCTCTCCCATTTCGACGTTAACGAAGTTATTCCCGAGACAATACGTCCAGAGTTATCCGCGAAATTTCGCGCAAATTGCCGACGAACTGACGCCCGTAGGGTTCCCCATTGTTCCCTCTGGTCCCTCGTACAAGGAGACTTCAAATGTAGATTTCGTATTAATAGTTTCCCTATTGGCATATAGCGTCAAATTAAACAATATTTGTTTGCTAACAAATTTTCCTTATTATGCTTTGTTTATAACAAGAGAGTCGACAATGTTTCATTCTTCTTATAGCCTTGACAACAATATGGCAAAATTAAAAAATAAAAAATGTAATAAGAAGTTACACACATTACTTCTTCTAAATACAAAATGCAATGCGTGAACAAATTTAATTGCGGCTTAAATTATTGCACGCCACCGTGATTAACGAACCTATTTTATAAAAGACCGCCAGAGCGAGCTTTTTCGCCTCGTTACGAACGAAAATTCGTGCTGTTTGAGAAAAACGTTTCTCGAATCTTCGCTGAAAGGTTCAAAGGAAGGGAAGCCAGCACTCCGGCAATGTCGTTGCTCGCCAGATGGCCGAAAGCAAACGATCGTAAAACCGCGATGTCTACTGCGAGCTCGGCCACAAAGGCACCGATATCTCGATACGCACACTTTGAAAAGATTTGGAAAAACCTGACCCAATTTCTCGTGGCCGATGCCACACGTCAATTATCGTCACACGTGCGCTTCGCAATCCTCGTCACGTTCGGCCGAGTTAAACGCGCGATCGTTCGTACATATTCCCGTCACGTTTCAATGCTGTAAACGTTTAAACCGCTATTTACATCAGATACATACAGACTTGATCAATGAGCAACGCTGCTTGTTTCGCGAGCGAGTGATGGCGAAGAGCAAAGAAACTACCTATGCGAAGATGATGATGATTACATAGCCAAGATCGAAAACGCAAATTCGTTCTTCGTCGAAGATGAAAGATACCGACTGAAAGGTTTCATCTTCGCGGAGAAAGAAAACGACGGAATGCTTGTTCCATATTTTATACATCGTCATTTATTTTCCCAACATTTCGCGTCGCGGAGCAAGCAACCGGATAGAAACGCGACAAACAGCGTCAAGCAACGACAGGTGGGGCGGTAGCGCCTGTTTAAAAGTCGATTCGATTGTTCGGTCATGCGTGCCCAGTTTCGCAAGCGGAGAGAGAAAGAGAGAGAGACAGAGAGAGAGAGAGAGAGATTCTGACGTACCCGCTTAGGACGCATGAAATGAAAATTTTATCGATCGCCGGGAAGTATCCCTCAGCCCGAGTAGAGTAAATTGCGATCCCGCTTTATAGGAGCTTTAGACACAAAGCTGCCTGGCAGGAGACTTCGCCGAGTAAATCGGAAAAAAAATATGAGCTCGAGAGAACCTTATAAAATTCTATAGATGAATATTTAACGATATATTTCGATGGTATGCCGTGAAACGTTGTTTAAGAAAACGACGGATAAAATAAGAATTTTATCATATTATTCTCTCCCCCGCGAATATATAATATAAAAATAATTGACTGATATTCTCGATGGGGCATGCTAAATCAACATTGCGCCTATAAGAGATCGCTTCGATGTCCCGAGAATGACGCGAGATAAAAATATTTTTGGCGGAATATCCTTCCAATGTTCCCCGAATATCTCTCGGGACATTCTAAAAATATCATCTCCCCGCTCCGCGCCGCTACACGCAACATTTCACAGTTATTGACTACGATTTTCTCGCCCCGTGTCCATAAAAAGTTGAGCCAGTGAGCCGATTATCATAATTTCCGGTCGGTTATCTCGCAGCAACATCGAAGCTACTTCGTGAACACTCTCTCGTATTAACCAAATTTCGTTTCGCCATCCGACGAAATCTTTTCACCATCCCGATAGCCGAAAGCAAACTTTACAACAGTGTGAGCGTATCACGAAGAGTATATAATCACTAGAATAAATCTCCAAATCGGGACATACAACTTTAAACGGGGAAACGCCAAGAAGAAGCGCGAAAGAGTGAGATTCACGTCTATGAAAAAAAGAAGTTGATTATTGACCGAAGGGCCTTGTGCCACATTGTGTCTTGCATATATCACTCCCACATATGCTGTCGTGTAGCGGCACCGAATTTTTCGACGAACCGCTCCGTAAACTGGTTGACGCCAAGATCGAAGGTTATTCCCCTCTATTATGCAACAATCGTAAAAAAAAAATATCAAGCACTAAATAAATTCGCGCATCGATTTTATATCGCGAGCGCGAAAGAGAGCTCTCTCCGCCTTAAAATATCCTACTCTATATTTATATTAATTTATATTAATTAAATTTATAAAAAATAATACACATCATCCCTCCATGAGAAAATTCGGAAACGTGCGTTTTATCGTTAGATTAGAAATCGAACAGTTAGAGTAGAGAAAGTTTGATTAAATCGGAGATTCTCTTCAATTTTTATAGTTCAATCTCTCAATCGGAACACACTCGATTTCATCGACCATTATATACGCAGAACAAAATAGGAGGAAACTTGACGGTTTCGCGAAGTTTGCGAAATTGACCACTCATACCCGAACGCCATGTATTATCATAATATCCGGGGTGAATAAAATATGCGTGTAGAGTACCCGTTGAATCTCCGATAGGAAGCGGAACCCGGATTGACATTAAGAGTAACACGATAAAACGTTAATTCGATGGTTAAATTGTAATCGTATAAAATGTAAGATATATCCGGTTGTCCGTATGACGTTATTTTACATCGGCGCGAATTTACACACCGTGTATCGACGCATAATCGCCTCCATCTTTGATGATTGCAAAATACAATTTAGATAAAATTCAGTAATAATTTTTAATTGAAATTCAGTAAATTTTTTTATCGATTTTTTTATACGTAAAAAAAGAGAAGAAGAGATTAAAACGACAGGCATTATTTATAGCCATGTTTTATATTGGAAATAAAGAATTTGCAAGAAGTAAATTAGGGAATAAATTTTATTTTTTTATCGTCTAACATCATCATCATTAACACGTTGCCCAATAATATCTCCGTTTGAAAGATCTTTTATGAAGCCTTTTAATATCCTTTAAATCGCGGGGAATATAATTCATACAAATTATTCGGGAAGCGTTACATGTACAGAAATGCCGTAAAGCGAAGTGGACATGAAAAGGAGTTAATGGCAGCTGATTCATGAAATCGATTCGGTAATGATGGTAATAATCGGCCATGAGTACAGAGAAATAATTCCATCGAAGATACGGAGCAAAGTGCCAATTATGTGCGGGAGCATAAAGCGAGAATTAAAGTGGCATAAAGAGAAGCGGTGAGTTTTTACCGCCGCTACGTGACTAAAAAGTCGACGGATCTCGAAGAAGGATGGAGAAGTGTCGCGCAAGAAGCGGAAAGGAATGATAGAATATCACGTTGCCACCCACGCGGGAACTAATTGCAATCTACGACGATACGGCTTAATTAAGATCAACAATTAGGCGAACGGTGTGTGTGTGTGTGTGTGTGTGTGCCGTGCACTCGCGACAATTGAACGTACCCAACAATTGTTTTCTCTTCACCATCCCGTTTCCCACAAACGGCCGATTAGTCTGTCAGACAATACAAATGTGTACGCTAACGATATGCATTACAATGCAACCGCGAATGCATAAGGTGTCCCGGAATCCGCAATGTTAATCTACGATTCATAAGATAAATCTTGTGTAATCCTGAAAGAAAAAAATTTACAAGATTATCCAAGCTAAAATATCGCAGTAATTATGTCAGCGATGACTATTAATTTATTCTCGCTAGAAACATTTTTCTACGGTTTAGAATCGGAAATGATTTCTGAGACACCCCCTATATAATATCAGCGCGTAGTGCTCAGCCATTTCTAACTAGCTATTATTACGGGTATGTTGGTTGTTACACCGGTTAGCAAATCGAAATGTCAAACATTAGTATCTTGCTTGTCGCGAGCCAAAATGCAAAATTGACACGCACGTTCGAGCAATTTGTCTGAAATATCATTCATTTTTATAATAATATAATTATTAAACTAGTAAACTAGTAAAAAAAATTAGTAAACTAATTTTCTTAATAGAAGCAAAAGCATTTTACATTTAATGCAAATAATTTTTTGTTTTTACAGCATTTAATTAATATTCCAAATTTATATTAAAATATTCGTTTGTAAACTCCACTGAGATAACAGAAGCATCAATATTACAATAACACGTAAATGAATAAAATTATAATATAATCATACGAAAGCGTGCGCTTTCTACTATATTCATACATTTCTCAAATATTTACTATAACTGCTATTTATAGACATACAAACGCTTCAATTTCATATATAACCGAATACACTAATCTTTTATTTCTCAAAGCGTTTGCTTTGATAGATAGAAAAGCAGAAATATTTGTTTTATCTAATGTAACCCACATAGCCCAGATCTTGTCAGCTTTAAGGTTTAGGATGTTATCAGATAGACTCATCATAATAGAATCTAACGGAAGCGAGTCATCTTTATCTGGATAAACGGCTATTCAGATATATCCATATAATATCATAGAAAACCTATTTTATTTTTCAATAATAAAGTACAATATATACTCGGTGTGTGTATTATAAATCCTACAATCTGAATCTTATATTATTCATAAGAGGAGGGCGGAAAGATATAAAGTATACATATATGCCTTCGATCGAATTAAGTCCGTATTTCATCACCCACTTACGAGATCAGCGATCCCATTTATATAACATACGATACAAAAACAAAAAGAAAAAAGAATTAGGGCGACCTTGGACAACCGAGACTCCGGTCATCGACATTTTTTTTAGGATGTGTTTGCCGCGATTGTGATAACGTGCACTTTTCGACATTGCTTATCAAGAACACAAGCAAGGGTATTATTATAAGTAATAATTGATTAACCAAAAAAAAAACTGCCGTTTACCGGATGTCACGCATGTACCGTATGTGAAGAAAAATGATCGGTACATGTGTTCAACGCGATATACGATCCCCCCTCGTTTTATCGTGATATCAACGTCATATTACGTAGAATATCCCATCGCCTCCCGTTGCATATAATGCAGCTCAAACATATTTTCCATCGCATTTACGAGTTTCCATGGAGAAGATCTTGCATCCTTTTAAAGCGAGACGATAAACCCCGCCTAAACATGCTGCCCGGCCGTGAGACAACAGTGTACCGGGTTACGGCACTTGTTTGCCTGGCCTAAAACAACACGTCTTCTCTGCTTGAGTGGCGTGTATATACGCCTGGAGAAAGAAGTCTGTGTATATGTGCGTGTGTCGCTGGTCTTATCACGCGAGTGTGTGCGTGTACGCATGAGCGTGACGGGCAGACTCACACTCGGACCGATCCAACAATCATGATTAACACAAAATACTAAGCGCTGAATTGCAAGCAATTAGACGGCATGAAGTGGTGTATTTTAACACATATTCGTATAATAAAATAATTTATAATATATATATTCTATATATGTATAATAAAGTATTTTTTTTTTTTTTAAAGCAGATACGAAATGTTTGTATTATAAAGAGAACAAGTGTTATACGATCGAAATTAGGACAGATCTAATGTGTGAGTGCATGTGCGTGTGCGTCATTTGCCGCACATTTCGTCGACGCTTCACACATGATGATCCGATAAAAAGTGTGGCCATTTCGAGCGGAACAAATAAAGATATTGCCGAACCAAAGCATAGGTCGCTAGACTCGACAGACTCGCTCTCTCGATATCAAAGTACGTGTGAAAAAATATCTCTCCTCTTCGGCGGGAAAAACAACACGCGTAGGCGATAAAAAAAATTAATCTTGCGCGAGATTTATTGCGAGCATTGTGGTGCGAGACAGAGCGCTAAATCGATAAAAAAATTGGAAAAAAATGACGGATGTTTGCGCGAATTAATGATAAATATATCGACTATGCTTTTTTTCTTTATAAAAGGCGGAAAATTCTCACAGCTTTGCGGATCTGAAGTTAGATTTTTCCGAGGATTCGGAAGAAAATGTGAATATGTCAATAGAAAGACAACGACATTTAAAGAAAATATATAATAAGCAGCCTTTTTCCTTGTTTTCTGTAAATGTAAATTAATGAAGTTTTTATTTATACGATAATATTAGTTAATAATTATTTTCAATTAAATAGCTAATATTTAACTGTAAATAATTATTGTTGCATTAGAAAATATGCTAATATAATTATTCTTATTTTTGTTAATTATATTTTCTAATTTTATCAAGAAATGTCAAAACAATGACGCAAAAATGGTCGAAAATTTAATCCGGGAAACGCCTTTTTTATACATGCACGCATTACCTACATCTACATAAAAGTAATTTTCCTGTCACAACTTGTTCGGAGCTATTCAAGGTTGTCGAGGGATTTTGTTTGTCTATTATTTGACGAAGGGTACCATTCATCCTAAACATATCACAGCGGCGTAGGTACATAGATAAATACAAGTCATTATCCCTTACGGGAATAATCGTTATCTCGAAAGGGATAACGATAGAACAAAGTTTGCTAATGGACTTCTCTTTTATTTTTATGGACATCGTGTATCAACACACACACACCTCGAATTCTTTAACATATATATATTCTCTTTTTAATATAAATATATGTATTGGAATTAGCATTTTTATTAATTTAGTCTCCGATGATTATTTCAAATAGCAATAAAATCGTAATTTAAAAAAATTCTTTTTTTCTGACATAACATTGCCCTGATATCTCTCTATATCGAGAGAGAAGAAAAGCCCCCTCTATATATTCTCGGTTTTCTTACTTTACATATAAATAGCTACGCCACTGCTTCCAAATACATACGGATCAATTCGACCGTGTAAACGCCATCCACCACGACTGAATGATCTAAGGTACGTTTCTACACGTGTCCGTATTACAACTCCCAAGGACGCACAAATTCTGTCTCCGTGCGCCGCATTACGCGCGATGAATACCGATTGCTCCGATTATTATCGGGTACGGTTCCTCTCTCTCTCTCTTTCGACCACTTAAACCCTCAACCAGAGTCATGCTCAAGTTTATAATCACAAGTTCGAGCATTAGAGCCAGTCCAGAACCCATCGCTGCACTTGTTTATCATTTATTATTCCGCAAAATAACTACGTATTCGAACGATTATAAATTACAATAAAAGGAAAAGGATCAACGCTCTATCCTCTCTTTTTGTCACTTATAATACAATTACGTTGCAGTTTGTCAAATATGCAAAAAAGAAGATAATTATATTTTCACTGTTTTCTATTTGAAAGATAGTCGCATAAAATTAAAAAAAAAATATATATATATATATATCATGCATCTCCCTTCCCACGTCTTACATACACGCATTGTAAATAAAATATTTTAATTAACTCCGATCTTGATAAAAATATATAGAATAATACAAGTGACTGATATTCTATGCGCAAATAAGTGCGGTAATAATAACTAATACTCTGGCAGAATATTTGCGAATTATCCAACGCGCGAGCAAACACATTAATCAGCAGAAAGAACGAGGGTCTTTCTCTCTCTTTGCCGGAGTCATGCGAGTGATATGTACTTCGCGACGACGTATCTACCGATATCGGTGCGGGTTCCCAAGATCGTTCGGATAAAATCCGATAATTTAATTCAAGCGATTTGGCTGGCCAATTTACAGAGCGGAATACGTATCTATCCCTCCCCGCTCACCTCTCTTTCTCCCAACTCCCATCTCTCTCATTCTATCACGAACGCCGGACGCCACTATAGTCATTGTCTGGAAAAATATCTTTCAATGCGAAAAAAGCAGTAAATATACAGAGTGATCTAGTTTGTTCTTAACTTTCATGATAGATTTTCAACTTGAAGTCTACGATTTAAAGCCGATCTTCCCTTTAGCAATCTTCTGATTTTAATATTTCTAGAAGTTCTTCCGATGAAAAAATCAATTTCATATTCGTTAAAGAATTTATCATTAAGAGTTAAGAGTAGTTTTTGGGACACCTTATAAAAAATAAGATGGACAAAGGCCGAGAAAAGAGAGAGAGAAATTATTAAAGAGAAAATAAACTCAGCTGGAAAATATGAGAACGAGCAGATGAAACGACGAGAAGGGAAAAGAGGAAGAAGAGGAGGACCGAGGTCGCGAACAAAGGAAACTTTGCGAGTTCGATGCTCTCTTCTTATCAGTAGATGGTAGTGTTATAACCAAGGCACGAGAGCGGCCGTCTCATTGGTTGCCAGCGAAGTCCGACGTCATCGTATCGATTGCCGGCCTGCCACGTGACGACCGCGCATTTCTCTCTCTTTCTCCTTCTCCCGTTCCCCATTCTTATAATCCGTCCTCGTCGCACTTAAAATCACCCTGTGTCCCACTGGCCGATTCGAGGCCAATGATGCACAAAGAGACCTTCTTGGTCCTGAACCAGGAAACGCGCGAATACATTCGACTTGGCCACAAATCTCGAAAATTACGACTCGAATCTCTCCGGATGGCGCCGTTTGTCCTATAAATTATAAATGACTTTTATGCGCGATTTCAAGATAAAACCGAAAAGAACTCTTTAGATTTCGGAAAGCAAAGGATAGCTACGGATAGCAAAGAGTCGTATGTAATCAAGACGTCGCTAGAATTTCATACAAACATTCAAAATACGTAGTTGAAAATTTCCACTAACACATCGACTTGGCCTCGCTCCATTTGAGAATTTATTTTATACTTATATAATTATATTTTATTAATCTTTATATTTTAAAACTTTATGCATTTCTTATTTTAATCTCAATTATATTAGAAGATTTATATAACATATATCAAGTAATATGAAAAAATAAAATCTTGAATAAAAACTGTAATCAACTAATTGAATTATAACAAATCTGTAATTAACATTAATTAATTTCATTACAAATAATCCAAATTATTTTTAATAATAATAATATTAATTTAATGCTTTTTTTAGATTTTACGTTATTACAATATTACATTTCGTCGTAGATCAGATTGAATTTTATGATTTCATTCCAGAGATTGTGCTGCGAGTGAATTTTAAATAACATGATATAAATATAAATACAATGTATCTTTGTATGGTAAAAAACGGACTTTTGTCCATTGCTTTAAATTCTTCCGGATTTATCCGCGAAATCTATTTCTAGTAACTTACAATGACACTTGAGTTCTTTTTGAGAGATATATATCTCTACCTCCTCTCCTCAATAAATTTAACATGTTTATCTTTTCATCAAAATTCTTAGCGGTATATTCTTCGTATATTCTCTCCGTACACCAAAGACATTCAGTCATCTATGTAATCGTTAATCAGAACATTAGCACGATGGAACAAAATTTATTACGACGAGTTCGCCCACCGGTCGCAAAAAGCAGAAACTTGCGCCCGGTTTTGAATAGTTCAGCATCAGAAAGAAGAGGCCCCTCGTCTTTCATTCGGCAAAAGCCTTTAACATCGCTGTGGTAATGCCAAAAAAAAAAAAGGAAAAAAAGAATATCGAGAAGAACCTGCCATACGCGAGAAGAGCGAAGGCGGCCCATGACCGTAAACATCGTTGGAAACTAGAACCCAGATCTCCGAAACCAGTTCCAGCGGTTGGAAAACAATTTTACGACACAAGGGGAGAGCGGCAAGAAGGACACGCCATAACGGGAGAAAAGGAACGAGAGAAAGGGACAGAGAAAGAGGGAGAGAGAGAGAGAGAGAGAAAAGGGAGAGAAGGGTGAACGCGGCGTTTATTTCCGCCTTAGGAAGGGCCCTTCAAGGACGAGCACGAAGAGAAACATGCGTAGATTAAGAAACATAAGCCCGCTTAGATGCGCGAAGAATGTGAAAAATTCAACCTCGTATCTCATGAGTAACCTCGCGATAAGCTTCCATTACACACACATAAATAGGATATATGTTCAAAATATTTAATACACGAGTTAAAAAAAAAAGAAAAAAACCACACCTGATATTCCATACAACACACAGTGGGAAAGAATTATTTTGGGGTTTTCAACAGATAGAGTATCTTTCTATTCACCGACCCTCTACCAAACATAATATATAACAACCGAGACCTTCCGATTCTCGTACGGTAAGGGAGAAATAAATTTTAAAAGGGACGATGATACATACTATATCGAGTAATCGTGACAGGTATATGTCTCGACAGAGACAGAGAGAGAGAGAGAGACAGGAGCTCGAATGGGAAAAGAAGATGAGAAGAAAAAAAGGAGAAAATTCGATAATCGTGTTCGTATCCCGGCGGGGATACGACCCTCCATCCACCGCTGAAACTCGTCAGGCGTGTTAAAGGAAACGAAGAGGAAAGAGAAAAAAACAAAATGGAGAGGGCAGAGAAAGACAAAGGGAGGGAAATCGAAAACGGTGGTGGCGATAAAAATAGACGAGCCGCGACTGATATTGCGCAAAGACGGCCGCTTAATTTCACCTCCTCCATTTGCCTCTCCCGGTAGAAACGGCGTTCGCGAACGAAAATAAACCGGCTACATCGGGAGCGTGCGGCGAATTTCCAATTTCCCGCAGAAATTAAACCGACGCTCGATTACGTAACACGAGCAACAAGCGTGGCGGCAAGGGAAACGTTAAACATGCAAAAGCGAGAAAAACACGCGTCATCCGTAATAGCGGATGCTGAGCGAGAGGAGAGGGTCAGGTAGAGAGCTGATAATTATTAGAGGGTACCCTTCTTTTTCTTTCGTTGGAAAAAGATGAGTTGGAAAGACCCCGGACCCATTATATAGGTTAAATAACTTACACCTTCGGTAACGGTATTGCTAAAAATTAGCTTAAATCAACAAGAGTAGCCTTAACGAGTTTCTAACGAGTCAATCACCTTGACTAGAGAGAATTTCGCTTTTTTTTGCGTTAATAAGTAAACACAGCGATGCGTGAAAAGTGCGAAATAATCGAAAAAAATAATATGTGCTGGGTATGTTACGTCGTACCTCGAGTAAATCTGTCATGGTCTCTTATTGCCGCGAGGTCTACCGTCTTCGATTCGAGGGATGATGAAAAGTGCCGATGAAATTGAAGTGGACCTCGATAGCACCGCCTTTCCTAGGAGAGACCTACCGCACCGCCTAAGATATTTCACGCACACGACTAAAAAAAAAACGCCCGATAGCATATCGAAAGTTTGGAGAAAATACCAAATTCTTCAAATATATAAATACGCGTTATACTTTGTTCTTTCTAATTTACTTTATTTGTGATTTATTTTTGAACAACCCAAACCTTCGTATTTTTTATTTTGATAAAAATCGATTCTTCTCTAATAATTTCAAAAGGTGTTGAAAATGGAATAATGTAGAAAAATAAGATCTAAATAAATAATAAATTTCATTAAAAATAATTTTCTAAAAATATAACGAATTATTTTTAACAAAATTAATTTTGATTCTTTAATATTAGATTTTTAATAATTTTAATTAAATATTTAATAATTTACTGCAGAGATTAAATCTATATTTTCCTGATTGAAAATGATCAGCGCGTAAACATTTAATCGAGCTATAAATGTTATATGCGGATCATTTTACGTGTTTTCAAGGACGAAAATTTTCAATCTGATGTTAAAGCACAAGCTGATGAAAGAGGAATGAAGCTGATGTAAGATCGAAAATTTTATGTGTCACTTGCATGCGTTTATGCTACGAAGGACAAATTATATGAAAACACAGCTGCTTCCTACAAATGCACGCAATAGTGGCTCACAATTTCGTGGCACGCTCAGCGTAAAAATAGATAAGGAATAGATATTCATATCTGTCGACTTTATTTACAAGAAATATTCCAGATTGCTAGTTTAAATTCGTAGCTTCAAGCAACTATTAATTTAAAACCAACTGACCATTCTTACACTCGTCTATGATCTAATCATCGCACGTGTCACGACTGATAATAAAATAATTAAAAATGTGTAAAAAAAAAAAAAAACAACTCGCGGATAAATTATGTACGATACGTATCTTTGAAAATACGTACGTCGAGGAAATGATACAAAAGAGTGAATAAATCGTATTTTACTGAATTTTTCCGTCAAACAAATTATCTAGTCATCTAAATATTTAATAACAAATTGTTTGCATCAACTATAGAGTACTTTTCTTCTTATATACTTTATTTTCTGCTATTACGACTATAATCTAAAAATATGCTATAATCGACGTCGGAATCGAAAGCAAAAAAATATGGTTGTTACGTGAGTGCAAGATTAAATCGAATGATCACTTGATTTATCATCTGATTACCAAGTCACCAGCAATCGCTTATCGGGCGAGGCATGTGGCAAAGGATACATTCATCGCCCCGATTTAACCACAATTAAAGTAGTATATAAACTAGTATCGCGAAATTTTTTATCATCCGAATAGAATTAATCATCGCTCGTCCAGTGGACTGAGACTGCTAATCGAGATTGTTAAGCGAAAACAATGAAAAAAAGATATTTAAACTTCGTGACAGAATACAAGGAGCAGCTCGTAAATATATACTCGTCGTTTTCGACGATAATGCATCTCGTAAAAACGATACATTGTAACAATCTTTATGGTAATCATGTAAAATTAGAAAATGATTCGAGACAATCCGAAATTTCGAGCATTCTTTAATGGAACTTATAAAATAATAGATAAAAAAAATTCTGAAAAATCCATCCTACATTTTTGTCTTTTTAAAGGAAAATATGCGCAAAAGCCATCCAATCGATCGCTTCTTTCAGAACAAAACTATTAAGTATAAAACACACTCTGTATAATCTATTTTCCCAGGAAATCGTCCATTTATCTCTCACATTTATACCAGTACTGACCTTGCTTTTCCTAATGCGTGCCAAAATATCGAAATTTGGCACGTACTACATCCACACAAAGCTCCTTTACACAATTATTATATCATGTAAAACTAAAGCTAATTATCCGTAAATCATCGTTCAATACCATATTCGAATTGCCGCAGACTTTCTAAAGTTCTGTGCAAAACTCTTTTGGACAACCAGATATGTCGAGAGCTCCGGAGGGGACCGGATAATAAAGGAAAACCCGAGAGAAACTTCTAGAAAGCCGAGAAAATGGTTCGTACATAGAGACGCGTGACGTGTAGTTATCTCGACGCGAGATCAGTGCGTGATTAATCGGGAAAGGGACGGACGGATACGGTATAAAACAAACGCGTAAACAGAGAAGAGGAATTACTCGTCGCTGTTAAATCCTGAAGCTTCCCGACCAACCGGCTACGTCAGAACACGATCACGCGACTCCGACCTTTCGTCTCTCGTTCCTGCCAAGCAACCGTCTTTCTCTCCACTCTCTCTCTCTCTCTCTCTCTCTCTCTCTCTCTCTCTCTCTCACACACACACACACATTCACGCGACCGATCGCCTGGCCGGCTGCTCTCGCTCCATCACCGCGTTATTGTACTCTATTTCTGCCGATGAGCCGAGTAAGGTCTCGGTGACTTTCCGAATATGCGTGCCGGGCGCACGTGCGTGCGCGAGAGAAAGAAAGAAAGAAAGAAGGAAGTCGAGGGTAGCGAGAAATACATCCTTCGAGTGCATTAAAGATACAGTCGATTCTCTCGAATATATATGTACATACCAGACAAAAATTTACAACGAGAAACGGTAAATATATATTTTATTATCAGTTAAAAAAAAAATAGAAAAAATTGTTTTGAAATCAATTACTTTACGAGGAATATTTTCATCCGAAAAGAGAAGAATTATTATCGCTTATTTTAATCCTGAAAATAGCATTTGAAATATATATTACTGATTTATTTTTCGTTTACAATTTAAATATGTAATTTATTCGTATTTATTATATTTTGCGAGATATGCGAGACCGATAAATTATATATAAATTAAAAGAGAAATTTGTGATCGATTCTCAATGCAAACAACGAAAAATAAATAGATTTATTATATATATCGACAACGATTGACAGTGCAAGATGTGTATGATTAAAAGAAAATGATTACATGATGGAACAACGTGATATCTTCCGTGGTGTAGTTTTATCACGTGTCAAACGTTATTTCGTTTATCTATTTCTAAAGGCAGTTGTGCGACAATAACAGATATCGGTGGGCGTAAATCATTTTGTGCAAATATCCCCGAGTAACACATATACGAAACAAAACGCGGGGCATATACACGCACACAAAATAAGCTTTAAAAGTATGTACACATATTTTCGATACAAATTCTTATCAGTAAGTAACAAAGTGCTCACATCTCGGCGTGGAAAATTCCAGAGAGAACCGAAAAGTCATCGCGCGAGTCTAGATTTATGAAAGGAATCTCTTGATCTCAACAAGGAACTTTTTTGTACCGGCTACATTTCAGATGAGGCAAATCTCGAAGAATGTCTTCTCATTCTTTGCTTGCATTTCCGGGAGCTCGCAATCAGGGTATCGGCGTGTCCGTTCCTCTCGAGCGAGAAAGATCGTCCAAAAAATTCGAACGATCGTATCGGAGCACACAATGGCACGCGCATACACGAATCGACACGTCGATGCGCGGCCAACTTCGGCGCGCTCTTTCGGGGAAGCGGAAAAGCCGAAAAATGGGGGAAAAAAAATATCGCCAAGGACTCACCTCATTCGTTCCTATTTGACCCATACTGCCCATCGTGGTGGCAGGTTTCGCGGCAGGTTTATCGGCAGCTACCGGCTGCTGATCGTTTTCGTTGGCGATAGGAATCTTGGCGGGCTTCGTTAAAGACACTGAAGATAATTACGCGCACCCTCGGCTAACAATTTTCGATTTATCGCTCTCTCTCTCTCTCTCTCTTTCTTTCTTTCTTTCTTTCTTTTTCTCTCAACAAGTCGCGCAACGTTCTGCCGACGTATACCCGAGGATCTCGACAATTATCACCGGCGAATCGGCGGGCCAGATTCGGCGCGACACGTCCGTCGATTGTCACTACAAGCAACGAGCTGAAGGAGCTTTGACGTCGCGTTGTTATTACCAGTCATAATATTATCACCAAGGGACTCTCGAATCGTCTCCGGAAAATCGCGGAGACTGCGTCACACCGTATCGTACCGGCACACCCGGGCGAGACGGGAGGTCGAATAAGAGAAATCAGGTTACGCTGAGCGATTATAAAATTACGATCCGTACCTCGAGACAGCCGGTTACTAACTGACGCCGCCAAGCGTTGTCCCGTGCGAGTCGCGATCATCTGGCCGGCTGCCGGGCGGCGAAGTAGTGGGGGAGAGATAGATCAGGATATATGGAGCGCGGTGGGGGAACGCACGCCGGTTTTACGCGTCTGCCATTGGTCGCGGCAAGGCCGTACGATTAACATCCTAGTAAGTCGAGATGTTCAGCACAATTCGTGAAGAGAGACAGATCTCTGATCAGACCGAAAAACTATCTCTTTAGTTTCTTTCAACTTATCTCTTTTACTGCTTTCTCTTTAATTAATATGCGTAAAGATAAACATCAGTGTAGGTTAAAGTTTAATTGATTGCTCAGCTCTCTCCCTCTCTCTTTTTTCTGGATGTAAAGATAAAAAGAAAGAGGCTCATATATTAGTCAAACTTCATTAACTTCGAATAACATTTATGAGAAGTATGACGAAATGATTTGAAGTTTTGGTGTATGTATGTGTGTGTGCGTGTGCGATAAACTTCCTTTATTTTAATTGCTTTTATATCTGTTATTTGTTTTTATAAAATTATAAACTAATCTTTTACGGATACATATCTTTCACACTACATATTTATTAATCTTCGAATAATCGCATTTAGAGTTTTTAACTTACTTTATTTTATATAACTCTCTCATAGAATTCGATTATAATATAAATATCTTCAAATCAGCAACTTCTCCAAAGATTTCAGAATTGTAACTATAAATATTTATGCATATTTCGTGTGCGGATTTATAGTATTAAAAGGAACAGGGGAAAAAGCACACGTTGGTCGAAGTCGAAGAGACGGCCCTGTACGCTGACGGCCGGCCTGATCAGCTGATGCCTTAGCAACAGTGGTATTAACCGCGCTAAATATATCAGAGAGAGTTCACGTCTCCGGCACAATGCAACTTGTAACGACAAGAATGATGAGAGGAAGACACCGCATCGAGTGATAACTATAGTTTCGTCATGCGATTGAACGCATAATCGCATCGATGACGTATACCTACTACACGTACTGATTTAAGGGACACGTTCTCGTCGGTGAATATTACTTGTATAATTTATCGATTGCGATTACAGTCGCGTAGAGAAAAGAATTTCGACGAAATATTGTCTTTAAAAAAAAAATCGTCAGAAGTAAAACAAAAAGATGATTATAAAAATTTTTTAACGCATAATATTTAAAAGCATAGTACATGACGTGTACATTAACTATGACATGGACACATATTGACTAAAAAGTTTATTGTTTTCCTCAAAGATTTTTATCGAAAAGAATATCACAAACTATACAAGAAAGAATTTATTTTATAATTTGAAAATATTTTTTATGCAAAGAACCAAATATATAGTGTATAAATAATCAGTCAAGACTCTATATATTTATTTTTTTATAAAGATATTAATATATATTAAAAAATTTTATATGATTAATATGTTTATATTAATTTATCCAATGATAACTTTAGCACGACAAAATAGTCGATTATATTCTCGTAAATTGTGCATCTCTTTTCCTAGAACTAAGAAGTCACAAGTGTAATCTGACCTAAATAGAGCTTATAAAAGTAATTCCCATATTGCTGATAAGCTATCTCTAACTACCCAACATCGCTAATATGATTTCACTGAATATGATTTGTCATCACATTATTGATATCCTGCAATTATGTTGATGATTAATACCGCTTACTGTCGAAGCTAATATTCGCAGATAATAGATTATTAATCTTAATTGTCAAGGAAGCCATCAATAAGCGACACGAGTCCATATCGATAACGCGGAGAATAAGAAATTAAATCCACTCCTTAATTAAGGGACAGGAGTCAGAAATAAATGAGAGACACGCCTGTTGATGTCATTCTCTGCAAAAGTGGGTCCTGAAATTCAATTAAGTACGGGAAACGTATCATGTGACATAACAGTTTTGTGCGTCGTAAATGTTGGGATCAATGAAACCACATTTCCCCTCCCTCCATATCTTCGCGGGGGTAGATGAGACGCGGACGAAGCGGCATCAGCATCCAAGACCTCCGCGCGATTCCTTGTTCCTTTGTCTCCCAAGGATACCGAGAAATGAAGGCGCCGGAGGATCGACCCTTCATTTCCGCGAGCCCTTTAATGAGTCTTTGTTACGAGCACGAAATGTCGCCCAAGAGGAAAAGAGAGACAAAGAGAAAGAGAGAGAACGTAAGTACGTCCATATAATTCGAGCGAGAAACTACTGCGTAGAAAGACTATGTTTGCTATGTTTGTTGTAAAACGTCGTGTGTATATATAACAACGGGTGCAATATTAGATTACACATCCGATTCGATTACTACCATCAGGCACTTTGCGCTCTCGAACCGATAAATAGCGGATAAACAAGCACGCCGATCGCATGCTGGGAAGCGAGACACGCGTCACGCGGGTTCGATAAGAAGCCACGAGAGGATAGACGAGGAAAAGGCAACAATCCTGCGTTAATTATCGTCGATAACGACAAACGCGTAATGCGATTTCCACGGAACGATCGGCAGAACGGCTGCGTTCGATTTCGCGACAATCACCGATGATTCGGATATTTTCCTGTCGCGGATCGAATTCCGGAGACGTCAATTGGCAGGGCGGATAAATCGCGAGTAGTTTACAAAGAATAAAAAATTGATCTCGATAATTTTAAATAAAAAAAATAGTCCAATTTAAATAAAAAAATAGCCCTACGATACCTCTATAAGAAAAAAGAAAAGGTTTATTCAAAGAATTTAAGAGTATCGTAAGAAAAAGAAAACAATGTAGACAGTCTCTCAAAGACTCATTTTTTATGCATGCAAGAGTTAACATACGAAACGTAGATCTTTTTCCCGCTGTCGAACGAAACGTCATAATACGAAACGCAACAGCGGTAACAGTTCTTTCCTAACTTGTCCGCCGCAGAAACAGGTATTGAACTCCAGGAAACGTGTTTTATGCGCGAATTGGCAGGTTAGATTATTGTATAAATAGATAGATTAGCTGAAAAAAAGCAACACACAGAGAGTGTTCCGCGAGTTCAATCGGAATTATGTATGTATTCGAGTCAAGATTGTGTCAAATTTTTCTACATCTCGAGAGATAGAGAGTAATTGATATTATATAAAATACATAGACTCGGATTGTGAATATATGTACTAATTACTAGATTTAATATAGATTCTTATATTTATATAGATGATTATAAAATTATAATATCTTAAATATACAGATGAGATGGATGTAGATTTAATCGTAAATAATAATAACCGCGACATTCTTATTCTAAATTAAATTATTAAATTAATACCGCGGTTCTCGTTCTAGTCTTTTTATTATATCCTCTACTCTTTTTGTATTTTTTTTTTCCTGTATCAGTTAATATGTACAATATCCGTGTGCGTCAATATTTATATGTGTTCGAATTTATTCTAACAATAAGTCTTCAACATTCATAGGTGAAATAGATATTTTAGTCGAGTTTCGTGTGAACTCTCCCGATCAATCATGATTTCCGCGAAGACGAGTGATCTCTCTTTCTCTCGAGCGCTCTGTGAAGTTTCTATTATTTCGTATTCCCGGGAGGAGGCGGATACAGGGTCTTGGGCGAGGTTAGTATTGGAAGACCGAAGGGGTCAACGCTCGGAAAAGCGCCTCTCGTTTACGGCACTGCCATACGATATTACCAGGCCCGTCACTTGGATATCCCTGCTCCCCGTCAGCCCCTCTCCCCCGCAATCGCTACATGTACGTGTCTCTCTCCCTCTCTCTTTCTCTCTTTCGCTCTCTATTCCTCTCTCTCTCTCTCTCTCTATTCCTCTATCTCTATCGAGCTCGATTGCTCGATCATCTCTCCTGCTTCCTCGAACGCTCCATCATCTTGCCTCTGTGCACTTACGGCAATGCGTCCCGTCCTCCCTTGCCCGCCCCCTTCTTTACCGTTTTCTTCGCTCGATTTCATCCCTTACGAATGACGGGGGCTGAGACTCGTCGATCCGTTGAAGAATCCGCCATTGTTTCTGTTTCTCTTGACTTGCGTTGTTATTCTGGCTTACGACTTACGGTATTGGGCATTCCACGATTAACTGAATCGTCATTCTTTCTCTTTTTTTTTTTTATGTTATAGTTGCGGGGCGGTTATGATGATTTAGCGAATCAACTGATTAACATCATCATCTTTTATTTCCACTCCATGTTTTTATAGCGAAATTCTACGATCGTTTGTAAAGACCAAACGCATTATAATGTTTATAAAAAAAATAGATAGATATAAATGTGAAATCTTGCGTCTTAGTTGTGAGGGGTGAATGGATGTAGTACCGTTCTCGCAAACTTACAAAGCGTTTTTTTTTTTTTTTTTACGGATGTGTCTCTATTGTCAATAATACCACAAAGAGAATTTAAAAATATCATATGGTCATCGAATCAAACATGATCAATACCTCTGAGAAAAGAGGCGCGCCTATACTTCTCTTTCCTTCGTATTAACTGTCAGTCGGTCATCGCTGTGTCTTCAGGCTGTCATAACATCGCTCCATATCAATGTTTATCCCGCTATAAGCTTCTCTTTTCTCTAAGCACGGCACGATCCATACACACACATATACACACACACACACACTCTCTCTCTCTTTCCTATTCCTTTTATTCTACTTTCTTTCTCGCGTCATTAGTTTGCTCTTACCGTTTCCCTATTTTCATATCCGCCTTCTCGACATATTCTGTCTTCTCGATATACTCGTTTTACTTCTCTCGCCTTCTCCCTCCCTCTCTCCTTTCCTATCTCTTTCTCTCTTTTGCCGTTCCGTTATAACGGAGCAAGGAGCAGCCTACTATTCAGGATACTACACGGTTAGCTGCAACGAAATCAATGGAAAGTTTTGTCTACCGTAACTCGTGATGAGTAATAACCGGCTCTACGCTCGAATGACGAAAATTGCTTTTACCTTGCGCGAAGCTCAAATGGAAGAAGCCACAGTTCGTTCATTCGGTCTTTCGGTCAGTGGGTTCCTAATACGCAGGCCTACATATATACGTTTTGCCAAGGATATCGAATATCCTCCAGCCTAAGAAAATTAAGACCCCTCTTAGAGTAATTATATTGGTTTAATTATATTTAATTGAAGATAATTGCTAATAAAGAAGTAATTAATAAGCTGTAAAGGTCTAATTATGCATGGAATGCATCACGATTCGAGTCTATTGTCATAATGAAGTCTTCCAGTTTTTCAAAATTCACTGAATTGTATCCCGCATGTGTTTTTAACGAATGAATCACGAATGTATCGTGAAATTGCCAATTTTGGATGTGCCGAGAACATTTCCAGTAGAATTAACAGCAGATAATTCATACGCACAAAGGACCATCTTACGAAGACGTGCTTTTATCACACAGAGAGTGTGTATTCAATCATGTTTTACCGCGTGTGTTACTCACGTTAATTATACATCGTAACAATTCGCTATTTTTCGTTCCGAACGCATTTGCATAGTCAAGATGTGTCATCACATGCCGAAAAAGCTGTCAGCTAACCAGTAACCAGCATGTGTGAATCACGATATCAAAATATAAAGTTATTTCACGCTGCCAAATGACATCTAAGCACACATTTTGAATTTGAGAGAGAAGTTAAAAACTAAACTGGTCTTGTAATATCGACGAAAATAGTTATCTCTCGCGTTATAAATCGACAAATATATTAGAAAAATAAGAAAAAAAACTCCGCTTAAAATTCATTCAAAAGAAGTCTTATTTGGA
>NW_021848451.1:317224-320504 GCF_003651465.1 Formica exsecta | reverse complement strand
AATTACTCAAATACTCAAAGAATCTATCAATAAGTAAAAGTTAAAAATAAGAACAGCATATAGAGAGAAAGAGAGAAGGATATTCATATACTCATTATTTAAAATATATATATATATATATATAAATTACTCAAAGAATCTATCAATAAGTAAAAGTTAAAAATAAGAACAGCATATAGAGAGAAAGAGAGAAGGATATTCATATACGCAAAAATTCATTATTTATATGTTTAAAAAAATAATCACAATGTTATAAGCTTAAATCCAAATAACATTGATTATTTAAACATATATTGCTGTTTAAATAATTAGTGCTGTTATTTGTCACCGCATCTTAAATTACAATCAACATTGAAATATCAAAATAAAAAATGCCTCATAAAAAAAGGCGCATCAAAATTATATAATTTTTTTAAATTTATATCTTGATCCTTTTAAAATACATCTTTTTTAATGCGAATATATAACGAATTCAAGATAAAATCTCGATAAAGATAAATGAATATTTAAAAATTAATAATTCGATAAAAGAAAGTAAGATAATATGTACACAGAAATACAAAAAATATATCTTTGTTGTCCTTCTAAGAGTCCCTTGACCAAAATCCAGCCCATAATATTTTTATGCCTTTGATATATCTTTCCACACGTTTCTCTTGTCCTCACGATAAACTCGCCAAAATAAACTCGTACGTTAAGGCAATACTTTTTATTGGATAAGAAAATATACAATACGAAATGGTTCTCGATATCAAACGGGCTCATAAAAACCATCGGGCATAAAAGCTTCCTAAAATCGTTCATCCCCGGCACGGAGGGTTACGTAATTTTTACGACGCCTATTTGGCTGGAAAAAGCTTACACGATACCGGAGAAGGGAGGGGAGAGAGCGTCGAGTAAATCGATACACAAACTACTCACTCCTTTGTTTGCCGGACTTGCCGCGGGATCTTTCATTAAAATCAGCGGTTGGAGATTCTGGGGCACATCCTGTTTACGCCGCGGGATAGCGCAAATAAATCTTCTACGATGATGCTAAACAAGTTTTAAACAAAAATTGATGCCGATGCATATTTGTCACTGTCGAACGGGCGTTTCTCTCGGGGCGCAGCTTTGCGATATGAGGTGAAACGTACGCGTAACGATTATACTGGCTTCCCATTAATATTAAAGGGAAAAACATTAGGCGGACATGCATTTGTAATGTGAATTATTCAGTATGGATTTAAATGATTTGCATTTTATCGAGACGCGTGATATAGGTCAAGCGTGCACGATATCGTCCAATATCACGTCCTTCTTCTTGACGCTAATATCGACTATTTTGGAAATCCCGCGTCGTATCAGGCGCATCGTTAAATAAATAAATCAAATATAGAATTCGCAATATCGTACATATAAAAATAATGACATATGATAAAATGTAGATAAAAAAGAAACAAAAAGCAAACTAATAAATAATGATCAATAAAACGGCAGATAAAATAAAATAGAAACGGCAAGATTAGATTTAAAGAGATCTCAACAACAACAAAATCAAAAAATATTGCTGCTTATATAAAATATAAGGTGATGCAGCGCTTTTATTTCATTATTCAGATTAAGAGGTTCTTGTATTATTTGGGAATCGTTGTTGTCGCGATGTGAAGCGTGCACATGACAGACGCACACGTGGCGGAGACACGCGAGGAAAAGCAAAGCAAACTTCTGCATAGAAGGCCCGTATTACAGTCGTTTCAGACTTTTCCGGAAGAGAAATGTGCGAGGATGAGCGAGATAGAGAAATGTGCAATTTTCGACGACGCGCCGGAAAACACTGTTGTTGCGTCTCTTTGTTATGTTACAGCCGCAGCAACGTCACACTGTACTCGTAGAACCGGCTATTTACCGGAATCGTAAAATCGCGAACAAAGGTTCGTTAGCGCCATGTAGTCGTTTCTCCTTTTTGCGTTCCATAAAAGGGGAGAACGACAGAGTACGAGGAAATGTCGCGAGCGAGGGTTGACGGATCTCTCGCTTTCACGTGACACGAGATTTATTTTATCGGAATCAGAAGAACGAGTCGCGAGTCGCCTATCAATGCCTTTTTTTACTTAATGGAAAAAAAACTTATAAATTATTCTGCTGATAAATTGTAATGAGCATTTATTCTTTCTCATTTGACGTAAAAAAAAAAAACGGTAATTATAACCTTATATAAAATTACGAGTTAAATTGTATTCTTTATATAAAAAGAAAAATTTATCTGCTTTAAAAAAAATATAAGGTTGAATCAAGTGATTAGGTAAATCACTTCATATATGCAGTGTGCTTCACTTTGTATATTATCACGGCAATAATCGTTTTTATAATCTAAGAGTCACGTGACGTTCGACGATCTTTATAATTTCTCTGCTATTAACAAGCCCGATTTTCCCATTTGAAATCATAAATATTTTGTTGCGTAGTCACATCAATAAAAAATAGATTGAGCAAGATATAGTAAAAAGAAAAAGCTTGAAAAAAAAACGATCTATTTTAGTACTTTAAAAGATTACTCTCTATTTAATACATATCTTTGCCCATAGCTTCTTTTTTAAACTTTTAAGTAGGAAACTGTTCCTTTACTATTGAAATAGGGGGAAGTTTAATCTTCTAGAAATCTTTTATAATCCATAAATGTAAAAAAAAATGCAATTTAAGAATAGAATTAGGAATCTTTAGACTAGAAATATATATAATAAAACTTTTGCGAAAGAGCGTAAAGTTGATAAAAAGTCGATGCTCCTTTTCATCGTTTCATTGGATGCAGCAATTAAAACGCGTTGTGAAAAGAAAGTCGAACTGATTCACACTGCAATAAAGTACAATTATAAGCTTGTTGCGTCAACTTTACGCCGCGAAGCATGGGTAATTGCAAGTGCAACGATCTGACATGTATTACAGGTGATTCACCAATGACTAGCTCAAAAACTATGTGATAAGCCCATTAAGCGAGGGAAGAAAGACAATAGAGTTCCACGTACGTATTACGATAAATATTTATGACCAATATTTTTGATAAAATAACGCGTTGTCCCCTTATCGATTCGATAGCATGTTGTTTCTGACGTATTGTTTACTCGTACATGATTCTCCAGGAAAAGAGAGATGCAAAAGAACACATCACGTGGATCAAAAACAAAAACATGAATCGATAGAGATTAAACGTCATGTCACCGAATGAAATCTACTGTATTTATCAATACGTGGCGGACTCACTTCATTTCGCGAGATGTAAGACAGTATTCGAAGAAAGAGT
>NW_021848451.1:295354-307430 GCF_003651465.1 Formica exsecta | reverse complement strand
AAAGAGTGTCACGTTGAGCGTTGAATGCTGAAAATCTTACTCTGCCTCTCTCTTATATCGAAGGGGGCGTAGCTCAGATGGTAGAGCGCTCGCTTAGCATGCGAGAGGTACCGGGATCGATGCCCGGCGCCTCCAAGATTTCTTTTGCTAATTTGTAAAATTAAATAATATTCTTGCAAAGTAAAAACAACATTGTTGTCGTATAAAAAAATAATCCTTTCTTTTTTATATCGCGAAAAACTAACTTTAGTCCTCGAGATATTTCGATCGAAAACACATCCGACGTAAAAATTCTGAATAAGACTTGAGAGTCTTGTGTGACAATTTATCAGTCGATTTTTATATAAAACTTGATGTCGCGTCGCTTGATCCTATATCATTACTGAAGATTTAAAGCGATTCATTTTCGATAAAATCACACGATAAAAAATAAATAAAATTCGCCAAAACCTTCGAAAAATTGCGTAATCACGATCTCCATTATTATTATGGGCGCGCAACTCGAGCTTCCTGCTATATAAATCTGAAAAATAAAAATACAAAGATATGCACCGTAGTGCGGAGGAGATCCAGCACGCTCGTAACGGTATAAAATAATTCCGCGAGATTGCGGGTATCGTGGAGCAGGTACGGAGGAGATCCGCCGACGTGATTTCCTCCGGCGGACATTTGCATCGACAATGCACGCGCCGACCCCTGATAAAGCGGGAGATATCCGTGTCAACTCGATGCACGAGTTGCTGACCGTTCACTCATCGCGTTTCGCAAAAATGCGTCCGGACATATTATCTCGCCGTGCGCATACTATTACTATCGCCCGTATCTCTATTGACGACAGAAGTCGCGAATGGAACGTCAAAAAATAAACGTGCTTCTTATTGGATATGCGCTAACAAAAAGCGTTATCATTGTACGGTCGACCGATGTTTTGCTCGATCGTCGTACAATCCCTCCGAAAAACATCTCTCGCATTTAATTGAGAATTAATGTAATAAATAATCTGCAAAAAAAATTTAATTAAAATTAAGGGAGATAAGATAAAGTGAACGCAAAATATTAAATAAATGTTCTTGGAGTCACGTAATTTGGTAATAATTAAGATGACGCGACGTTATAAATTCACGTTTAACACGTGGCATTTAGTTACAGCTTTTTTTTTCCTCTTTCAAGGAATTTTCTATGTGACCGATCGTTGCATAATATTGCCAAAATTGCAAGCGCAGAGGCTTTTTCGCGATGTTTACGAGTAGCGAAGAGCCGGCCTTTTGACAAAGGTTTTTTAATCGGAAAAAAAAACGCTCGAGAGATTCGCGATCGTATCGATGTCTCAATATGCGGAACATTCGTGATCAAAGATAACTTTTTAACACAGCCCCGCAGCCTAAGGCCTTAAATAACTGCTTGCATAACGTTGCAAGTACACGCAGCTCGCGGGTATCTATAATCTGTTTACGAACGTATCGT
This sequence comes from Formica exsecta, assembly GCF_003651465.1. Taxonomy (NCBI): domain Eukaryota; kingdom Metazoa; phylum Arthropoda; class Insecta; order Hymenoptera; family Formicidae; genus Formica; species Formica exsecta. The sequence continues at coordinate 305,966 of NW_021848451.1, read as the reverse complement.
CTCTCACGCCGCGTCGCTTCATTGCTGCACTTGGGCGCTGATAATGAGTCGCAACATTGTTGTAACACCTGATAATATAATTTGCAAATAAGCGCAAAGACGACGAGGAGTCATGCAGCTGTCTGTGCAGCATTACTTCGAGATGCATCTGTGCAAACTCCGCGCAAATCTACGAAATCGATGGTTTCTTTTCTCTTCTTCTTTTTTTTTTGTATATCATCCACTTTAAATTATCTAACATTTTCAAAGTTTTAAAGAACGTTATCTTTATTAGAAATCAAAGAGAGTTTAATAAAATATATTTTTCTCGTTGGAATGACTTTTCAGATATCAAAATTTAATTAAAAGCATCAGATTTGTTTCTTAAAGTTTTGAGATTAAATATAATAAAGTTTGAAATCAGAATTTTTTCAAAATAAAAAATTCAGAATAAGATCTTCCTCTTTTAATTAACATCTAAAAATTATTTATACGTCGATATTTTTGTCGAGAAAAGACACTTCACTTCGAAAAGACATTTTACTTCGATTTTTAATAAAGACTTTTTAGTATTATCAAATCTATTATCCATTATGTTAGAATTATGTACAATGTATATTATTGATGCTAGAGATATTTTGTTATGGATGATCAATCTATAAAATACATCTGCTGCAATATTCCAAGAAGCTGAATTCCATAAAAAAAGAAATAATCTCCCCGAAATTATGCGGAAAATATGATAAGAGACCGCTTGCTGGTGACTAAGCTAGGCCAGACTCGGTTAACGTAAGTCAGACAAACTGCAAGATGCACAAGAATATGATATATCTTAAATCTTAATATATGTACATCATAATTGTAGGATTCGATGTTCGAAGTGACATCGAGTCAAGATCACAAAGAGAGAGAGCGAATTCCATTCTCCACTACAGAAAAAAAAAGAAATAAAGATTGAATCTTAGAAAAAAACAAAGCAATTACAAGCGCGATATGAGATAAAACTAATAACGGTCCTTACAAACACACATAAGCATAACTGATAAAAAGCCGCATTCTTATAGCACAATTAACGATAAATGGGTTTGTCCGATTCTCACGTCTCAAGTTATTATTGAACGAGATATTAACGACAAGCAAACAAAATTTAGCAAACATGATCGACTTTCTTATCAGTTATGCGTTCATATCGATTAATGAAAGCGCCCACCATATAATAATATTCTTTTTTTTTAAAGAATCTACGAATTACGTAACTTTGAAAAAAGTGCTGCGAGCCACGTTTCCGCGATTAATTTGAAATCGCGACGGGGGAAACGGATAGCTGTCTCGACAGACGCGAAACATCCTGTGTTCGAGAAAAAGGCCGCTCTGTCGCAGCTTGCAACTCGATTAACGAAAGCCCCGGTTATCTGCACGTCGCTTCGAGGTTTCCACTCGTGCAATTCGGCACAAACAAGTCTCACGAATCCGTAAACAGACTGGGGAAAAGAGAAAGAGAGAGAGAGAGAGAGAGAAAGAGACAGAGTGAGAATAAGAGGGCAGCAGGAGATGGGGAAGCGGAGTTGGCGCGGAGGAGTTTACGTTGTCAAGTTTTCCAGGCTTTATTTTCCGCGCCTCGTCGGCGAAACTCCTAGGAATTTCACTCGTACCATTTTCTTCCGACAATGCCACCCTTGCCGCTCGCGCAAAAGGCTGGTTTAACGAGAAAACTTGCGCTCTCTATCCCGGAGGGAAAGGATGCGATGGGAGGGAAGGGGGAGGAACATCGCCAATGAAATCCACGATGAGTTTTCTATTGTTCGCGCACGGTAGTTATGCCAGTCTGCTCAAATTAATGCGCCAAAAATGATGTATACGTGTATGTACACTAAATAATTTATATATTCATATATACGACGATGTGTGACTTTTGATTCGCGTAAAATTTCTTGGTCTAATAATCGATGAACGTCCAGAGCAAATAATTGCGTTAATTCTCTCGCGGGTTGAGATATAATTTGTTCAAAAGGACGATTTCTTTACTGGGCGTTCTAAAACGTCTTTAACTGTAACTACTACAAAGAAAACCTAAGAAAAATGATCGTTTTATATATATATAATAGTAAAATATATAGCTACGCAATTATTCAATATTAAAAATGATTCTGAGTTAATATATGCCAGGTGTTAAAATTTCCAAACATTTCTTTTTTTGCGCAAAAAAAAAAAATAAAAAAGAAATCGGCACAGGATCGTTCCAAGCAACCGGTGATGAAGGAAAGCGGAGTAAGAACGTTGGCGACGCCCTAAATAAAAACCGTCCAATCGGTCGGGCGATGAAACTAACAGCCGCAGGATTTTCACGTTGCGACAACGAGGAGAGAGGCACTGCGAGTATCGCATCCTAATCGCCGCATTTCTCTCCCCTCGTGCGTGCGTGCGTGCGTATACGCTTTCGCTTCCGGAGCGAGAAGAGCGCGGAGCATCATCGACGGATCAATGTCGACGGGCGGCTCGTAACTGCGACTCTCTGACTTTTATGCGCCGATAAATTAAGGGAAACCCGCCTGTGTGAGAGGAGTCCGGACCGCGGGTCTCCTCGTGTGTCTTTTCCGTGGAAGCGATGGAGGATAGCGGGGTGACGAGAACGTCGGTGGTTGGACGTCGGGTCGTAAAACCAGAGCTGTAACAACAATGTATTTTTCTTTCCCCCTCGTCGTACGGGACATCACCCCTCGCCGGCACGATCAATGATCTATCGCGATCGTACGCAGCCGCGCGCGCACGAGTTTTATATCGCGATAAATTAGTCGTATTGCGCGCGCGCGCGAAATCCTGACGAAATTAAATCGGACTATATTCCCGTCGAGCTATAAAACTTACAGCCCCGAATGTCTCTAAGGATTTATATATATATAGCCTGGGCATATATACATTGTGTCTTATATAGATTGTTCTCGACGCCCGGTACAACTTGCGCGACGCGAGATCGAAAGATGTTGCCGCGTTAAATTATAAATTCGATCAAACAGTAGCGGCGATAAAGTCGAAAGATTATATTGCTCCGATGTTTTACACGTCGGAGATTTATTTCTAGTTCTAATGACGTGAGATGCTTCGTAGATTATAAAGATTTATTGAAATGTGTGATGTCTCCAGCCGCGCAGAATATAAAACGTTGTGAAGATTTATTACTATAAAATTTTAAAAGAAGAAGCTAAAACTCCAGACGCTTCTAAAGTAGCTTATATACTCGAAAAGAGCATCATGTAGTTGTGGAATAATTCGTAATAAATGTGACATATGAATTGCTTCAGGTATTACTCGAGTAAATCTATCGCAATCGTTTAGATCATAAAATGACTTACTACGAAAAAATCTACGGATATATAAAGAAATATGGCAATCGCGCTATACAATGCAACGATAAAACTCGGTCCGGTGTTATCCACTCAAGGAATCATCGTGGGATTCAAGAGCGAGAGGGACAAATTTATTTTCTGACAGATTAGTACCTGCAGTACGACGAACGGAAAGAAAGAAAGGGAGTCGGTCGAGGAGGGACCGGTTAGGTAAAATCTCGAAGCGTCCCTTCGTCACGACCGAAGGACAAAGTCAAGCACTTTGAAGCGCGACCGGGACCGGGAGAGGGTGATGGTCGCTCATGTGTCAACGGTGTAATAAGGGGAGCCCAAAAGGGGGGGACGCGGCCGAAATTGCGTACCTCGCTCTGGTAATAACACCCCGGCAGCCAACCTGGAAAAGGAATTTAATCGGTCTGCTTTCGTTTACGGCGCGTAAAATCCAAATGAAGGAAGAGGGAGGGTGGGAGGGAGGGAGGGACGGAGGAAGGAGGAGAACCGGTCTTACGGCCCGCGTTACGCTTCCGAATGTAAACAGGGGCTCGTAACATTTCCTGGCCAACGAAGAGAGGCGCGTGATAAATAAACTTCATTGTTCTGTCAGCCTCTCCCTCCCCTCCATTGTTTCCGTTACGAATTCGTGCGAGTAATACATTGTCACTCTTAATGTTTGACATTGACGATAGTCTCGTGTAAAATTATTCCTTGCTGTTTTACGGTTAACAAAATAATAATTTTAAAATAATGGCAAATTTAAAAAAAAAAATTTAACATAAGAATTTTAAGAATAATAACGCTATATATATATAATCTTTATGACTTTAATTAATTTTAGGACTCTCATTTTCTTTGTTTAGAATCCCGAAGATATCTGCTGGAGAATATATTCTTTGTTCTCCACTCTGGCGATAAGAAGTTATTCTGGGATATTGATCTTTTACGTTGATCCGACTCTGTTCTTATCTTAGATACGATTTATAAATCGTCCATGGCTGATATCAAATAGCAGAATCATCCTGCTATCATAATTTATCGTTACCCTCCCGACGAAATAACACGCTTCTGTTAGAGCTATTAAAAGTCAGAGAGATGTTAAATAGCGCCGATAGTCAAAATAAACATCGAGCTACCTACACATCGCCAAAAGGTTTCCCTGCAGCAATTCTCAAAAACCGAGAAAACCTAAAGTGCTCGAGAGCACTTTCGTCTCGATGTTGAATCGAACGAATAAACGTCAACTTGAATGTTACGTGGCATGTGGGATAAAAGCCGCGTGATTTCCACCGCTAGCGCGAGTCCTGTTAAAGAGAGAAAGAGAAAGAGAGAGAAAAAAATTAATTCAATGTCCGATACGACTGCCAAGCAGCCACCCTTCGTTTCCGCTCCTTTGTGCGCGACCGAGATCGCGTTAGACACGGTGACGTTCCTCTCCTCGTATAAGGAACATAAAGAGCGCTTACCAAGCCCTGCGTAGGGCGCGGCCCGAGTCGTGACTGGCACACGTTATGCGGTACGCAATCTGGGAGAATGATATGCAGGAGGAAAATCGGCAGGACGGAGGCAAAATTGTTTACACACAAGCGAATAAAACATTCCTCTGCCGAAGAGCCGTCTCCCTGTTATTGAGAAAAAAAATGCGCATACCGGTGATTGTGTTCCACGAGACTGTTTAACGACGATTCGTGAAGTACACATCTAGCTAATAATCCGTGATGAAGCGAATGAGACTGCCAGGAATCGTTCGAATTCAAGGGTGCCAGTGCTTTTGCAAAGTACGCGAAAGACGTTCATGTAAATTTCCGGCATTTTCGTATTCGAATCGAGCTCTCGACCAAGTCCTTCTCGTCGTTCTCCTCCACAAGCCCTCTAATTATCCGGACGACTACGATTAAGGACAGTTAACCGCAGACACGCCTTGCCCTCCGTTTCCTTCGAATGTCCCCCCTTCCCCGCCCCCCTGATCGAAACGATGAACGAGCGTTATTACGACTCGACGAACACTAAGACAAGACATCTCTAGCTTCACAATTCATAATTTGTTCTCTCTTCAACAAAAATTTGATTAGAGTTTTTAGATATATTCAATTTTTTAAATACTCAATTTTTTAAATACTTTTGTAATTGTATTTCGAATTAAAAGTGTAAATCAAAAAGAAGAGTGCCTTTATTAGAAATTCAATTTCTGGACATTCAATAATTCCTAATTCAAAAACAATTACTATGTCGTAATTTTGATAAAGAAGAAAATGTTTGTGAGATTTGCAAATAATGAGAAATCGTAGATAAGAGAAAGCGCGCCGACGAATTAATCATCACGACTTCATGTTTGTGTGTTTATAGAATTTCAAAAATACTAATTATCAAGGTTTTGTCGAGTGATTCTGCACGCAGAAGAGAAGAAAGGAGACAGAGGGAGAAGGAAAGAGAGAGAGAGAGAGAGAGAGAGAGAGTGGCGCGGTGGCGGACAGCACGGAATCATTGTTAACCATCGGTAAATAACAAGTTTATCGGTAGTCTGATGCAACGCGGAAATCCGTTTCATCAGCCACTTCAAATAGATTGTACAACATCGCAGATAAACTACTCGGTAATTATAAGCGTTTTTCCGACTAGAAGCCGGATAATGATCCGAGCAGCTCGGCTCGAGACACCCTCCAAAGTTTCTTTGTTCTCAAAAGCTACGATGACTCACAGTCGAATACAAGGACTAATCTCCCTGCGTGATATAAGTTTCCGTGAATACCGCGCCTTCAATCCAACAGTTGCGTGACAAGATGATAATTTTGATATGGAAGAATCTCACACTTTGTCGACAATGAAATCAATATTCCTTTATACCTCATTTTTTTCAAAGTGTATATTTTGATATTAAAAAAAAAAATATCAAAATATAAATCAACTAACTTGTAAGCGATATTTTCTTTAGGAAGCGGAGAGTATGATATAGATGTGTTGATAGCTTGCATAAAATATATATTCTGAATAGAAAGAATGCTTTAAGCAATACATAATACACTCAATAAAAGGTTAATCCCCTTCTCATGAAACATATGTGTCAGAGAAACTTGATACTTTTTAAGAAGAATAACGATCTATTTTCTCGAAACTTCCTTTGACGGATAGTATATATAATATATTAGATAAAATCTAACTTTGTATTGATAGCATAATAAATAATATTTAATAAATACAGAAATATATGTATATGTATAAATAAATTTATCTTTTACGGTACTGCGTTAAAGTTATCTCTATTTCATTTAGATCATCAAAATATATTAAATTTTATAATTAATATTTCAGACACAGAATGTTGATTAATTATTCTCTCTTTATATCAATTTATTGACAAAAGAATAAAGAAATTTCTTAAATGATATTTCCATTAAATTTTTTGTAAATATTTTTAAATTATCTTTCTTAATATAAATAAAAAAATATATTAAATATTGAACCAACAAAAATTAATTACAGTAAGAATATTTTTTGACGATACGAGATGAGGTACATATGTACCTCGAATATTAATACACCGTGTACTCCTTACAAGGAAATGTTTTCGGATAAAAAACTTTGTAGAACGATAAAAACAATTAAAACGTAAATTCGATTTTAAAATTAAAATCCGTAAAGCACCGAGGAAAATCTCAATCATCTGACGATGCTTATCCCTTCCTTCCCTCCATTTTCTTGTTTTCCCGTCCTTTTCTTCTTCGCCTGCACCCCCTTCGAGCATCCTTCAAAATGTCATGGGGGACTTCTTCTACCTGCTCAGCGGGAGTCTCGATATAGAGACGTCACTTATTCTCTTCTCCAAAATGCATGAAACCACAGTTAGCTGGCAGCCAGAAAAATGTGCGTAAATAAGTTACTGAGAAAGAAAAAACAAAGTCTTTCTTAATATAAATAAAAAAATATATTAAATATTGAACCAACAAAAATTAATTACAGTAAGAATATTTTTTGACGATACGAGATGAGGTACATATGTACCTCGAATATTAATACACCGTGTACTCCTTACAAGGAAATGTTTTCGGATAAAAAACTTTGTAGAACGATAAAAACAATTAAAACGTAAATTCGATTTTAAAATTAAAATCCGTAAAGCACCGAGGAAAATCTCAATCATCTGACGATGCTTATCCCTTCCTTCCCTCCATTTTCTTGTTTTCCCGTCCTTTTCTTCTTCGCCTGCACCCCCTTCGAGCATCCTTCAAAATGTCATGGGGGACTTCTTCTACCTGCTCAGCGGGAGTCTCGATATAGAGACGTCACTTATTCTCTTCTCCAAAATGCATGAAACCACAGTTAGCTGGCAGCCAGAAAAATGTGCGTAAATAAGTTACTGAGAAAGAAAAAACAAAGTATAGGGGGTCTTTCAAAATTTTCCTCGGAATCACGGATACTTGAAGCCAGGACTAAAAAGAACGACGATGGTTTCAATGTCACCGCGCGAACTTGATGTCTCGAAATACATTTACGCTATACGCACTCATTTAAATACGACAAACTTAGAACGTTTTTGCTTAGACGAGTGAATCTACTTAGCGCCCATTACTGCGATAATGTAATCGCATGCGTCCGCGAGAGAACGGACAAAAAAAAAAAGAAAAACACGACAAAGAATATGTCGACAAGCGAAATGGAGTTAACGCGCCGTTGTTTATTTGCCACGGCGCGGCGATTAATAATTAACAAACAATCTTTTTCGTGGGAAAAACGAGGACACACACACACGTGCGTATTTGCTCGCGCGCGTAAAACGAAGAGCTATTGAGTTAATGTTCGGATAATGATTTATGTTAAAGGCGTGCAACTCGTTAAATTCACGCACAAAGATGAAAAATATATATCGTTAATTAAATGAAGAATTACGATCTGTAGCTGCACTACATATGTGTGCTTGCATGTGTAATACGGCTGCGCTCGGAGAGAACAAAGGGCCTCTATGCGTAAAGCCGGTAGCGGAGCTCGATTATGAGCGGAGGAGACGATGAAGTCACTCGGCAAAACCGGTCCCCATCCGATGGCTAAACTCGCCTCGTCGAGTCTTAACGGCAAACGCAATGAATTTAATGGACAATTCCATTCGTGGATCGCGTTTAGAAATCTCCTCGATCGTCATTGCGGCGATGAATAATCGACGAAAATAAGTATTCGCGTAAAAAAAAATTTTTATTCTCTCCATGTGCATTTGAAAAGGCTCGTGGCGTGAAAACAACGATAACGCAATAATTGTATGTAATTATGATCTATTTATACGAGCAATTGCCTCGCTCTACCAACTAACAGGATTATGTAAGAAGAGATACATGATCGCGGTTGTAATTCGTCGAGTTGGCGTGTTGAAAATATTATGTAATAAAACGTGCATATACATATCGCTATTTTTTTAGCAATAATACATTATGTATAAATTAGCGCGAAATCCAACATGAGACTCATATTTAAAAAAAGACATTCTTGTTCTTTGTCTTGAATCTCGCTCAAAAAAAGATATCTCCTTATATTTTATCTACTTAAATATTCAAATTTCTCGATCTCATCTATTTAAAAATTTTTTTACGGCTGTAAAATTATTTTTACAATTTTGATTTTGCGTTTCCAAAGAAATTCGATTTTAGTTTCCCTACCTGTTGCATGACTTTTCGAAATAAAAACGAGAACGGTCGAATATACGAAATAATCTGTTGTTAAATTCGCCATCAACAAATTGCAAAAAAAAAAAAAAATAACGAGCAAACTTGGAAAATTATCAAGAGAAAGAGATGGATAAATAATGCATTCTATGTGATTTTGGGTATCCTTTGTCTTTCAAATGTTTGCGTGTTGCAGAGAGAAACCTTCCTCGCTTTTCCAGGCGACCCTTCTTACCGAGTCCATCTTTTCTCCAACCGTCTTAAAAAATTCTACAGGCCTTTTATGCACGAAGGATAGGACACGCCTGGAAATTTCCCTTCCCTAAGAGCGATACTAAAAACCTTCCCTGAGGATAAACCTTTTTATGACACGTTCTCGCGTAAGGTGAGATTTAATCTAGGCATAAATTTTTCGATCTTAAGAAGTTTCGGGCATATAAAATAATAGCATTCACAAGTAACCGCATAAATAACTTTTATAAAATATTATGGTAGTTTCTTTTAATAATAAATTTTTAATAAAAAATTCAAGCACACGTCATTAGGGTTTACATTCGTACAAAATCTGATATCTCTTTATCGAGCGATTTTCCAAGATGTATCCAAATGACATTAATCGGACTTGTTTTTGTTACGCACGACTTTACGAAACGGTGAGTGAACATCGACTTTATCAATGAATCATCGTTATCGCGATCTACCGAAGGATAAAAAGCGACGCGCGACTTCCGGCTAAAAGATCGCCTGACTTTCCCGAGACGCGATCCAAAAAAATAATTAATATCTCGAAAAGAATTTTCATTTCATTCGCACGGCTGTTACACGCCACTGACGATCGCGTACGAAGGTCCCCTCGTTAATAGCGGAAGTGTCAAGTCGATTAATCTTGTCGTAACGCCACCGCGACACTTCCTGCTCCCCGTCCCTGTCGATTTACAGCTTTCATTGTTGAACGGATTGGTTCTAACGTCGGAGGACGACCAGCTAGATGATTTGCGCGAGAGAGAAACGCTTCGATGTATAATACATATGTATGTATGTCGATCGTTCACGTTTGATAGAAAAATCTACAGTTGAGAGAAATATGTATAGCGCGCAAATTATTTTCTAAACACGTTCGATAATGGAAAATAAAATATTTTTTATATAAGATGTATATCAATCAAAATTTTTAATGTGTTTAATATCGATGAAATTTATTAGTATTAAACTTGTTAAGAACGAGAACTATATTTCTTCTCGAATAACTACGAAAGAATTCATGAGATCGAAGTACTCACTGTGCATCGGTAAAAGAGTTAATATTTAAAATGCGGTTGCATTTATAAATGATTAGGATGCGAAACCAATACGCACGTAAATCGCTCTGTCGAGCGTTGCCGGAAACAGGATACAAAGTTAATCCACCGGCTCCTTTCCACGGTGGATTCCAATTTTGTTGGAGTGGATTGCCGTAACGTGATCCAAAGAGATGCGAGTGTGTGTTTTCCGCTGTCATTTAATTAGTCATGGTTCACACTCGCACATAGACGAGAAGCAGATAAAAGCGACAAGGTTACTTGAAATCCAGTCCGACCGAGCGGACGTGAGCGAGGGTGATTAACAATAGCTAATTAGAATTCTTTTCCACTCTCCTCTCCCCTCCTC
>NW_021848451.1:288592-295215 GCF_003651465.1 Formica exsecta | reverse complement strand
TCCCTTCTCTCTTCCCTCCACTTGTACGTTACGCGTCAACGATTACGCGCTGCACAAAAAAAAAGGAGATAAGGGTGAGCTAATTCACGCGGGTATCTCCCTTTGTCTTACAAAACACGACCGGTCGACACAGATAGCCGGCGAATAACGCTTGGGAGAGAGTCACAACCTGTGGTCGCGGGACTTAATTCCGTCAAATCTACGGTGTATCGGGGTTTACATAATGCGCATTTACATATCACCGAGGTGGAACGTAACCGCGGATTATTTCGAGTCGAGCGAATCGTTCCGCGAAGAGATTTCATGCAGATTTGACCGACTCGGATCGCTGATCGATATCGCACGAGCGTATCAGTATGACGGGTATATTTTCTCGTTGCTGTAAATATTCCCACGCGGTACGCGCGTGTAACATTAGTGCGCTTCATATATATTTTTTTATCTACTTGATGAGTTCGACAAACATTTATCATTTTCTATAAAATTTAATAAGATTCGAGACGGAAAAACAGATATTTAAACAGCTTATCTACAGCTAATTTTTAGAGACGATCAAAGTTCAATAACCGTTTGTCTTTCTCTTTCTCTCTCGCTTTTCCTTCCTCTCTCTCATATTTTTCTGCAGAATCTCAAGAAATAATAAAAAAAGACGACAAAATTTATGAACTTTCATTATTTTTTGCAGAATTCCATCAAATTAGGAAAATAAAAGATTTAAATTGTTAATACAAAGAATTAAAAATAAAGATAAGATTACAGACTTTATATTATACATATATAGTATCTTGTACTATATACATACAGCATCTTGTAAGATCTATATACATATATATAAATTTTACAAGATGCTGTAAAAACTTTTGAGGAAATAAGAGCCGTTACGCGGCATTATTGAATAAGGACAAGTCTAGGATCAGAGTAAAAGCGCAGGATGCTTGGAAAGCTTGCGGAAAAAAACCACTGCGAACTTTCGGTTCGTGTTACCGACGTCTAGACGTCTAGACCATTAGTAGATTGAATCGATACAAACTATCTCGATACGATATTATTCGATAATCCGATAAGCAACGATTTCTAATAAAAACGTGAGACTTGCAGGCCACATTCCTGCGTAACGCTCGACGCAATCTCTATTTTATTTAATGAATTAATATATATATATATCGTCAGATATCTCATATATCACATTTTTTTAGCATCTAAACGTTTTGATAAAACAATTCATATATTGTCATTTTCATTACTTTTACAATTACATCAATTACATTATCGTTATATCCAAATTTACGCAAAAAATATACTATATAAATCTACTGCGCCGTAAAAATATTGATAAACTTTAAGAAAAAAGAAACATTATTTAACGACTCATATTGGCCTGAATATTATCACTTATATTTTTCTAAGAAAACGGACGAAAATATACATCTTTTTAATCTTTAAAAAAGGAATAGTTGTCAGATTACGCGTCATGTTTTTATACAAACGTATCCAAGATCTAAGCCTTTAGAGCGTTTAAAGCAAGACGAAGAAAGGTGGGGAAATTGGCGAGCCACCTACACCGCCGATGTAATTACACGTCCGTCCCGAACGAAGGCCAAACGCAGATAATCGCGTCAGCATTATACAGCGGTAATCAGCGTGTAATAATATTATACAAGCGGATAATCGCGGAAGGGAGTACCCACGGAGTCGGAATATGTTGTCGCTAGGTCTTTGAATTGTTCGTCGTGTTTCATTTGTGTGCGTTTAAGTCCCGCAAAGTGAAAGATTCATCTAATACATGGTTATATTTGCGAAAGATATGATACAAACTTTATGGTAACAGTACAATCACAAGCCTAGGATATTTTTTATATAATTATTAATTTTTATGTAGCATCATAAATATTTAAAAAATGCAATATTCTTGTATTTTGCAATACCTCTATATTAGTTATCTATAATAATATTGTATATATTTATATTAATATCATCAAGAACGACTCATTGAACTAAGTAAAATTAAAAGATTGCATTAATTTAAAATTTACACTTCAAGTTGAACGCTAATGAGTAAGCGGCTAATAAGTGACGCACGAAGTCAGTATATATAATTATTACTCATAAATAATATTTTATTTATGAGTGAAATGTCGGATACAAAACTAACACGCTGCTCCAATATGCGTAACAATTATTTAAAAAATAAGTTGTCTTAATTAAATTTAATACAAGTACAAAGCCAAAGAACAATGGAAGAGAAAAGTAAGCATTTACCTATTAACACTGTTCCACTGTTCCACGGGAGTTGAACAAACAAGTTAGACATGATGCTCCCCACACGATACATCATTCGGCTGACAGTTTGCTTCGAAACATCTCGCAGGGATTACACGCGCGCTAATTATAAAAAGACTCGGAAAAACTATCAACGATGATTGTAACAAAAATTAATTCACTCACGCAAAAGAGCATGAATTTAAACGCGTTTATTATAATATTTCACACATCGATGTTTGACGCAAAATTCGTAATAATTTTTATGCGACACGAGTAAGATATCGAGTAAAATATTGCACTGGCATTACCTGTATCAAGAGAGAAAAGTGTCGATATCGGTAATTCGCGAATAAAGAATTTCCGAGGAAGAAATTGTAAGATATTTCTGCTGTATAACAACAAGAATATTTATATACTTGTCAAGAATCCGCGCAGGAATTCTCTGTAAACATTTGCTGACAGCCATCTGTTGCTTATTTTTCTCCGCGAATTTGTGACGCTTCGCCTCTTGCGTCATTGCCCCATCGACAATACTCCTCCCAACTTGATATGCGCATATATTTTGTATAATATAAATACGCGCGCATTCGCCGCACATATACCTACATGTACTTTGTGTATTCAGCGAACATTTATTTCTCTCTCTTTTTAACTCGGAGAAAAGTTATTTTCCATTTATATAATATTAAACACACTGTTTAAACAACGTTTTTTATTATACGGAATCCCCAATATAAAGCGCATTTCATACAATGTTTCTTGCCGAAAAATATAAAACTATTTTTCCTATATACAAAAATCGTTTCAAGATCCACACGATAAACGGCGCGATAACCCCGTAAATCGCTGCTGCGATATGCGAAGAGTCATCGATCCGAATTTATTACGACGAATCGATAGATCGCATCCTCCCTGTGTGTGCACGCATGTGTGTTGAGTCGGCCGTATCTCAACACGTCCCTGTATAACACGTTCGTCTGCACTCGACCGCAAAATTAGCTCTATGTTCTGTCTCTCATCTCCGTTAATCTGGCACTAGCATCGCAAGAAATGAAATTCGGATGCATTCGGCATAATTAAGTGCTAATTTACTGCTAATTTGTTGCTAATCCCCAATTTATTTCGCCTATCAATTAGCAGAAAATTGATATTAAAAATAGAAATGTTGATTTAACATCACGTACTCTCGCTTCGAAAAAATAAAAAAAAATAAAAAAATATTTATAGAATCTTCGAAAAAATAAAAAAAAATTTTATAGAATCTTCGAAAAAATAAAAAGAATAAAAAAAATATTTATAGAATCGTAAACACACAAAAAACAAATGTACCAAAATTAATTGTTAATTAATTATTCAAAGATATTGTAAATAGATTTCAAAAATATCAAATTTCTTTAAATCATTAACATCAAATTATCTATCAATTATCTGTCAATTGATAGGAAAAATAAATTAGGAATTGCAGTAATAAATTAGCACTTTATTATGCCGTATAATCGAATTTAATTTATCGTAATGCGAGTACTAGGTTAACAAAGGTTTGTTCCTTTTGTTATATATCTTGTCAAGACGCGCGTCGTCTGTCTGCCTGTTTTGTTTGTTGCCTGCACGTCGTTTCCGATGATTTGCAGTCGAACCAAAGTCGTTTTGATTCAGCTCGAGAAAGTGCTTGAGACGATCGCGAATCGCAGCGGGAATATTGAGATTCGACGTGCAACATCCATGTATCGTTGGATCAGCATAGAACAGATACGATTTGACAGATCGTTCTTGTCAACGTCAGTTAAGGCTGGTCGTATTGTCAACTAAATTGTCTATCTATAATATAGTCAGTATTACGAGAAGATAAGAGAAAGCATCGATTAAAAATTTAGCAATTTTTATTCTCTGTTGTAGGAAAAAGAATACTTTGACGAAATGGCTGAATTTGAGAGCATCTCCATAAACGCTTTTATTCTTCAAAATGACAAAAATATGATTTATAAGACCGTTTCGTATCCGTATATCGAGAAAGAGATAAGACCTTTCCTATAAAATAAGGACCCCTTTTCGACCTTATATTTCCGAGCAAAATCCTTCGATATTGTAAATTTTCAATTTCAAAACTTCGCATTGGCGTTGTCATTCGCAACGAACGATTGAGGTGCGAGATTTCGAGATTGGACATGCGAACGATAGTCGGGGAAGACTTTCACATTCGATCAGCGGACTTCGACAAACGGAGAATATTTGTCACCGTCGTTATATTATATGTCTCATATACAGAAAATAGTTCTTCGTTGATCTTTGCTCTTTATTCTGCTCCTTCTTGCAATGTCTGATACTTTGGCATTTGGATTGTAACGTGATAAGACACGCAAAATTTTCGAAACCATAAAGACTGAGAAAAATCACGAGAAAACATGCAAAGAATTTCGCGCGAATTCGAAGATGTCAAAAATTCAAATTAAAATAAAAACTTCGAAATTTAAAACAAAAATTACATGACAGCTACAGATGTAAAGAATACGAGTATTATGAGCATCTGAATATTTAAATAATTCTTATATTCGTATATTCTTATATTTCGTATATGCGTCGTTATTAGACGTCGCATATACGAGTGTCATCTCAATTATTGTGATAACAAATACATATAGAACTAAATCTGATCTCTTTCACCCAGCGTCTCACCAGAAAAATTTCATTCCTACGGATATTTCTTCCTGATACGCGAGATATGTCGGGAGCTATTGCCATAAGTTTACGACGACTGTGCGATATGGCGTGTGTTTGCGCGAAAGTAGATGCCTTATATATCGGAAAAATACTTCGCGCGCAAATATACATCGAGTAGTTTGGAATAGTAGAGTAGTTTGGAAAATCTGACGCGCGCGAATGTCCCTGACGTGTCGTCCATTTGAACAGAGTGCCTCTCGAGAGTCTTATTCTCGGGCAAACGATAACAGGAATATCTAATGTAGTAAAAAATGAGAATTATTTTCCAGTTTTATTTTATAATAACGCAATCAGATATTGGCTAATTCAAATCGAATTTTTCGCAGAACAGATTCTCGCTTTTTTCGCAGCTTCAGAGTAAATTTTGTTTAATGTAATTTTTTCAACTATATAATAAATTTTCCATAATTGCCAGAAAAAGTTTAGAGGATTGTTATGCATGAATTCATACAGATTGAATTAATATATGCATCGACGATATCGATCGATGAGGTATCTCGTGATTATCATCTGGCAATCGAATCATCCAGTATCAAAATTCAATATTTGATCGTAGTGTGTAACGCTCGATCTTAATATGACAATAAACAGGAAATGTCTTTCCTCGTTTCAATATTTATTCTGCAATTGCGATTTCGTCGGGGTCAAAGAAATTGATCAAAGGGAATGTCGCGATGCGTGAAAACGAATAAAATGACGGCGATGATAGAAGTGAAACGTAAAAGGAAGTTTCGAACTGAATATCGACAATGTGTCATCTTAATAAAAAGACACGTCATTATTAAGATATATAAGTTCACATATTTTTTCGTGTCACATTTTTTCACGTCACATTATATAACAACCGAATGGACGCGCAGCGATGGATGTTGAATTCATCCAATCGATATAAAAAAGATGAAATAAATTAATCAAATATATTTATAGCTTGAATTGATCGACCGAAAATCTGATCGATGTATGTTGTAAAACAGCGTGATGTAAAGAGAGACATTCGACGTCAATACAACCAACGGAGCCACAATTTCACAGCAAATTGATTTATGTACTTGACATCTTGAAAGAATATGTGTTTGAATAGATCCAAATAGTCTATGCCAATCAAAGGATAAAATCAAGAAGCGGTCTGTATTAGATCACCTCTGAACAGAAGCAAACAAGTGGCAGTTGAAGACTCGCAGTGGCATTCTTAGGCAATCGCAATATACAGGGTGTTCGATGAAGAGAGTACTTGGTGTGTGTTGACGTTTAGTCATCATTATATTAAGTCGAAACTTTATAAAGTACGATAAAATATGCTATCTAATCAAACATAGATACAGAAAATATTTTTCTCCAATTTTTAAAAACTGTTGCTCTCTCTCTTTCTCATCAAATTTGTTTTTCGAACACTCTGTATAACGCAAGCTGTAATATCATTGCATCACGAACGTTTCAATGCCGAATGACGCAACCGCTTTTCAAAATGTAGATTCGAATGCAACTATCGGAGCTATTGGCACTTGCTCTGCAAACGTGCGATGCAGATTATCTAATGTGATAAAAAAAAAGTGCTGTTTGCCAAAGTTACATGTATAAATCGCGCAAGCACCAGCGATACTTTCATAATTCCTTTGAGGAAAGAGAGTCCTCGGCTATATACA
>NW_021848451.1:284808-287875 GCF_003651465.1 Formica exsecta | reverse complement strand
AAAGAGTGTCCTCGGCTATATACACACAAAGCGCAACACGGTCGTTGCAGTTACATCGCCAGACGAGATTGCGTAAAATGAGAATTTGGCCGCCCGTAGATTGATCTCGGCAAAGGGGGAAGGACGAAGAAAGAGTAAAGCCCACGCATGCGGAGAAAGAAACAATGTCCACGTGCACGAGAAAGCAAAACATTACAAAAGAAAAGATCTCTTTACATTAAAAAGGGAAGAAAGCCAAAAATACAAAGCACAAAGAGAAACGCAAATTATGGAACAAATGCAAATCAAAATGGTACAAAAAAACTCATTGTACTCCGAAAAAAGTTGTTTGTTCTCGAACGAATAAACAAGATGCATTAGAAAATATAACGAGTTAAAAATAACAGCAAAAGACGAGCTAATGTGCTATACAAATAAAAAGCGGATAAAGATAACTCCGAGAGTTTCGAGTGCCAGAGAGGGCAGAAGAAAAAAACAAGCGGAGGAGGGGTAAACGGAGGGGAATTCCCAGAGAGAGATGACGTTGAGGAAAGAGTAACCGTGACGAGACGTAACGTTACTAAGACAGAGATAGATAGACAACGGCGAAGGAGAGGAAGGAAGGAAGAAAGAAACGGACGTGGACTAAAGCGAGCAGAGGGACTCGAATGGCCTGCTGGCACCAAGCAGTCTACTCCGCTCACCTCGGTATTCCCTCGAGCAATGCCAGCCTCTGCCAGAGCCCAAGATTGCCGCTCGGTACTCGATTCACGCTCGCGCGAACGTCATATGAGTTCTCGAGTTGTACGAAGCGATTAACACAAAAATAATATCGAAAGATGTATCTCGCTTGATTTTCGACGGAGTGTCCTCGGCTATATACACACAAAGCGCAACACGGTCGTTGCAGTTACATCGCCAGACGAGATTGCGTAAAATGAGAATTTGGCCGCCCGTAGATTGATCTCGGCAAAGGGGGAAGGACGAAGAAAGAGTAAAGCCCACGCATGCGGAGAAAGAAACAATGTCCACGTGCACGAGAAAGCAAAACATTACAAAAGAAAAGATCTCTTTACATTAAAAAGGGAAGAAAGCCAAAAATACAAAGCACAAAGAGAAACGCAAATTATGGAACAAATGCAAATCAAAATGGTACAAAAAAACTCATTGTACTCCGAAAAAAGTTGTTTGTTCTCGAACGAATAAACAAGATGCATTAGAAAATATAACGAGTTAAAAATAACAGCAAAAGACGAGCTAATGTGCTATACAAATAAAAAGCGGATAAAGATAACTCCGAGAGTTTCGAGTGCCAGAGAGGGCAGAAGAAAAAAACAAGCGGAGGAGGGGTAAACGGAGGGGAATTCCCAGAGAGAGATGACGTTGAGGAAAGAGTAACCGTGACGAGACGTAACGTTACTAAGACAGAGATAGATAGACAACGGCGAAGGAGAGGAAGGAAGGAAGAAAGAAACGGACGTGGACTAAAGCGAGCAGAGGGACTCGAATGGCCTGCTGGCACCAAGCAGTCTACTCCGCTCACCTCGGTATTCCCTCGAGCAATGCCAGCCTCTGCCAGAGCCCAAGATTGCCGCTCGGTACTCGATTCACGCTCGCGCGAACGTCATATGAGTTCTCGAGTTGTACGAAGCGATTAACACAAAAATAATATCAAAAGATGTATCTCGCTTAATTTTCGATGGTGTATTTATCGGCAGATCAAACGATTGCTAAGATGATCCCAATTTGTTCTACGCGTATCTGTCATTATAAATTTATAATCTACCATTTTTTTTCTCAAAAATTTATTTTTATAAATAAATAAGCGTAAATTATAATTAATAACGTAGATTGTTTTGTTAAAGATATTTAAATATAATTACGTTACTTCCGATAGAGACAACCGGGACAGAAGAGATTTTCAAATTCTTTAAAGTTTCCAATCTCCACTGTCGATTCTTCGTTCGAAAAGTTTTTCAGTCCCAAACCGTTCGTGGATATTTAAAAGGGAGTACTCTCGGGACTAAGAACGGATTAGCCTCGAAAAGTGTAGGGATTTAACTCGCAGGATTTAACATTGTTGCAAGTAGTAAAACTCTTTCTTGAAAACTATTAAGATATTAAAGGATAGGTCAATTTTTTGCTTAACATTATTTATTTAATATGAATATAATAAATAAATACTGTATAATACTAGTATAATAGTAAATTATAGTATAATAGTATATATCGTAAAGTGCATCTATGCATTCCGTTTACAAGTCTCTTGACACGCAATGAAGTCATAGAACTCTAGTATCGCGCTTAACTCGTCTTTTCAAAGCTGTTGTTTAAAGAGCAATCTCTTTTAATCCGACAAGAACAAATTGAGCATCTCTATTCGAAGGTTCTTTGATTTCATCACGAAGTTCTTGTCCGTGTACATAAAAAAAAAATATTAAGAAAAGACATTTGCGAGTTTATAAAGCCACAGATTATAACTTTTACATTCTATAAAAGACGCGGCTGTATATTCGTCGCCCATAAATTTAAAATCACTAATTTAATCCGTAATCTCGAAAAATATAACACAATATCCGCGAATTATAGCCATGAGAAATGTAAGATTTAACACCTTTTTTATGGCAATCTGTAAATTTACTTACTTCTTAAGCTTTTCGCTGCGTTCGCAGGAGATAACGAATTAAAATTCAAGCGCTAATAAAAGTGTTATAAGAAATATGAAAAAAATGCAATAAATTTGCGCAGACCCGCGATTTCAGCGATTGTTCCAGTTGTGTAAGAGGAAAATGACTAACTGTTGTTTCCCGAATTGGCGAATTAACTCGCCGGAAAGCGTTATCGTTTCGAAATGCATCGGTGAGTCACGGTGAGACAATGTCGCATCATCACCAAGAATTATCGCTGCTCTCGCTAATTTATCAATTTATAATATGGAGACAAAACAATCGCACATTTCGCATCGCTAATTATATCGCTATTGTATTAAAACAAAAAAGAAATTTTTTCGTTAGACTCTCTCCATGGGAATCCCTAAAGAGACTTTCATTAAATTTATAATATATATATATATATATTCTTATTAAGA
>NW_021848451.1:273483-283213 GCF_003651465.1 Formica exsecta | reverse complement strand
TATTAAGATCATTAAGATCTCTATGTGTTTTCCACGGAAATAAGATAAAAAAATGTTTGATCAATTAAACGGAAATATATAAATATCTGATCCAAATGCACTATATATATATATTCTTATTAAGATCTCTATGTGTTTTCCACGGAAATAAGATAAAAAAATGTTTGATCAATTAAACGGAAATATATAAATATCTGAATGCATAAATCCAAATGCATATAAAATGTGTTTCAACAGAAAGAATAGTATTTTAAGAATAAGAGAAGGGGGAGAAAAGGAAAGAAAACTTCGTTTTATTCTCCGAATGATCATTAATGTGAGCGGAGGAAACGCACGTGTCGGAAGAAAGAGAGAATCGCGGAATTAAATAAAGATAGTTTCTTTCGTTCGGCCGGAACGGGAGCAGTTAACGTTTTACGCGCGACGACTCTGGATCTCGCCACGGCCCATAAAGTTTCTCTTTCTCTCTCTCTCTCTCTCTCTCTCTTTCACCCTCAAATTCCGGGGGGACGCAGGTGTCGCCGGAAGCCGTTTTACGAGTCGGCAGGAAAACATAAATCGAGATACGACCTTCGTTACGCATCCGAGAGAACGGGATGTTGGAAGACTCTTTCGAGCCGCTCCGCTTAAAACTCTTAGGCGTAACAAAGTCGCCTTAACAGGGGAAGAGCAACAGAAGAAATCGCGCAATGGATTGGATTCAGTTGGACCGTTAATTATACCCGACTGTGCTCGACTCTTGCACGTATAATAAAATAGCTCATCGACGTTAATAAAATTCATGAAATGAGTAGAGTTAAAGGCCAACATCGCGTGCGACGTGACCGTAATTTTTATAAAATCCACAGACGCTCTCTCTCTCTCCCGTGACGAAAAGCATCGAAGACCGTTTCTCGTTTTACGACCGCGGGATTGATCCGAATGCCCTCTCGCTCTCGTTGCATGTCGATGCATCGAGAGACGAGAAGTGCGAGAGGCTCCTGAATGCGCCGACCGACCAATCGCCGGGAGTGTCTTCTGGGAATCACTCGGATGCATTTAAATGCCCGCGTGCTCGTAAATAAACGGGCTACGCCGTTGAATACCATTGATTGCCGACCGATATGATACCCACGCTCCAACACCCAGGATCCTCATGACACTGTTACACAATACGTATGGGCGTCTACGGTTTACCTTTAATTAAGTGAGTTATTTACGCGCGATCACGATGCCGGGACTCGCCGTGGGAATCGTTTATCAAATTACGAAAGTGCATTATTCTCCTCGTTGGCCGCTATCGTGAAAACGACACCGAGGTAACTCGATAGGAGAGGATACGCGAGAGAGAGATTCTGACATTAATCTGTCAGATTATTTTATTCCGATGGCTTTTTTTATTTGAATTCGCGAACCGGCAAATATCGCCCGTTCGTTTTAACTGTACACACACACAAGTTTCTTTAAAAATATTTATTAAGCTTCTCAGCAAGAATCGAAACCGTTATCGTTTCGCGACGATTTTGTATCTCAACGTAAAACGATACGCGTAATTAATCTCTACTATTTATTTATTCATGACGAGCGCGGAAACGTGTTTCATCAGGTTCATTTTCCCAGTATTCATACTATCGGAATGGTTCTTTTTATTCACGACGAGCGTTACGGTCATTTGCTATTCCGAGCGTCGAAAATTCAACCCGTCAAAATTATACCGATTTCAGCGCTTCAATACAAGACTATTCAGGACTTTAATCCGGCTCCCATAAATTTAACGTCGGCCTATGACAGCTCCAATCTCTTTTTCTCCCGTTTCAACGTTTCGCGAAAACATCGAGATATACACATATCGCTAAAAGATCGCCATTCACGATTTCAAACACGCGCGAGCAGTTTTTCTTCATCAATTTAAACCGCTCTTGATATTTCCGCGACCGGGCAGTTTCTTATTGAATGACGTAATTAACGAGTATCGAGAGCGCATCGCGATAACGGTGAAGAGCGCCGATTTACAGTTGCGAATAAGATCGTTAACTATCGTTAACGATCGAAATCCGATAGGACGCAGTGACATCGAGGAAACGCGACGCGAATGAAGGAGTCGACGATCGATGCTGATTAACGATCGATCAGCGAACGAAAACGATTGACAAGAATTGATCGATCACAGAATTGCGCGATTTTAAAGACGACGTCCCAAAGACGGCGTGTAATAGGTCTCTGTCAAGGACAATTACCTATTAACATATTTATTGACATAATTGACGGCTGATCTCATCGACAAAAAACAGGGAAGAGAAACTAGTCTTCTTTGCATAAAACACGCTATTTCTATCCACGAGTTAGGTAAAGTAAGTTTTTTCTCTCCGAACGAGTGATAAAACGTCATTTGCGCAAAAAAAGTTTTATATATGGAACATAATGAATAGCTAGAACGCGCGACTTTGGGCATCGAGAAAATAACTTGAGAATTAGGGATATTTAATATGCGTGAATAAATGTGTCAGCTGATATTATAAAAAAAAAAAGATACATTTGCGAGTTAAAACGATCAGCAGAACTTTTAAATCTCACAGACGTAATCGTACATCTTTTCAGATAATTGCGTAGATCAGATTGCATATTAAAAACGTTATTAAGAGGAGTGTCAAATATCTCGATATTATGTAAAATAGTTCATATTTTGACACGTTCGTATTAACAAATAGAAATCAAATAATTTAAAAACATTTTGATATTTTTATAAGCCTAGCAACACTGTGAAAGCTGGGTTTTCAAAAAACGCTAATAATTACTTTGTGGAACAATTTAATTACAATGACATAAATAAAAATTAAATATGATATTGTGAAGAATGACAAAAGTGATTCTACGGAAATTGTATTTGAAATTTTGAAATTTTTTAAATATCTGCATAACTAAATTTATGTGCGAAAGTTGTATTTAAACAGCTTTATTTATTCACATGGTATTTTAATTAACATTGGTATACTTCAATTAAAAAATTATATATTTTTGCAGAAATATATTATTTCGACATTTTACAAAAGGTCAAAATAATATACTTATAATTTTCCAATTTTTTAGTCAATTTTCTCAAAATTAAAGCTTCATACAAAAAAAAACTTGTTTTATATTTTCGATTTATTTTCGCGCGTGAAGCATCACCTACTTTACGGTTGTGCCTCCCGATCCACCCTACATCATATATAGTGTCGTTTATACAAACCAACTTCGGAAAGACGTTAATTTCCGCGGCCGGTCGGATTGGGAGAAAAATAGAGAAGCGCATATATAGTTGAAAAAACACCGGCAAAGAGAAAATAAACTGGTCTAGTTTAATTCGACCGCCGCTACGACGCCACATGGAGCCCCGCACGTTGTAGTTTGTGTATCGAGAAGAAAAGGAAAACGAGTTCACGGAAAGGACAGGGGATCTCAGTTCGACGAATGAACAGAGATATGGATAGAGAGACATATGTACGGCATTTTCTAGAAAAAAAAGAGCCGGCGGGTGAGGATGAGAGGATGAACGACGGCGGAAAAACCGTGGGACGAGTGTAACGATTGGAGAAGTGTATTAAACAAAGGAATTAGAATGTCGCCTTTGCGTGTACGTGACAGAATATACATAACACTCTTTTACCTCACATTTGTGGTAGAATGAATTTATCACGCGAAAGCGACTTTATATTTTAATTTTTTCCAATTGATTCACAGCATTATTCCATGCTGCACTACTAGTTTTTATAGATCATATCTCGTTTGCATTTAAATTTTGTGATCACTTAGAAAAAAAATGATAGTAATTAACATACAAAATCATCGAATAAGAAAAAATTATACTGTTCTGGCACACTTCTCTCTCTTGTGCTGGAAATCTACTAATTTTATTTTCGTAAATTTAAAATAAAATAGTGATAGAGGCATTTCAAATACAAAATTTACCAATGTTGGAATCGATAATATTTTATGCAAAGATAGAGTAAAAAAGAGAGAGGAAGAGGAGAGAGACAGAGAAATGCTGTATGCTTACATACAGACATGCATTATTCACTAATCCAATATTGTTCACAAATTTACATTCAAAATGAATCATCTGCAATACTCAATTATCACTTATGCAACAGCATAATACATATTATACATACACACGCACACATAATACATATATATAACAAATTACATTACTATATGACATATACATACAACAATCAAATATGTAATTACGGATAGCCAGGAGGAAAATTAATTCGGTAACGTTATAATGGCGATCTCGAGCTGCTGATAATTAATTAACGTTTAGCGTTTTTGCACAGCGATAATAAGGATGACGTGAATCGAGTGCTGTGTAGGTTCAATTAACTATGTTACGATAACTGCTGTATAAACATCACTAATATGCGTCCTCTAATATGCGATTTTGTGTGATAGTGTCAGGCGTCTGCCGGAAGGATTCGCCTCTCGTATGAATCCTTAATTGCATATCCAACGCATATTTATCCGGCTCTTTCTCTTAACCTCGGAATACCGACGTGTGTGCGCGTAATGTATGCTTCCACCGGAATATTCTCGCGGTTTGAAAGCGGAACTGTACAACCGAGCACGCGCTGTGTTAGAAATATGAGGCGCACGTGTGCGTTTAATTTACATATATGTAAATCCTATTCACGTGCAACGCATTTATACGTCCCACACATACAAGGATCGTCATATATTATGTATTAGGATGCAATACTCATAAAAAAAGTCGCGCAATTTCTCTCCTAACCGTTAATCTTTTCCTCCAGGAATATATCAGGAGGAGGGAATATATCGATTGCGGAATATTTTTACGTCAATTTTTTTGTTCGGACGAATCGATAAAATATGTGCAAAAATATTTTCGCTATCTTCTATTAGGTCATTTTTCAAAAGTTCACGCATAATTATGAAATAATGTTGTTTTTAAATAGTTTAATTTTCTTCAAATTAATAAATATAATTTCTTTTTCTTTTTCGTTTCTATAATTTTATCTTGATTGATGAAATTTCCGGTTTACTTATTCAGATACGAAAGTGGGTTAGTGAAAAGACATATTATAAGTTAATTAGATATCGCTCTTAAAAATAAATAAAAACCGCACGCGCGTTTAACAATGTGACATTAGTCGTGCTACAACCGATTATAACTCGATAGATAAAAAACAAAACGCTCTAACAGAGCTAGTCATTAATATACGTCAGAAAGTGCAATTCTCTGCATCGAGTGCCAACTTCTGTGAAATAATTGCATATAAATCATCGATACAATGATCTCCCGTCGTCATCCATCACTTTATAGAAGATGGGGATTAATAGCGCAAAGAGTTGCTGTTTTGTAAATTATATTTTTATACCGCGTAGTATTTCACTCACGCTTTATTAACCTAAAAATATATAACCATGCATATAAAAGTTTATAATATTAATATAATTTTTAACAAATCATCGAATTAAAAGTCGCGTAAAATATTCTTATAGATAGAATAAAATATTGATGTAAAAACTATATGGTTATAAAAGCGAAGTAAAGTCAAGAGATACTTTAAATTCAACGATAAAAAATTATTCATCCAAGATCAAACGGTTATTTGTCTATATCCTCGAAAGATTTCACTGCTATTTACGCCGAATTGCGAAATTTCATACTCTTTTCGTTTCCTGCAGCAAAATTCCACTCTTATGTTACGGAACGGCGTCAATAATCGCTCTATTTTGGATAACGGAATGGCAGGCGGTGTGCAAGCATATCCCATTTTACGGCAGCAAATACGAGAGAGAGGATTCAAGAAGATAATGGAACGATTCGAAAAGATGAAACGGTGCAAACGACGAAATCACTACCTTTAAAATCTCTTTCTTTCTCTATCGCTTCGGGATCGTCGTTGGATTTTCAGAACTATCAAAAGCTCTTTATTGGAGAATAAACTTTCTTGCCGAATAGGCAAAATCGTGCAAATCTGTATCCAATAAAATAAAAATCTTTCTTTGATGACAATTGATAGTATTTCGATGGGGCGCAAAAAAGAAACGCCCGAACAGGGACTCGAACCCTGGACCCTCAGATTAAAAGTCTGATGCTCTACCGACTGAGCTATCCGGGCCTTGAAACAAGAGCTATCTCTAGACTCTCACAATGCACTTGCTGAAATTGCTATCGGTTCACGTGGATTTGACATAATCGGAGAGATAACACGCTCAGTCACGTGGAATAAGTTTGACAAGCGCTTAAAAATATTCATCTTAAATATGCTTTTAAAAGTATATATTTAAATATATTTTTTTATAATAATTGTATATATAAATATTGTATATATAATATTATGAATATATATAATTAGATATATTTAGTTATTATTTTTATATATTTAATTATATGTTTAATTGTTATAGTATTAATATATTATATATAATAATTTTATCATATAACAATTTATATATTTCTTCATATAAAATTTTCACACATATTTTTCATTATTTCAAGTTTACTAGATATATATTATTCCTAATATATATTATTCCTTCAAAAAGAATACCAATAAGTATTAATTGATAGCTTCGTTCATTATATGCCTTAGCATGTTATCGTTGCAGCAATCCCAATCCATGATTTATATTAATATCTTGGAATTAGAACAATTAGTACGTTCTATATATAGCTGCGAATAGAAGATAATGTTACGTGTTAAGCACGGAATATTTGTGAGAAGAATGATATATGTTCAAGATATACACATATGAGTTGCATTGTAAATTGCAACAGTTGCAGTGGAAGTTAATCAATCTCCTGAATTATTCGGAGCAAGTTTGGCATTTAGCTCCATTTTTTCAAGCCCGAACGCATTAACTCGTTCGTTGGTTATAAATTACAGTAATCCTGCAAGACTTGTCAAGCAGACGTTTTATCGTACCTATGCATCACCATTATACAAAGTGTTATCAAATTATGGCCATTATTCCCATTTGTCATCAAAAATTATACTTTTTAAAAATCTAAATCTATTATATTTATGTAAAAATAAGTAAACAAATGAGAATCATGAATTTGCAAAATTGGAAATTATATAATTCGTCGTTTTAATACGCAATCATTTCCAATATAAAAAAGAAATTGATCACATGTTTATTGAAACATTATTATTCTTCTTAATCGCTATTGTCAAAAATAATGACGATAGTAG
Source organism: Formica exsecta (assembly GCF_003651465.1). Taxonomy (NCBI): domain Eukaryota; kingdom Metazoa; phylum Arthropoda; class Insecta; order Hymenoptera; family Formicidae; genus Formica; species Formica exsecta. The sequence goes on along the minus strand of NW_021848451.1, from coordinate 276,032 downwards.
TAAACCACCTTGTAGATAAAGATAAGAAAAAATCGTCCTCGATAAAAGAAAAAGAAAACATATTTATAAAATATCGCTTCACTCATGTGACTCACTCCTTTTCCCTTTCCTCTCCTTCCCGTAAACAAATGTCGTAACAAATCGGTGTCCGGCAGTCCGGCATGCAAAAATGATTCAAATTTGCGATACAGTTGTTAATTTACGCGTCATGCAATTTTATCTCCGGCGTGATAAACGGCGGACCGACCTGTTTTTCTAGCAAACACAGTCGGCGATTTCATAGTAAAATGTAGTTGATTAATGATCCTCTCGTGATGCATCACAAACACACACACACACACACACACAAGAAACCTCATTACATTTTTTAGAACGCGTGTGCAAAGATAATTGAATGCATTATTATTATTATATTAATATTCTTAAATATGAGAGGACTCGTTTACGTCTTTCCTCCGCGTAACATCGCGCGTGCTATTGTTTATGTTCCATTCGTAGCAATGTGAAATCGTAGAAGACGCAATAACGGTCCACGGCCTTGACACGAAAAGTTCACGGCGGTCGAGGGGTCAAGTCCCCCGGGAAGATTATCGCCGGTTAATTAAATATGTACGACTTCGTCGCGTTGCGGCTATTTGAGCAGACATTTCTCTTCTATCGCGGCACAACCGATGCTGGGAACGTAATATGCACGAGGAACTTTTACACTGACTCATTTCAGTGTCTACGTAATGCTTTTCGTTTACAGATTCTTATCTATTACCGTCGTCTCTTCGGCGTTCTTGCTCTAATCAACGTGCAGGCGAATTGTCGTAATTTATAACGGAAACATAAATAAATAATTTTTATGCGACAAAATAATCAAATCAAACTCTAAATAATTAATGATAATAAGACGCAGTTAAAAAACGTTTGATGTAAAAATATTCTCTCTTCTTGATGACATTCATGAGATAACCCGAGACGGACATTGAGAAAATGTGATAAAAAGAATTTTCTTGTGTTCGATATAGTACTTGTCGATGCTGTGGTCACTTATCATTTTCTTTTTTTTTTTCTCGGAACAATAAAAATATTTCTCCGTTGGCGACATTTTCAGATAAACCAATAACAAGAATAGCCTCGATAAATTATCCGAAATAATGAATGTATATTTCATATTTCTCTGAACATTTCACATGGAAAAAAATATATTTACTTGTCGACGAAATGCTGTGAATAAACCATAAGGGTTCCGCGGATTCAGGGTCGTTGTCCAGAACCAACGTCAGAATTTCCCAACGTAACGATATACCTGGCACCGCGCCAGTGACTTCCCGATGTGTCAACTTCCCGATATTATGCGATACGACAATAGACGCCCTGTTCAAAATAATTTCATGGCTCTCCTGAACAGCTGCAGCGATAACTAACAGTTGAATTGATCGGAGATGATGGGCACAACGACGTTTCAGAGCCTCGTTTTATCATAGTCTCGATATCATCACGAACACATTACATAGGTACACGTATCGCGCTTTGGAGTAAACAGAGAAAATAGTAATTTTTGCATAACTTTCCTTCTCAATTCGATTCCAATATTGTTTCCGATATTGTTATATTGCGTTCTAAAAAATAGTTTATATTTATATAAGTTATAGTATTATAAGGACGTGATCAAAATCGCTTGTGTAAAAATGATTTTAATTGGAGAGAAAATGTATGCCGAAAGAAACGCAATGTTTTTTTCATAAAAATGCGGAAATTGTAATCTTGAAGTGCAAGATTAAGCGTAATCCAATTTTTCCGCTCACCTTACATTACGCAATACTGCATGATAATGTCGATTTATCACCGGAACATAATATAATAAAATAACTGTCGATTATTTGACAGCATCGGTTAATTATCGATGCATGCAATACCGCATTGAATTCGCGTCATTTCGACGATTGCGGCGATTCGTGGAATCGTATAATACACGATAAGTCCGAGCAAAATTGAATAAAAACACTCGAGTAATGATTAATGCGGATGAACGACGACTACAAAATCCTTAGAACTACGTCACATATAAAATAACTTATTTTATTTGTGGCATCTCGACATTTCTTGATCATCTAATATAATAAGTGAGATAGTTCAACATACTCGCAATGTGATTTGAAATAAATAAATTAAATAAAGAAGTAAGAGTTACAATTTTGTGAATTCTTCCATATTTTCTATAATACATATTTGTTACAATAAAATAAACAGATTTAATAGATAAATAAATAAATTGAGAGAAATCAATTTCTTAGTTCTTTCCTTTGCAGGATTGAGAATGGAAAAAAATATATATATCGAATATATATATATTTAAATTTTGCACACTACATCCGCCAGTATTATTGTATACCATCGTACGTGTAAAATATAGTCAGATCGAGCGAAATTTTGTATGTAAGACTAAAAGTTTGAATAATAAACCCAAAAGATCTCGTATAACAATCTGCACAAAGAAAGAATGGGAAAGGGATGACAGAATGATGAGGAAGAAGAGAATTTCGATGCACGGACACACTCTT
>NW_021848451.1:260520-271994 GCF_003651465.1 Formica exsecta | reverse complement strand
CTTAGCATGCTAGAACGAGCATTTCTTGGAAAGGTGCCAACCGCGTCGAATTAGGTGATTAGGTGATTAATGCTACCCTCACACCGACTCTCGATGACGCAACTTTTGACTGATCCAGTCTTAATTATTAACTGGATTCCATTTTTTATATCTTAGCATGCTAGAACGAGCATTTCTTGGAAAGGTGCCAACCGCGTCGAATCGCAAATATAGGTGATTAATGCTACCCTCACACCGACTCTCGATGACGCAACTTTTGACTGATCCAGTCTTAATTATTAACTGGATTCCTTTTACAAATTTTTTATAATGACAAAGTTTTGCAATAATAAATAAATGACGGTATATCAATTTAAAAAAACGATTCTGCATTATATATGCGCATTTAAATTTTGTTGTTAATTGTCAATGATCTGTATAAGAAAATAATTATATAAAATGCAATTTTATGTGTGAAAACACCTGCAAAAAATATATTATAAAATGTGATCATAGATTATCATTATATAGAATATTAAAAAAAATTTTTTTTACGATATATATTTTCGACCATTTCGGAAAATCATCTTTGAGCTGTCAAGCGACCTGTCGGCTAAAAAGTAGCCCGAATTCAGAGCATCTCGGTAGAGCATGGGACACTAAATCTCATGGCTGACTCTACATCGCATGGTGGATTCGAGCTTCACGCTGAGCAAATTTACCTTTTTCTTCTCACGCGCGGTTATAGAGATTAACGTTAGCTATCTGTTTAAGGTCGTCCTAAGATGCCGTTTCATCGACGGTTATCGAGAAGTAATCAATTGTGTATGATCACCGACGAGCGCTCGCGAAAATAATTGCATTTTTATTCGCGACAAATATTGATTTTTTGCTTATCTCTGAGTGTATTTTTCCGAAGTACGCAAACACGTGAAATCTTTGCGCCGTAATCTTATCGTGACAGACCTCGCGGATGAGAGAAGCGCGTTGAGCGATATATTGCAACGGTATATTTCCTCACGATAGCTGCATATTTATTGATCCTACTGTCAATCCCATTGATATCATGCGTTATTACAACAAGCTCTTTATTCCATGGATTCATTTCATAAATAAATCTTTTTTTCTATATTAATTATATATTAACAATTACATTAACTGTTTTATGTGCTTATTTCAAATCTTAAAAAATGGTAAAATAAAATTTTTGTGTCGGTCAATTTTCGATATGACAATCAATATGATTGTTTTATATAAAATGCATTCGTTGCCTCGCATTATTGCAAGTTCGACGATATCTAAATACACATAAATACGGTCGAGTATCTATCGCCGTACACGGAAAGAATGCGTGGGACAGGTGCGCGTGTTGTGTGAGAATTCCGGGTAGAAAGCAGAGGGGGCGCGAATGATATGAGGATCCAACACGCGGTGCCGAATAGAAACACTGGGGGTGCCAGGTGTTCCGAGAGGTTTATTTTCGATTGCAGTTTCACCGAGTGCCGGTGCACCCGGGGGCGGGTCGTCCGCGGAGTCGTGTATTTTTAGCGATCGTAGCACGGCATGCGGCAACACCACCGCGACGTTTCGACACGGCCCGAAATAAGATGTTTATCGAACCGCTCGAACGGAATCGTTTTCCCAGAGTTTAGGAAGGAAGCCGGGGCTCGTTTAAATCAATTGCCCGATCGCGAGAAGGAAGCGATCGTTAGCTTCCGCGAGAAAAAAAAAATAAATGCGCGCTCGCCAATAAATAAATATCGTTATTTTCTTTTTCTCTTCATTTCTTCATATCGTGTAAAAAACGGCATGCGCAAAAATTATTAAAATAAAAAATACAGACTGTGTCAAATTTTTCCAGAGTAATTCTTCCTCTTTCTTTCTCTCTCTTTGTTTTTGATCTGTTTAAAAATACGCTACGAATTGTGAATGGTTAAAATTCGAGTGATTATTTTCGCAGACCACTTCTCGGGCGCTCGCGATTATTTCGGGAAGCAACTACATTCCGCGCGCGCGTTTTCTCTCAAAGACTATCTACCTCTACTTGTATTAGAAACACGGTAGATCATTGACCTCGCACACCGAACTTAAAATCACGCGCGATTTCTTATCGACGAGCAAGATTGCGACGATGCGTGAGAGACGTCTCGGCGTCTGATTCATTTTCAATTGCCGGCGTGACGCATTATGAGCGCTGCGCGACCTTTCCTTAGCACGTATTTCGCGTCTATGAGGGCATAAAGTGGCTAGAGAGGCCTCGATTAAGCTTATCTCGCCGGAGATTAGATATTTTCCAGGCGCGCACGCCGCTGTGCGTTTATTGAAATGAGGTGATGGAGAATCGTGATTCTCTCTGGTAAACATCGAGCAGCAGGCGTGGCGCGCCTTTATTTATTCGCCGATCGATCGATCTGCACGAAGGCCCTGAGAAACGGGACGACGAGTTGAGAAAACTCAGGGATAGCAATAGCGCATTCATGTCCAAGAGTGCAAGCAATACGGGCAAAAATAATTTCTGTGCGTATATGTGTGTGTGTGTGTGTGTGTGTGTGTGTGTGTGTGTGTGTGTGTGTATTAAGATCTAAATTTCTCTTCTTTATCATAATTATTTTATACTTTTCTCTCGCAAATGGTTTTATAAAAATTATATTCACACACAATATCAAAGATATATATATATAATTATACTTTTTAAAAATATTAATATAATTCATAAAAAATAATACATTTATTTGTAAATTTCAAACTGTAAAGATCAATGAGTTTCATACTAAATTTAATCCATTATAATTTTATAAGCCACCCAAAGCTCAAAATCTCATTTTGTCGGACTTATGATATCTTTATTTCGAGATACGGAATTAGGTCAATGGTTCAGAAACTCGGTTCACAAAACCGGTTTGCAAAACATTTCGGAATTACGAGAAGCGCACTGCGAAACTTCAAGCTGCTTATTGACATGTTCTTTTGCTTCATCATGAGTTCAAGAGTACACGAGTGGCAACAGATGGCGAGGACTCAAGAAAAGTTCATCTCAAGAAACTTAGAGTCGAGAGTAATCCATGCGTTGAGATTCTACCTCCGAAGCAGAAGTAGTTTATTGTTTATTTTTCGTGCATTAAAATACAACTCGTGGAAGAACAATTCTGCGAAATTTAATTACAGAAGAAAACGACGCAATGTCTTCAATATATAATAAAAATAAATAAATGCAAATGGATTATAGCGTTAGTTTGAAAATTAGATTTACGCCTTTGTTTCAAAGATAAAGATACAAGTGTTTGTTTGTTTTATATTTTTGATCCTGGTATTTTTTTTCCTTTTTTTTTTTTTTTGAATCGATAATCTAACGGCGTAATATTCAAAGACAAGGATCTCCCACGAGAGAGTTCCTCAGAACTTTGCCGATCACGTGTGCCGTGCATGACGAAAGTGTGAAGAAAAACAACGCGTGTAACGAATTTATTACGATCGTTCACGAACCAAGAACCAACGAACTGCCAAGTCGCGCATAGTTCACTTCACTTTTATACGGCGATTATACGGACTGTTGTCTCATAACTTCGCTTCCTAAATCTCTCTAACTCATAAATGAGTATAACTATTATTAGCGATTCAAGATATATAAATAGCTCCTGTTGGTTCAACTTCTGCTATAAAGGGGACACATCTCATACATAACGTATTTTCATATCTCTTTGCGTGTTTTAAGCCTCTCGGAATCCTCTCATTTTATCCCTCTATATCGAAACAATATTTTTACGATTTAACGTCTACGACTGTGCGCGCTTTTAATACCCAGTCACTCCAAGATATTTTGTATATATTATTCTCTCGTTTAATTGTATCTTTCGCAGACCTTCGTGCGGATAGTTTGGCGAAGCGAAATTGGAGCCGCGTGTAAGACGCCGTGAAGCACGAGGTCGTCACGTGATAACGCGAATCGAATCGAGTGTCTTACGCACACGAACGTGCGATACACACTGCACAGCAAGTGTAATATGGGTGACGAGAAGCGGATATTTCGGAATATACCTGGCTCCATACCTTGTCCGAGTGCCCGAGGGCTACATTTTCAAAGCGTGTATATCGAGATCGAGCGGTAGAATACAATAGCAAGAGAGAAGAAGAAGCGAACGTCGCTCTAAAAAGGTCAAAGATATACAGATTTTATTTCGCATTATTATTTGCATGCAAATGTGCAAAAAAGAAAAAGGAATCGTGGAACGTGAATAAAATTTTGTTGCGAAACCCAGACAAGTCCGTCGCGAAAAATTGATCTCTGCTATAAGAAACGCGGCGACAGAGTATTCATAGTGGATAGACCGGGTGTGCTGTGCTTATTTCTCCTGTTTGCGTTGGCAAGAACGTCTAGCATCAAGTGGTTGCTCTACATTGTGAAGCATATGTTAAACGACGGTGGATTTATAGATAGCAGAAATAATAAGTATCTGCGCATTCGAGACCGTAATACCTGTAAAATCGTTTCACGCATCCAATCGTTACGCAATCCCTCGACCAAGCAAAATATAAGAATACTGCGTAACAAATACACGCACACACACACACACATACAGCCATCTATTTTCGTCTCGATTGAAAAGTATTTAATATCGGGTTAACGAACGTAACTTTCTATTTTTATAGTTTACTCCAAAATATTTTCTCGTACTTTCTTGCGAAGAACCACCTATTGGCGAAGAGTCTCTCTCGTGTATCGTTGAGTTATCGAATATAGAAATCGCTGTGAACCCTCTATTATTAGATTCTTAGCAATATTTGGTACTTTTAAGAGGCCATTAACCGTTTATAATTATAGCGAGTTACGCGCTCTCCGCTTTTAAATAGTCGAGATATATACAAATAGTGCCGGTTAATTTCCTGTCTATCTCTCGCGGCCGGTTCGCTTCGAGAGCGGCAATCACGCAGTTGCGAAAAAATAAAATAAAAACGTCTGGAAAGCTAGTTCGTAATTAATGACACGCCTAATATGCAAGAAACGTATCGCGAGATCATTATTGTCGAACCCACGGTCGATTTTCTTCTCTCGCGAGAGAAAGCAGCGCCGTCAGTAGGTAGAATATAGGTGTGATGGTGATATTTTGCAAGTAGGCGCGTTGCTCGCGTGTCCAATTTCTTGCGAGATCATATTAATTGCAGACTCGCGCCCGCTAATCACCGGGAGTTTCCTCTTTCGTTTTCTCCACCTCGGCGATCCCGGGAACTGCATCTAATTGCGATGACCATTGCGCGAAAGACGCGTTCTCTGGCCACTGTCTGCTTTTTCTCGGTATTCCCGATTCCCATTGTGAGCGCGGCGAAATTACAAGTCGGTGAAAGCCAGGGTTACAGAGATAATCGTTGGAGATTAACGCGTTATTAATCGCTGTCTATAATTGCCAATTAGTTGTAACGATTAAGATCTTGTCTGTGCGCTGCGTGTTATATAGCTTCATAAGTTAAATATTGACACTAGAACCATATTTTTAAGCATCGAGACCAGAAATCAATCATCTGAAAATTAAGATATTGATAGATACTTAATAATTATTTTATTAGTATAAATACGTGTTAGATTGTTGCAGAGTCGAAGAGAAAAAATACAAGCGCATTTGTCTTGATGCGTTAACATGGCCAATCCATGTTAAAAGTGGCGGTAATCGAGTGGTAAATCGCATGATAATTAAATATTCTCGTGAGAAAGTGCGAGAGAGATGGAGAATGCGGCGTGGAGTAATTATAATTTACAGGCCCGACGTGAATCTGACCGATCCTAGAAAAGCGTTTCGCAATACGCCCTGTATAAACAAGCCAAAGATATCGCGCGACGTTAGCTCGCACACAAAAGTAAAGATAGAACCCCTCCTCTCTCCTATAGCAGCGCGAGTTCGCGCAAGTATCGGTGTAACGGACGGCCCGACTTTATTTTTGGATCACCGAGTACATCCCGGCTAATGACGGCCCAGTGGTGAATTTAGATTGGATCTCTCTCGCGTCAATCAAGGAACTGAAGCCGTGCTGATTAAGCGAGATATCAAAATCAGTTTCCGGTCTCTTGTTTATTCGACGCGGTAGATTAGGTAGTTGTTTGTACGCTACAATTTCGCGTTATCATACACGCATCATTAATCATTAGCATTTATTTTTCGACAGTTTCAGAATGCTTCTCTTAATATATATATATATATTAAGAGAAGCGAATTATCCTTTATAGAAATTAACCACATAACAATAATATTATCGTATAAATGTATTATGATTGGTTTTACGCAATAATCCTGATAAAATTAATTTTTTCGCATTTTATCTATAATAAAATAAAATAGTAAAACACTAATAAAATTGTGACGTGGGTATGCATCGTTATCGGACAATAATCTTGATCTACTCTCTCTCTATCCTTCTTATTCGCTCTATCTACGAGCGGTGCTCAGTATATCACGAATGATAATTGCGCGAACAAACGCGCGTAGTCGCGTTAAATTATTGTCTCCTTAATCAAGGCGACAAACTTCGAGCGCGAGTGTATTTGACTGCTTTACTTAGTTAACCGCGCTAATCACGCTAATTACAAACTCGAATGTCTTCGCTTGCTCGTCCTTGTTAAGTTGCCGACACTAAAGCCACGAGATAAGGAAAATTGGTGAACCGACAAACTATAGATACAGATAAACAGACGGCAGAAACAGAATCGCTACTTGCATCGAAGATCTAATTACAGCGGGTCGCAAGATTATGCAAAGTAATCGAAAGATATATATATATATATATATTGACATTTTTCTTGAGAATTCAAAATTTGTAAAGCAATTTTTTTAGCTAACTTTTATAACATGCTACAGAATCCTATTTTGTGAATACATTATAAATACGTTGTACATGAATAATGAATCGATCTTTCTATTCGTTTGATCGTCGTTGCGAATAATAATTTTTCGCCATTGGAGCCTTTTGTTTCGATGAACAATGGAACAGTCGACGCGATGACTGAGTTAAATGCATTTACATGATTATGCAGACAAAAAGTTACACTCGTCTGCCTGTCTTAACTGCATAAGGTGAACAATTCCTCATTGTATCGATGCACTAGCGTATAATGAGGCTCAGTCCACGCGATAGGAATGCGTTACCGCGATATTTAGTCCGACAAGAGAGGCCTTAGACACTGTACTGTACAATAAAATTAACACACGCGATTGTCAATATCAACATTCGCGAAAATCACTTATCTTAGAAACAGAAATATATTAAGAAGAAAATAAATAAAACGAATAAAAATTTATAAAAATAGGTATAAAGCAAATTTTAATTTATATAAAATATCAAAAAAGTTAATAAAAAAAATGCGCATTATTTAAGATAAATTACTCTCTATTAGTAATAAAAAAATTTTTAGGAATCGCAGACGTTTTAAAGCCAATAATTGATAAAAAACTACTTTCATAAATTGAAAAATGATATATGTTGACAATCGCTCGTTGGTGTAATTCACCAATCGATACTCTATCTTTAAAAAATATATATTACATACAAAAGCAGATAATGCGATAATCTTTGAAAATAAATTAAAACGTTGGCTCAAATTAATCGTTGGCCAGCAATTGCAAATTTAATCGTCATTCTATGTTTGATTTGTATCGGCAGCGATAAATTGCTTCTCCTAAAAGCGCGACATGTGTTCTGTATGTATAATTTATAAGAAATACTTTTCAAAACATATATGTTTATTTTATTTAAGAATGACTGTTGCATTTTTGTGTATGACGAATCAAATTTCATTTCAGAAACATATCAATTTATCGCTATTGATTACAAGACATCTCTATCTGTTGCTTGTCATTCCCGTGACGCGATAAACTCTCTTTATATAATATTAATTAAAAATCAGGGACCACTCGAGACTACATATAAAAACATATGCTGTATATTTATATATTCCATCCCGTATATAAAACTAATCTAATACGTTTAGTAATCTCGCGTTACAACCTCAAATTCAAATTTGAATCACATTACTCATTTCAAATAGAGCTACTGAAGATCACTGCAAAATCTTGTATATATACACACGAGGACAGGGATACACAAATTTATGCATATATCGGGGCATGTATGCATTCCCAATATATGCCCTGGCATGCGCCCTAAATTCATGTGTGTACATACGATGTCAGTAATGCCTTAATACATAAATTTGCACATATATCGGACCATATTCGGAACACATGATTCGTCTCTATTTAATATTTTCGTATCATGACTGTTAGTTATTCAAGAGATGAATAAGAATTTTATTTGTATTAATAAAAATATGAATAATTAATTCAAAAATTGATAACAATATAATAATTTTTTAATAATAATTTTATTATACTTTGAGACAACCTTCCCGTTTCTCGAATAATTAATAGTGATACGCAAATATTTATATAGAGATTTAAGGATAAAGCACACGCGTCGAATATGTCTCGATTGTAAATTCATGTATGAAAGCATTTCTTATCCCTGTGTCCAGTTATGTATATCAGATACACATATTATTTAAACTAATTTCCTTCTTCACTTAACGATTTAAAGATATAAAAATATTTTTTCTAATATTACTTAATATCTGTTTATAATTCGCACACACTCTCCTTCCCATAAAAAAAAGTATTATGCAAGAGAAAAAAAAAATATATATATATATAATGTAATGTAACGATATCTAAATAAATATCAAGTATCAATAATAGAATAGAACAGATTTAGAACTGTTTAAACTTTGCGATAAGGGAAATCAGGAATGTACGATATAGACTACTGCGATTAACACAGATATTATGCAATCGACGACAGTTCCCCTGCTCCCCTTCTCACCCTCTGCTCCCTTGTCGTCTTCTCGGTGAAGCAACAAGTTGTCTCGCCGCGTGCGACCAACGACGTTCTTTTCCGCGAAAAACATCGACATTTCCGACAACTGCTTCGTGCGGCGCCCCATCGTGAATGTATCTTATCGTGAACGATTGCAAACCGTCCGTCGTCGCCGCCGTGGCTGCGAAACTCGCTTACACGTGTCTTCACTTAAGGTAAAGCAAGTGCGCGAAGGTTCGCGCTAATGCATGCAGACGCGGATGCGTTTCACGATGCGATGCGCGCACGCACAAAACGAAATTTGCAGTCCCATAAATCGTGCCCCGTGAATTCGCTTGTTCCAGCAAAGAGAGATTAACATATCGTTAAATTCTATTTCTTCCAGAAACTATTCGTCGCCTTCTTTTTTGCTCAAAAATTAAAAATCTTTTCTCGTCAGTTTCTCTCAGCCAAATTAAAGTCAATCTTTAAAAACGTCACCATTTTTTTACAATATTCTTCGCACGCGACAAATGCTTTGGATATTTAACAATTCTAAAGAAAAATTTCTTTTTTATCCTGATACTTTTAAGATTTTTTAAATAATTCAAGAAGAGAAAAAAAGGACAGAAGTTTCAAAATGTCAAGTCTCCTGAATCTTTGAATACATTTTGTATTCACGCAAAAATTTTGAAATCACTGTTTGTTTGAAAATTAAAACTAAATTCCAACCTTTATGCACATATCTTTAAGATATGTTTATATAATTACATTATACGTTTTACGTTTTCAAATATTTTTATGCAAAGGTGTATAGTACTATATTCTTTTCATATTATCATTTTACATAACAGTGTTGAAAGTATACTTTACACTATTACTTCAGCCAAGTTTATATTCAGTTTTTATAAGTTCTCTCCACGATTTTTCGACGCCCCACGATAGCTTAAACACGTGACAAGAGCGCGTTTTATTTATAAATGTCGATAGATATATACCATATGCGCGAAAAGAACGATTGGTCGGAAAAAGATAAAGAGCATGCTAAAAGCCACAAATGCCCCAAAATAACGAATAATTTGTGATTTAATAAAAAAAATAAAATAAAAACAGTAGAGTGAGAAAGCATAAAAATAAATTATCGTTATTTCTCAAATGATTAAAGTGTTAAGTCACATCTCTCTGTTTGAGACTCTTATCGTATCTCATAATCCTACCTTATCCTCCACCTAATATAAAATTTAATAAACTTTGTGTTGCTTCGTATTTTTTTCAAAGAGGGTAAAACTCTTTTTAGATTTTTTATCAAATTTACAATATATAAAATAATTACGCTTAAAAACTGCTGCGCGGAAAGCTCTCTTCTTTCGGTTTTAACGATTTCTGTTGCCATCGCCATCCCGTCCAGCTACTTGTTTTATACAAAATTACGCAGCGCGCAACCGCGCGTACTAGACGCGAGCAAACAAACAGATAAACGAATCGTCGACTCGTTGACCTACTTACGGCTCCTCGATAGATACTCATAGTTAGCCATAGTGGGAGTGACAACGAAGTCTCGCGTGACACCATTCACCGTACGATGAAAATAATATCGCTGGATATTCATAATTCACGCACGAACTGGTGTTTCGCATTTGTAGCAGAATATTAAATAAATACAGCGATACGAGATACGTGAATCGTTGTCGATGTCAAAAGTGGCCAAACTTGAATTTATAATCTATAATAAATATATTTTCATAATAAATGTATATATGATGCATATATAATAACTATTACTTTCTTGAAAACTAATAATATAATAAAGCATTAACCCTAGCAGTTAAAAATGATTAGTAGCAAAACGATTGTAGCAAAATGTTTCTCTTTCCTCCCCTTCCATCGCACATTGTTTACCGAATTTATATTCAGGGAAAGGAACCGCATATTAAAAATTCTCCGTATACAACGATATGAGTATTTCATCTCGCGTAGCGTATAATTTAATAATGCCGCATTATTAAGTTTATGTAATTCGCTCGTGGTGAAACGTAACATACCAATTAAATCTATTTGTAATGTGCAATATCACTCGCCCTCTATTATCATGCCGGGCCCATCTCGCATAAAAGAGTCGTACTCGAGCTTGACTCGACGACGATTGCGCGAAATAAATCGAGAAAATATCGTATATATAACAAGCGACAGGGTTTTATTTGCCGTAATGCGTCAGTAAACAGTGGCCAAGGTGAAACGAATTCTTATCTAGAGGAATTTCGCTCGTTCGTTCTAAGTGAATAATAAATTATGCATGATACACACGCGCGATTAGAGAGAGAATCGAGGAAAATGTTCCTTTAGATATAATCATCGAATTTTCGTTAGAGAGAACAAAATAACTTGGATTTTGCGATTTTCAGGAAAAAATCTATTCTGACGCCGAAATCTGGTATTATATGCAGATGAGAAAATATATATCTCGTTCTGGAAAATAATAGTCGAAGGTGCGGCGATTTGAAGAAATTGTAAAGATAATTGAAGTATCTGTAAAGCGTTTTGTTATCATCATAAATTGTTATGAAAAATATTTATGACATAATAATTTAGTTGTAGTAATCAGAATTTATTTCTGTGATTTATATTTAAATCTTAATCTTTGAAAAAGTGTACATTAAAAAAAA
>NW_021848451.1:233177-260470 GCF_003651465.1 Formica exsecta | reverse complement strand
AATAATTAGAAAAATTTAATTATTTTTAGAACAATTTTCTACAAAACATACTTTATAGTTTTTGCTATAGAAAATGCATTACACAAATTCATTAAAGTGTATAAAATGTATTAACTAAAATGCATAAGAGAATTTTATCATTAATAAAACGTCGGAAATTTTATAATAGATTTATAGCGCGAACGCTCTTTATAAAAGTTGCAAATATATAAATAGTCAACATCGCGAGCGCAGCAACATGTACGCATAATCGTAAACCTACTTGCTATAATAAACCGACGTGCTTCTAGCGCACATTAGAACTCTACGGCAGTGTTATGAATCCCCCGTGTGTGCATTCGATGCACGTAGTAAGAGGCACCGCGTCGCGAGAGAACGCCAAGTATTTAATATAACATTCGCGCAACAACACACACCTCAAAATGCCCGCAGCCGCCCATAAAATAGCTTTTCCAGACTTTCCCATGGCATCGCCGTGACCTATGAAAACATCGGGATCACGTGCGGACATAAACGAATAGTTCGATCGCGAATAGTAATGTATGTATATACGGGCGTATATAATCAATAATTAATTTCGATAAAAGATTTTTTTTCAAGAATTTTCGAAAATACATCTATGAAATGAATTTTCCATGACTAAAGTCCGCATTTCAAATTATATATATATATATATATATATATTTTAATGTATATTCTCTCAAAAATGAAGATTTTAAATAAAAATCGTAGAGATAAATTCTGATTATTTGAACTGAATTATTATGTTAAACATTTTTCATTACAATTTATGATGATAACGAAAGGCTTTACAGCCACTTAAATTATACTTACAATTTTTTCAAATCGTATTTCTTTAGCTCTAATTATTTTATCGTCCGAATCTCGTGCGTAACGCGAAGAGATTTTTGCAGCCGAGAAGAGATCGGCGTATATATGCCGTCTATGCGAAAACAACGAACCTATTAATGAGAATCAATCGCGCCCGTGTCTCCTTGAAAGACTCTTGTGCATATATACATACATACACTTTACATACTACATACACTACGTGCGCTCAGTATGCGAACGATAAGTCGCGATCGTTGTCGTTGACGTTTTGCACGTGCCCTACCACGCATGCACGTACGTACGTACCCGCACGCGCTTATATTTATATGCGCGGGTACTTTTGATGCGTGACATCATCTCGCACGACAAACTGATCGAGCAGCAGCTCCGCGCTTGCAATTATAGTGCGTAATAGTGCGTTTCAAGGTCTGCCGTAAAAAAAAAAAAAAAACAGCCGTAGAAAATCCATATTTTCGTCGTATGTGCAAGCGCGATTTCCGCGACACGACACGCGCGACACTTGAAAAAAATCTCTCTTTTACTTATGCACATTTACATATATATAAATATGTTAAAATTGGAAACGCAGGACATATCAATAAAAAAATAATCAAACAGTATATATTTATAAATAATCATGAAAGGCAAATTATTTCTTTTAACAAGATTTAGAATTTAATATGATTATCAATATTGTAGAAATAGTTAATTATTCATATAGCTACATTAACAATACTAAATTAAAAGAAGTAATTTTCCTCTAAAATAATTTTTATATCTCCTTTTTTGTTTGCGAATAAAATTCCTTACATATATTCCAAAAATTTCATAATTCTTTAAATTTTCAAGTCAATGACTTCCTTGTAAAAAATTTACAATGCGTCAAAAGAAAGTATCGTATCTTCAATCATTATTTATTCAAAAATACTTCGATATTTTCGTGAAGGAGATATCGATTCTGAATTAATTAAAAAATGCGTGTCTAACAATAATTCTCTAAAATAGTTCTAAAGATGCTAGAAATATTTCTACTATTATATATATATATTATATAAATATTCTGTTATACATAAGTATACTATTGTAGTTGCTCGAGATACAAAAATTATATTTCGCAGCTTTTTTCACGGTGGAAAGAGGAGACACTATCATTGAAAGAGCCACGCGTTCGTTTAGGTCGCGAGATCTTCGATTCATTATTATTGCAAATACGACTAATGAGCGCTGTGCAATCACGGAGGGAAGTGAAACGAGACTGATAAGCGTAACCCGTTATAGCCAGTTTCACGATAATGTTACACACAGTGCTCTCTCTGTATGGAGAGAAAATGTGGTAGATAAACAATACGCCATGCTCGATAATGCAACATAATGCGAAGAAATGGCAGCATTCACGCAGATCTCGTTGTCGGCCCTGCCGAAGACGAAGCGATGAACCGGACGTTTCCGGTTGTACAGTTTTCGAGCTAATTAGATAATGTTATATTCCGTCGACTGATATATTATAAATAACATAATCGTCATAAAAGGGATGTTCGTGGACACGCAGTAGTGTAGCTATACAATTTTTTCACCCAATTCCGCAAGTTCGATATCATCTGATATCTTTCAATGTCGCGCCGAGATGTATTGTAGTCCGCCCGAACTTACCCACGTTTTTTACTTTCCAAATAAAATTAGAATTTTTTAACATAAAAACTGTAACGTAAAATACATTTTGGAAAATACCAAAAATAAATATTAAATTTTTGTAATTATCAATATCTTCTTGATATATCTTAAAATAAAAAGATTTAGATATAGATTCTAAATAAATAGAATCACATTATCTTGGATGGATTATTACGTACCAGATATTTTTTTTACTACGCTTGCTGACGAAGTGAAATGATGAAAACCTTTCGCGGTTGCTTAAACTATGTCTACAGTTTAATGTCGTAAATTTCTTGTTTATACAAATTTTACGTGCCAAAGATATCTTATCCCTAAATCATTCAACGAGTCGTATCTGAGTTAAATCTTCCCATTAAAATTAAAAATAGCTTTGGAGCCAAATGATTTTTAAAAATTTTTATTTTCTAAATTGGTGTAAGGCTAGCCCAGCAAGATAATAGGATATAATACAAGGATGTGATGCTTAAGACTTCTGTTTTCTTATATTATATTATCAAGAGCGAGAAATGTTTTTCTTATAAAATTCGAATTCAAAATAACTTAAATTTTTCTGTATGCCATTATTCACGTTCAATGGTATTAATAAAATACCGGAATTTTCGTTTTTATTATCTTTTGTTAATAGATGTACATATATAACTCGATCGACATGTGTTTCATTGTCAACGAAAATAGACCCTACGACAATCTAATCAAAATTTACAGCGTAAAAACATACGAATACTCCGATATATTTTTCTATTTCTATCAATCTATACTATACTAGACGCGCAAACAAAGAAAATTAATTTATTTTGACGTATATATCTCGCGGAGAGATTTACATTATTTACCTTTTCTCTGACGTCATATTTCAATACGGAAGGGAACCTTAAATCAAAATCGTAAAGACACAAGGTGTGTCGAGAAGCATACCCAGGCGTCGTGAATGCGAAAATCAAGGAGACTTCTCGCCGGTAAGCGTGAGCACGTGCAAATGTGCGCGGTATCACGTGCAACTGCTATTATTGCTCGATAAACAAACCCGCGTATTTTCGGAGAAACTAATCCCGCACACGCACACGCTCCCGTAGTATCGTTAAGTGAGACGCAACAAACAAAGGGGAATTATATTAGAGACGCAGCACACACGCCTTTTGATTCGCATTTGGACCCGGGCCCAGGTATTTCCGCCGGCGCGTTTATTACGTTTCCGTCGAGCAAGCGGGCCAAATTCTCCTTTGATCGAATCGCGGTGCGCAGCTGCCTGAGGCATTTGTATCTCGTTAATCATATAGAAAACGCCATAATTTCCAAAGTCCGCTATATCGATTAAATTGACGTGTCTCTTGTCGCTTTATGTATATATGTACTATAAAGAATTTTTAGAAAATTCAGATTATTTTTGTTTAAATTTTCAAATCTGAGTGTCCGAAAGAAATTTCAGACAATGTCTTAATCATCAGAATCGTTTTTCTGAAAGTTCAGAGAGTTTGTCTAAAAATTGAAGTGTGTCTGAAAATTTAGACAGCATTCTGTCTGAAATTTCAAACAGTGTGTCTGCAAAAAAACTGCAGATACTTTGTCTGAAGTTTCAGTCAATTTTTTTACAGTGTAATAATTCTTATATAATTCTAATATAATTCAGTCTAATAATACAGTCTAATAATTTCTCTTAATTTCACGATCGAGTAATGCTGTAACTTTTCATAAATACGCGTTCTAGCTCTGCGAGACTGACGCTATTTATAGGATATGGAAATATGGAAATAAATATTAGCTAATAGAGAGAATTAATGGAGAAAAATTATCTCTCTCGCTCCGTCTAGTATTGATTATTTATCCGATTAAAAGCGATTCAATCTCTATGAATTCATAATGACATCTTAATCCGTATTGAATCGCTCTTAGTCGGATACAATCCTCTCCGCGAAATCGGCTGATATGGATGTTGATATCCTACCTGTCATATTTAACGAGATCTACGCTATCACATCTTTCCTCGTATCTGAAGAACGGATAAAAGGTCAACACGTGCGACACGGGAAGAGAGCTGCTTGTATGATATACAAACTATGGTAATACGCGTGTACATTGGCGCTTGTCATGTGCACTGCGTATCAGTCCGCGAAAATTAATTAATTTCGTATCGTTTTGTTCTGTCACGTCGAGAGAGGAGAGAGAGAGAGAGAGAGAGAGAAAAGACTTCCCCATTAATCAACTCGTTATTGAGACGTAATTCCGACTTAACTCGACTTTGAGAAATTCGCTTTTAATTCATGGTTCGCGCGTGCCAAAAATATCGCCGCCAAGGTTCATACATCATTTCCCCTGTGTATCTTTCCCCAAGATTTATTATTTTAAATAATATCGAAACGGCGCGACGCGCGTGACAGACGGACTATCCTCCCGCTTTGTTAGCCGGCGCTTACACGATTACACGCGTGACTTTCGATTGCGTCGTGTGCCTGCACATGCATAATGCCTATAGCGATCGTCTTTAAAAGGCGCCAGTATGTGGTGCGCAGCGCGAATCAGCAGACGCGCGAATGGCGCAATAGATCGACACGTGGCGTGGCTCGGACCGGTCGAGGACACGCTGGTATACACGTAGCAACACGTCCAGATCACGCTGGGCCTCCAGGCTCTACTACAAGCCCATTTCAAGGCCTCTCTGACTACAAAAATAGAATCTCCCCTCTTCCTCCTCTCTATGCTCACCCTAAGAAAAAAACTCTTTAAGGGAACGACGAAATCTGGCGCCGCTTCCGGGCGTCAACTATGATATTCCGTTATATTAAGTTCTGGATTTTGCGCGACACAAGATTTTTATTAAGATATTTATTAATATATTCGCGATCTCCGATGCTGCGCTGCTGTATTCTCTAATCGAGATGCAGGGAAATTTATATAAAAATGAGAGCAACTAGTTGTTTTTCGACAGATGTCCAAAATATCACGAATCAGAGATCGCGATCTAAGGTTCTGGAGGCTTCGAAAGTTGTACTTCACCATCTTTACGCGTACATACAATCAGTGATGGGCGCATTTCGAATGCAGACATTACAAGTAATTATCTAAGTTCCATCCAAATAAAAAATTATATATATTTCTTTTTTTCCTGTCAAGATAATAAATATAAATAATACACCAAATATATTTATTTAAAATATTGAAATTATTTATAATAAAATAATATAATTTAAAAAAAGAATTATATTATAGAAAAAATACTTATCAAAAATTCTTAGAGAATAAAAATGAAATAATTCGTAAATATTTTTATTTCCTATTTTAAATACTATTTTTTTGCTCGCCTCTGCATATATTTAACACGGAAATATATATGTGCACATGCCTCTTTCTGCGACATGTCCATTCGCGGAAGCGGATCGCTATCACATGTTCGCTCACGCGAAAATAGTCGCAAATACGGATGGAGAGTACATATGCGAAACTCCGTAACCCGCATCTCAGACGCAGTATCCTTTGTCGTGATACCAGGATGTATACCGAGTGTCTCAAATTCTTTGTCCCTTGTCTTAACGAGAACTAAAATTCGCGGTATCAAGGGACGATTTTAAATTATAACGATTGAAGATTAAGTAGTTTTGAAAATTATGTTTCCAAAGCGTAAAATGATAATGGATTATTTTGATATTCTTGTCGTATCTGCTTTCTTCGGTTTTTATTTACTAATAATTGTACGGTTTAATATCGATGATACAACCTCGAGAATAAGAATAAAGTGTATTATGCGAAGCATAATTCCTTCTCGAAGTATCTCTCGATTATATTAGATAAAAAAAAAAGTTAGATGGACAGAGATAACGCGTAACAATATGTCGATCGTAAAACGGAGCATCGGATGAGATCGTTATTTATTCCGGTCAACGCGAAACCGTATAAGAAATAAACGCGTACGCACACAACGTTATCTTTTCGAGCGACCTACTTTGATCCTTTTTCTACGATAGGAGCAGTTAGAGGAGTCTGGGAATGTACATATGCAGATAAAATATAGTGGGCGATAATTTAACACTTTGTAGACGCGCATATTGCGCCGTTCATCGGCCATCGCGATATGTGCATTTTTGTTTGCATCCTGTTGATCGAATTCACATCCGTTGATCATTTCCGTTGATAATTGCATATCGTCGACATAACGAGACATACATAGTAATATACAGCTGAAAAGAGACCTTATCCAATTAATAAATTAAGGAGATCAATGTATTTTAAATTAAAGACTATTTTTTGGATGCGATTAATACCGACGCGATTCTCTGACGCTCCATTTTGATTAATAATTTATATATTATGTATTAACAATCAACGTTTCTCATGCTCTTTTTATGCTTTTCATGCCGCTAATCACCGATTTTGAAACCATTGGCCTATAATTATCTTAATTTTTTGTGCGCAAAAAAAAAATCATTTTTTGCCTCGCACACGCGAACCTTGAAATCACCGCGAAACAGTGAAGTAGCGGGTAGCATAAACCCCGACACGCATGGTGTATAATACTCGTGTGTACAATTGCACAGTCTTGTACGTAGCCACGACGCGATAACGGGGCGTTTGACCCCGGTGTATCTCGAATCGGACTGTAATCCACCGTTACGATGACGTAGCCCACGCTATATTTTAACGCGCTGGCTCTCGCGTTATTTAACGCCATTGTATATAATAATATAGCCAGCGTCGTCGCGGATGACAGAGAGACGGAATACGGATCCCTGATAACGGATAAAGCACAAGTCGAGCATGTGACGATGATGACAATGATGCCATTGTATGAGATATCGTTTCTAATTTCGTTTCGGCGGATTATAAAAGCGAGAGCATCGCACAATGAGACATATATGTATGCTTTTGCATTATGATTTTCTGAGATTCTTTTCTCGCGAAATCTCGTTGATATTTTCTATTCGGCGATATCGCTATTCGCAAACCTATAACGACGTTCCTCCATCAAAATAGCGCGTCTAAAATTTCAAGCATGCAATATCCAGAAATGCATTCTTTCATTGACGAAATATGGAATTTTCGATAATTAATGTGTTTGTTTATTATGAATAATATTATTTTTACATGTGTTCCTTTCAAATTCGCGAGTATATAACAGTTGCGCAAGAGCGCATATTGCGCAGGTGAAAGCTTTCACTTATAATTCTGCGAAAGAAAGATGTCAACAAATTAATAAAAACGAATTTCGAAATCGCAAAAGCAAAAGTAAAAAAGAATGCGATCATATAACAATTGAGGCACTATTTATGAAAAAAGCATACATATGTAAAGTTACTATTGCATAGAACCCCATAGAAACCCATCAAAAATTTATATATTTTTTTCCTTTTTCAACTCTATATTAATTTTGTAATTTCATTAACCGATAATAAAGTTATTTGCAATGTCTCCATTCTGCGAGATAAAAACTTTAAATGTATTTTTTTTTTTTTTAAGCAACGTTTTTAAAGTAACAATTGTTTCTAAAAATATTTCGTAAAATAAATCCTTAAATTAATTTTTTCTAAATCAAGGTTTCCATCGTTGGTGGCACGTAAATATTAAACGAAAAAGACATATTGTTCTATCTTAAGATAGGAGCGGCCAAGTACACAACAAACAATATCAACCGTTTGATTAGAATAATCCGACTATAATAGAATTAGTCTCGGATAATCGCGAATCGCGCAATTTTTTTTTTTCGTCCGAAAGATTGACTCGTTCGTCCCTACAACGGACGCTTTCACTCGCGCGGTCCTCGTAGCTCATTCGCCTTTTACTTATCAGACGCAGTCAATAAATCGTCGAATCCCCTTGCGCGATAAGAGCGCAATGAACGAGCCGGCGGCATGCAAGTGTATTGTTTTTTTTTCTATTTTTCCGTCTCTTTCTCTCTTTCTCCTTTACATTTCTTTCCTTTGCCGATTCGTCCCCGGCTGTCTACATCGTTCTATTTGTGCCGAATGAATGATAACACAAACTTGCAAAGATTTAGAACTCTTGATAAATATAAACGAGAATAATTTTGATATATTGATTTCGATTATATACATATATATTTTTTTTTGTAGATAAAAGTCAAAAAATGAATATCTTAACGAAAAATATTTACGCGTATAGAACGAATGGAACTTTAATTTTTGTGCCAAGTGTTTTTATTTGATTTTCTAATGTAGAATGTAAATCCGAAACTCGTTTCTACCAATTACATAAAAATTATCAGTCATCTCAAGCGTAAAACTATAAAATATAAACGTCTATTTATAAATCCTTACGTAATATTGCATGTAATAACGGACTACAAATCTGTATTACTTGTTTTAAAATGAGGTGAAAAGAAGTTAAAAACTCCATCCAAAAAATCCTTCTCGCAATTCTGTGCGATTTTATCAAGCTGCCAGTACAGCGAAAGATCAGCCTAGTGTAAATGATAAATTAGACTATAATAAATTCAGATAAATTATAGTCATAACTTCAAATTGCGAATGACATTAAGAACGAAAATCACAAATACATCGGCTCTAGCATGTTATAGATGAATTATATCGTACATGCTTAACATATTTCTAATAAAGATTTTCAAAAATTTTACGCACATATATAAAAGTGTACTTATTCTTTTTTTTAAATGCTAATTTATATAGAAACAGTTAATATAATTTAATGAAATCTGAATAAAACCGGAACTAAGGAATATAAGCCATGAGAGAGAAATAAATAGAATAAAATTAGAATAAAATTAGGATAAGTTGTATCCAATTCTTGTACCGCATATACAATGAGAAACATAATTACTCAAAGTCTCTTTATATATGTAAAGAATATTTTTGAAATATATTTACTTTTAATTTTTGTAAAATGTATACTAAATATTTGAAATGAAATTTTAATTAATACAGATGTGAATTATTATGCTCACAATAAAAAATTTTTTTAATCTAGGAAGTAAAGTAACTTTTTTACATATGAATACATATTTTTTTCTCGATATTTCAAATACTATTTTGTCCACCTCTGGTTTATATACACATATGTACGCACGTGCAAGTGAAAGAATAAGAAAGAGTGAGAGAGAGAGAGAGAGAGAGAAAGAGCTGTTACGCGTCATCCTCTTATCATCTCCGTGCCAAAAACAAGCAAAACGATGATAAAGAATTGTGCACGCACGCTGGAGGAAGGTCGGCGGCGGCGCCGCTCGAGAAGAGGCGGCATGCTTTTAATGATGATTTGTGAAAAAACAAAGGGAAAAGCGCCGCTTGATAACCGCACGAAGATAAGCAAGCACTAATGAATATTAAAAAGTACGTTTGAATACGAAATATCGCGTGCTCGCGCTGGAACGAAGCAGACGACAATTACGACGAACAATCGCGGCGATGACGATATCAATAGTCAACTTGAATCGTCAAATAAATACGTTAAGAAAATCTATCATTACTTAAATACATAAATCTATCATTGCTTGATATATACATCCGGATATGCATAATAAATTTTTAAAAAAATAGATTTAAATAAAATTTAAATAAAAATTACAGTCATAAATCTATGCACAGTTGTTTTAATTAATTCGCTTCTATTGTTATAGAATGCTGCTGTGTGTCGAGATTAAAAAAAATTACGCTAATATAGTGTGAATAGATCTTGTGATTCATACTGTGGCCTCCAGCGAGTAGCCGGCGCTTTGTTTGAAACTCAGCCGTGACTGACTTTTAATAGACCTATTTCCTTGGCCATGTGAAAGGGTAACACGTGGCGTCGCGTTTCGTTTCGTTTCGATGGAATTATTTAGAGAATCTCGAGTCAGATATTGCGCCTGCGAACAATTCCCAATTTCTGGTTTCTGGCATCGGCGGAGATTACAATGGATACCACAACACCGTCACCACGTGCCGTAAACGTGATTTCGCGATTGCATCACACACCACCATCTGCGCCGGCAGCGATATAAATATCGCGAAACGACTATTGCGAACGTAATGCTTCCACCGACGAGCGCTCTTTGAAATTGTCAGCGTAAGAACGATCCCGCAAAAACGCGATGAAAAATCGAATCAATTGAGATGATGAAATATATCACATTGTGCTAACGCGAGGACTTTAAGGCTAAAGCACAGTTTCAAGAAATGAAATCTATATAATACCAAAATACAACCCTATATATATGCGAATATTATTTTTTTCTTTATTTCTCTAGTTTTATATTTTATGGAATAAAAAAATAAGGTCGTGAATATACAATATGTTATGTCAAAGGTATATGTATAACTATAATCTCTTGTATTTTTAAATCTATTAAAAAATTCTACATTGTAAAAAAATGATACAACATTGAATAATAAGTGTAAAATTATACAATAAATAATAAAAACATATAACGCATATTGTATTTCATTATTTATTGCGCAATTTCACATTTATTGTTCATGTGATTTTACATATTTTTATACATTATATATATAATACATCTATTATCATTATCTAATCTCTTTTATAATCTTCTATATAGTCTTCTAAAATTAGATAACATTTTTATATATGTACATATTATATATGATTCTAAATATATTATAATATTTTTAGCCTATTGTACAGAGAGAGTTGACGCGCGAAATAATCTCTCCAGCCTAACCTCGGCATACACACTGTCAAGATAACAAACACTCTTGATAGAAATTGTATACTAAATATTTGAAATGAAATTTTAATTAATACAGATGTGAATTATTATGCTCACAATAAAAAATTTTTTTAATCTAGGAAGTAAAGTAACTTTTTTACATATGAATACATATTTTTTTCTCGATATTTCAAATACTATTTTGTCCACCTCTGGTTTATATACACATATGTACGCACGTGCAAGTGAAAGAATAAGAAAGAGTGAGAGAGAGAGAGAGAGAGAGAAAGAGAGAGAGAGAGAGAGAGAAAGAGCTGTTACGCGTCATCCTCTTATCATCTCCGTGCCAAAAACAAGCAAAACGATGATAAAGAATTGTGCACGCACGCTGGAGGAAGGTCGGCGGCGGCGCCGCTCGAGAAGAGGCGGCATGCTTTTAATGATGATTTGTGAAAAAACAAAGGGAAAAGCGCCGCTTGATAACCGCACGAAGATAAGCAAGCACTAATGAATATTAAAAAGTACGTTTGAATACGAAATATCGCGTGCTCGCGCTGGAACGAAGCAGACGACAATTACGACGAACAATCGCGGCGATGACGATATCAATAGTCAACTTGAATCGTCAAATAAATACGTTAAGAAAATCTATCATTACTTAAATACATAAATCTATCATTGCTTGATATATACATCCGGATATGCATAATAAATTTTTAAAAAAATAGATTTAAATAAAATTTAAATAAAAATTACAGTCATAAATCTATGCACAGTTGTTTTAATTAATTCGCTTCTATTGTTATAGAATGCTGCTGTGTGTCGAGATTAAAAAAAATTACGCTAATATAGTGTGAATAGATCTTGTGATTCATACTGTGGCCTCCAGCGAGTAGCCGGCGCTTTGTTTGAAACTCAGCCGTGACTGACTTTTAATAGACCTATTTCCTTGGCCATGTGAAAGGGTAACACGTGGCGTCGCGTTTCGTTTCGTTTCGATGGAATTATTTAGAGAATCTCGAGTCAGATATTGCGCCTGCGAACAATTCCCAATTTCTGGTTTCTGGCATCGGCGGAGATTACAATGGATACCACAACACCGTCACCACGTGCCGTAAACGTGATTTCGCGATTGCATCACACACCACCATCTGCGCCGGCAGCGATATAAATATCGCGAAACGACTATTGCGAACGTAATGCTTCCACCAACGAGCGCTCTTTGAAATTGTCAGCGTAAGAACGATCCCGCAAAAACGCGATGAAAAATCGAATCAATTGAGATGATGAAATATATCACATTGTGCTAACGCGAGGACTTTAAGGCTAAAGCACAGTTTCAAGAAATGAAATCTATATAATACCAAAATACAACCCTATATATATGCGAATATTATTTTTTTCTTTATTTCTCTAGTTTTATATTTTATGGAATAAAAAAATAAGGTCGTGAATATACAATATGTTATGTCAAAGGTATATGTATAACTATAATCTCTTGTATTTTTAAATCTATTAAAAAATTCTACATTGTAAAAAAATGATACAACATTGAATAATAAGTGTAAAATTATACAATAAATAATAAAAACATATAACGCATATTGTATTTCATTATTTATTGCGCAATTTCACATTTATTGTTCATGTGATTTTACATATTTTTATACATTATATATATAATACATCTATTATCATTATCTAATCTCTTTTATAATCTTCTATATAGTCTTCTAAAATTAGATAACATTTTTATATATGTACATATTATATATGATTCTAAATATATTATAATATTTTTAGCCTATTGTACAGAGAGAGTTGACGCGCGAAATAATCTCTCCAGCCTAACCTCGGCATACACACTGTCAAGATAACAAACACTCTTGATAGAAATAATGCGCGATGGGCTGGAATATTAAGCGCGGACGGTGTCTCGATGAACGTTCCAAAGAAAGAGATAGAGAGAAAGAAACAAAATAGAATGGCAGAGTTTCATTATGCTTCGGGACAATGACCCACGATAATAACAACAGATTATCAACTTTAATGAGTGATAAGTAATAAAACGCAAAGATGGTTGCAAAAATATCAAGCGGTGAGAACTACATCCGGTAAGGGGAAACAGTGCAAACGCCTTTTAATTCTAGAATAATAACTGGAGAGACAGAATAATCTTTACGAATGTTATAAAGTCAGGCGATAATTTAATGATAGCTAAGTTTGTCGCAATAAACATCTTGTTTACTATTTACACGGATTCGTCTTTTAAAAGCACTACATATTTCTCGCCCAACAGTAAACATATTTCAAATTTTAGATTATTAAAAATCTTTTCCATACGAATAATTCATATACAAATATGTAAAAAATATTTACATGTATATATATTTATAAAAAAAATAATATAATTTAATGAAATATAGACAAAAATTCATTTGAAACATAAATCAAAGGAAAACAAATAAAATACAAATAAAATACAAATTCTATAAATAAAAATAATATTTCTTCAAATATTTTACTATCCATGCAATGTAACAAAATAAAATTGTTTTAATTAATATTTAAATTAATTACTGTTTTAATTAATTATTTTTAAATATAGTAATAAAAAACATTTTTGAAATATGGATTTTGTTTTTTATGTTTGATTAATAATCGTAAACAAATATTTATCAAAAATAGAATTATTTTTCATTCGTTACAAAGCCAATTTGGCGCGTAATGCATTAATGTTAATTAAGTTAACATTAAACAAACTGAGATATCTTATTTAAGTTCTTATTTATCTTTCACATTAGCTGAAAACAGTTTTCTGTTCCTATTATATTCGCGGAACCATAATAACATCGAGCAGTAGTCACCTCGTATTAACGCGCCGGAGTTTAAGCAACGCTAATAGACGCGGAAATAGATCATTTTCTTCAGGCGCGCCCAAAAACCAGATCGGGAGTTTCGCGATCTCGTGTTAATCCGTTTTCGCGACTCCATTTACACCGCTTAATGGCCATTTAACGGCCTCGACGAGTGAAATGGCTTGTCCTTGACTTGTCATCTCACGAAAAACCGACTATTAAAAATCCTCCCCGGCGGCGTTTCTTTCTCCCGCAACATGCGTGCTAAGATTGCGCGATCTTACGCGTTATATGTTTCGACGCCAACAGACACATGGTACTTCTGGCACTTTGGCGCCGCTCGAGAGGCTCCAAAAGGAGAGCCGGCGGCCTGTCTGTCGTCCAATGCTGATTCAGCAATGGAACCGAAACACGGTTTATTCGAACGAATTTTGTACAGGGTGTCCATTTCAGATCGTGTCTCCTTTCAACCACAATTTCATTGATCAATTTTGGATCGGTTTCTCGTTTACGAAAATTTCGAGACACTATAATAATAGCTCTTGACTTAAGCGAATATAATTGAAAAATACGCTATTAATTAATAATAATTCTTCTTTCGTAAATTCCAGAAATGATTAAAAATTTAAGAATTCTACGAGTTTAGACACTTTATAAGAATAGATAAACGCTTACTCTCTGTTTCTCTCTCTCTCTCTCTCTCTCTCTTTCTCTCTCTCTTTCGCCGTTTAATTTCAAGTAGATGTTATTTGAAATTTAATTTAAGATATATAGAGATACCTAATATATATATAAAATCTTTTCACAGCTCTGTGTAAATTGTCATTCAATCTATACATGGACGCGCGTCAACTTTAATTCGAAGAAAATTTGTACAAAGCAGAACAATAATGAACAAAAACGTTCGGGAAAATTATGTAGTATCAGTAATTGTACATTTTATCACACGAGAAAAAACGCGCGGGAAAGAGAAAGATAGAGAACCGGAATTTATCTTCTCTATGCGACCGCGTGGTATATTCGTCGTTGCGTTACGATATCCTCGGTGATGATTGTGCGTGATCGTGTTTATCTTACTTTACAGAACCGTTCTCGCCCGTTTTATACGTGATTCATTGCGAATGCCGCACGTATTACGAATCGCACTTGTATCCATGAAAAGGCATTATCTCGTAAAGTTTACGACATTATAAATAAACGCGCGAAGAGAAGAGAGAAAGAGAGCGATTAAGAGACGAGATATAATGTGGGAAGTGAAATAATTCTTATTTTCGACAAGAATGGTAAAATTCGACACAATGTCTTTCCTGTGCATCGTAAAATGTATGGAAAAAAAATAGTATCACGAGATATATAAAACTAAGTCTTTCGCTTTTTATGTTTATCACTCGAAAACAATTTAACGTCAAAGATAGAATATATGTGCTGTGCTTTAAAGAGGAAAGATATCTTTAAAGAGAAAAGATATTTCATTTCTGGATTTTTAGAGACGTGTATAGTTAAGATAACAACTTTTTTGAGAGAGAGATACAAATATATTTCGAATATATAATTATTAAATTAAATGCTAAAAGCGACGTCTCTCTTCGAATCGTATTATACGAAATCTAAGGACGCGAAATCATTTGTTTTCGCGAAAAATAATCAGTAATACATAATATTTGATCGAATTATGGTATGTAAGATAAGACAGTCACACGAGCTTTAATGTCTCACTTAATACATTCATTGTCACGTCTCGATGCTATATTAACTAAAATCTTGAAATCCGTATTAATTCCAAATTTATTTAATGGATATATTCATTCATATATTTCTAGAAAATCTATTAATTATTCACATCTTAAATAACAAATAAAAGTAATTGATATTATATCTAAAAAAGATCATATTCCAAAAACCATTTAAACAAATAAAAAATTTGCGTGAGAGATCATACCAATTATGATTCCTTTCATATTATCAGTTGAGGGTTAATATCACGACCAATCGTTTCATAATACGCGAGATAACTGATAACCACTGATACTGAGAGCCACGCACACAAGGCAGTCTATATTTTAAGGTCGAAATTCTTGGACGATAACAGCGATGGCGCCGAAGGCCAACAATGTAATTTTTTTTTTAGAATTGTTTTTTGAGATTTGTGTGTGTGTGTATGTGTGTGTATGCGGCCAAAGTGACTAATGCGACTCGTTACATAGATCGAGATAATTATCGACCAGACACGCAGCGGTTAAATCAGGCTTATTGACATCGCGATACACCATCTGCGGATATGATCGTTAAAGTGTATCATTCTTTTTAGACACGCGCGCGCGCGCAAGAATGGGGCTTTTGCACAAGGCACGTACGAATAATTGCGTAAATCAGATAAATCGTGATTTCAATGATATTAATCGAGAATATTGTTTTAATATTGTAGCACAAAAATACCTTTAACCTGAAGAGATCGATTTTTTAATTTAATTATATACAAATTCTATAAATAAAAATAATATTTCTTCAAATATTTTACTATCCATGCAATGTAACAAAATAAAATTGTTTTAATTAATATTTAAATTAATTACTGTTTTAATTAATTATTTTTAAATATAGTAATAAAAAACATTTTTGAAATATGGATTTTGTTTTTTATGTTTGATTAATAATCGTAAACAAATATTTATCAAAAATAGAATTATTTTTCATTCGTTACAAAGCCAATTTGGCGCGTAATGCATTAATGTTAATTAAGTTAACATTAAACAAACTGAGATATCTTATTTAAGTTCTTATTTATCTTTCACATTAGCTGAAAACAGTTTTCTGTTCCTATTATATTCGCGGAACCATAATAACATCGAGCAGTAGTCACCTCGTATTAACGCGCCGGAGTTTAAGCAACGCTAATAGACGCGGAAATAGATCATTTTCTTCAGGCGCGCCCAAAAACCAGATCGGGAGTTTCGCGATCTCGTGTTAATCCGTTTTCGCGACTCCATTTACACCGCTTAATGGCCATTTAACGGCCTCGACGAGTGAAATGGCTTGTCCTTGACTTGTCATCTCACGAAAAACCGACTATTAAAAATCCTCCCCGGCGGCGTTTCTTTCTCCCGCAACATGCGTGCTAAGATTGCGCGATCTTACGCGTTATATGTTTCGACGCCAACAGACACATGGTACTTCTGGCACTTTGGCGCCGCTCGAGAGGCTCCAAAAGGAGAGCCGGCGGCCTGTCTGTCGTCCAATGCTGATTCAGCAATGGAACCGAAACACGGTTTATTCGAACGAATTTTGTACAGGGTGTCCATTTCAGATCGTGTCTCCTTTCAACCACAATTTCATTGATCAATTTTGGATCGGTTTCTCGTTTACGAAAATTTCGAGACACTATAATAATAGCTCTTGACTTAAGCGAATATAATTGAAAAATACGCTATTAATTAATAATAATTCTTCTTTCGTAAATTCCAGAAATGATTAAAAATTTAAGAATTCTACGAGTTTAGACACTTTATAAGAATAGATAAACGCTTACTCTCTGTTTCTCTCTCTCTCTCTCTCTCTCTCTTTCTCTCTCTCTTTCGCCGTTTAATTTCAAGTAGATGTTATTTGAAATTTAATTTAAGATATATAGAGATACCTAATATATATATAAAATCTTTTCACAGCTCTGTGTAAATTGTCATTCAATCTATACATGGACGCGCGTCAACTTTAATTCGAAGAAAATTTGTACAAAGCAGAACAATAATGAACAAAAACGTTCGGGAAAATTATGTAGTATCAGTAATTGTACATTTTATCACACGAGAAAAAACGCGCGGGAAAGAGAAAGATAGAGAACCGGAATTTATCTTCTCTATGCGACCGCGTGGTATATTCGTCGTTGCGTTACGATATCCTCGGTGATGATTGTGTGTGATCGTGTTTATCTTACTTTACAGAACCGTTCTCGCTCGTTTTATACGTGATTCATTGCGAATGCCGCACGTATTACGAATCGCACTTGTATCCATGAAAAGGCATTATCTCGTAAAGTTTACGACATTATAAATAAACGCGCGAAGAGAAGAGAGAAAGAGAGCGATTAAGAGACGAGATATAATGTGGGAAGTGAAATAATTCTTATTTTCGACAAGAATGGTAAAATTCGACACAATGTCTTTCCTGTGCATCGTAAAATGTATGGAAAAAAAATAGTATCACGAGATATATAAAACTAAGTCTTTCGCTTTTTATGTTTATCACTCGAAAACAATTTAACGTCAAAGATAGAATATATGTGCTGTGCTTTAAAGAGGAAAGATATCTTTAAAGAGAAAAGATATTTCATTTCTGGATTTTTAGAGACGTGTATAGTTAAGATAACAACTTTTTTGAGAGAGAGATACAAATATATTTCGAATATATAATTATTAAATTAAATGCTAAAAGCGACGTCTCTCTTCGAATCGTATTATACGAAATCTAAGGACGCGAAATCATTTGTTTTCGCGAAAAATAATCAGTAATACATAATATTTGATCGAATTATGGTATGTAAGATAAGACAGTCACACGAGCTTTAATGTCTCACTTAATACATTCATTGTCACGTCTCGATGCTATATTAACTAAAATCTTGAAATCCGTATTAATTCCAAATTTATTTAATGGATATATTCATTCATATATTTCTAGAAAATCTATTAATTATTCACATCTTAAATAACAAATAAAAGTAATTGATATTATATCTAAAAAAGATCATATTCCAAAAACCATTTAAACAAATAAAAAATTTGCGTGAGAGATCATACCAATTATGATTCCTTTCATATTATCAGTTGAGGGTTAATATCACGACCAATCGTTTCATAATACGCGAGATAACTGATAACCACTGATACTGAGAGCCACGCACACAAGGCAGTCTATATTTTAAGGTCGAAATTCTTGGACGATAACAGCGATGGCGCCGAAGGCCAACAATGTAATTTTTTTTTTAGAATTGTTTTTTGAGATTTGTGTGTGTGTGTATGTGTGTGTATGCGGCCAAAGTGACTAATGCGACTCGTTACATAGATCGAGATAATTATCGACCAGACACGCAGCGGTTAAATCAGGCTTATTGACATCGCGATACACCATCTGCGGATATGATCGTTAAAGTGTATCATTCTTTTTAGACACGCAAGAATGGGGCTCTTGCACAAGGCACGTACGAATAATTGCGTAAATCAGATAAATCGTGATTTCAATGATATTAATCGAGAATATTGTTTTAATATTGTAGCACAAAAATACCTTTAACCTGAAGAGATCGATTTTTTAATTTAATTATTTTTAATACTTCTACGTGTAGATTAATAAAAATATTTACACTTCTCAAAAGTGCCATTAAATGTTTCTTATGAAACTATAAACAATACATTTTTTTGTCATCCTAACGCTTGTTATATATAACCTCATTATATATAATTAAAAAATAAAAACTGCTATTAAAATATATTACCGATTTTTTTAAAGTTTTTTTTTTAATATATAAAATTAATTTACGACATAAATTGTTATATTTAAATATTAAGTTTATAAAGTCAACTAGTAAAGGTTATTTATGTAAGTATCTTAGAAGATAATTTCTCTCTCTCAAGAATAAGATAAACACGCTCTATTTTTTAATTAATCATTTGTATTTCATCATCATTATTAATTATTTGTAGTTATCTTATTAGCAACTTTCTAGAACCCATCTGCGTCAGAAATTGATAAAGGCAAGATTATCTTGGTAAATATACACGAACTTGTGTGAACCGAGCTGATAAAAATAATAAGAGAAACGCGTCCACTGTGTCAGTCGTTAAAACTGAAACAATTCTACGTTCTAAAAGAAGTCTTTCTGATCAAATTATGATAAATCTTGTTGCCCACGTATCTATAGAGAAGTATGTAACGAAGATAGTTGCCATACATGAATATATACTGATAGGATGTCCAAAACGATGTCATAGGTAATCGATCAGCTTCTTGTGCACGCGTTCACCGTGCAAGGGGCACTTGCCCTTTGATTTGCAAGTCCCTCGTAATATACCCCTTCGGCACATAAATCGCCGTCGTAGCGCACACTACGACCGCAAAGGGTTAATTGCTATATGTAAATCACACCGGGCCACGCCACGTGTACGCAATGAACATAACACGCACACACCAAATAGAAACACACACATAGACACGTACGTATCCCGCTCCGGTTACAACTTCGATCCCGTAACCCGCATCGGTTACATTATTTATCTATCGAATGGTTACGCTCGAGAGGCGATTCGAACGTATTTATTAATGGACAAATGGCATTCGCGCGCACAGATTTACAGAGAAATGTTAATTGGACGTTAATCCCGGCGACCCTGTATTTATCACCGTTGGCTTAATGACGTTTATCCAAGAGGGGCCGCAATGTACGGCTTTATTTAATTCACTGCTTTTGATTTCACAAATTCGGCTTTCCTCGTTCATTTAAACTCTACGCGATTTACGCGCGCCGCGTATAAAAAAAGAACACGCAATGCGGATTTATAAATCCTGCACGGTCATATGCTAATTAGCGTTACCATTGTGCTTATTAACTTTCTGTGCTGAAAATATATTTTCAACATACACGCACGAATAAAGTGGGCTAAAATGAACGGCAAAAAAATGATTTTCGCGTATTATTAATTTGTCAAGGGAAAAGATACAAGATGAAAAAAAAATTCTGAGCTTAGAAGAAGAGTTATCATTCTTGTTCGAATGCTTGTAATGCGAATATACGCATGCATAGATTCTTTTCTGCAGTCAGTGCAATGACGCACGTTGCACGTCATAGCGAATTATTATCATTCCAGGTTACAGTGACGTGCATTACGCGTCATCGTAGCAAAGGGTATATGATTTTCTTCTAGCTCTTTGTATACTAGAAAGGTTAACGACCAGCCTGGGAATTATCGCGTCAATTTATTTGTATCCGCAACCATAACGTCTGTCTGATATATCGGAAACTGCATTAATTTATCTGCTCGAAATTCTTTATATAACACCTTAATTCATTTTTTAACATTATATAAATTAACGGATATAGAGATTATATTCAAATTAATAAATTATAGAATTAATAACTTACACATTATATTGAAATTTCAATATATAATTCAATAATATTGAGACAATATACATTATTCAATATATTGACAATAATTCAATATATTGAAATTATATATTATATGAATTTTGTAATTTTAATTATATAATAAAGAGAGAGAGAGAAAGAGAGAAAGTTGATTTATAGTAGTCATCCCTTCTCTTCTCTATTTAACACTTGAGACACACGTATAATGAGTCATGCAGAAATGATAAAAGATTTATGCAAAGCGCTAAAATTGTTTACGAAGCCATCACCAATCACAGAATCACATTTCAAATAAAATGTGCAGTCTGCTGCAAATATCCATTTACTTTCGTTGGGCGACAGAGTAAACTTGAATATTCGAGAAGTTGGAGATACGCGAAAGGCGCGCCCGTAAAAACCATAACACATTATCGAGTCCTTGAAGTATCAATTAGCGAAACTAGGCGTAATCATACGTGTTATGGACTGTCGTTCCAGATAAACGCTAATTCTAAACTAACTCCTTCCAACACGAGAAATTAATGATTCTCTTTTGCTCAGCGCGCTACAGTTTTCCTCGAGCTCTCGAGGAAAATCCATACAAGACATAATATTCGATGATCCAATAAAATTCAAGATTCGAGAAAGGTTCGCGAAAACCGTGAATACAATAATTATCGAATCCTTGAAGTACCAACTAGCTAAACTAGAGATAATTATATCTGTTATATGCTGTCGTTGCAGATAAACGTTTCTCTCTGGATTAATTCGCGCTTACAACGTACAAACCACGAGAAATTAACCATTCTAATCCATTTCACCGACTAGAATCTACATGACATTTCGCCGAAATAAACGAACCGATATGCGATATCGAACGCATGACGATATCCGCGGTCACTCTACGTCAGAATAGCTGAACGCGTTTCATTACGTAAATGATTTTCCACTTTATTAATAGCCGCGATTTGGCAACCACTGTTGTTTACCAAGCTCGGCCATATATGTCGCGCGCGCGAGGTGCGACACACGTACACTAGTTATTACGGAATTAACGTATGTATACGTATACGATAGCGTCGTTCAGGGACACTAAACTCACACCGACGTTAACGCAAGTCGAGAATCCATGATGTGATATTATTTGCACATCGCGAAATATCGCGTTACCGTAATATTAAATTTCGCGCATAAATACTCGCGAGATCTCTGACGTAACAATTCGAATTACGTAACAATTTAGGAATTACATTTGATCGTAATTCTCTCTTCGATTATATTCATAACGCAGTTGATAAGAGATGCAGAGGGAGAATATACAGGGTATCTCGAAATCACCGAATGTCTTCTTAATGGCAGATCCTTTTTGGCCAATTTGGAAAGTCGATTTCTCCTTAGCAAAAATATCGAAAGAAATCACTTATATATATGTTGTAAGTTTAAAATTTTCTTCTATTATAAATTTTTATATTTAATCCTCAAATTAAAAGTAAATTCCATCTGAAATTAATTAAAAAATGTAGTTTTGTTATTCCAATAAAATAAATTTCACTTGAAATTAACTCAAGAATGTAGTTTTATCTTTTTGGCTTTTCAAAAGTTTCGTTTGTGAAAAACTTTTTCTTTTTAAATCGCTTATCTTATTAATGTTTCGTAGCTCGAAAATTATTAATGCGACACTTTCGTTAAAAAAAAGTCGAGTGTAAATTCGTAATAAAGTATCTTAAAAGAACATGCGGTGATTTTAAGTTACTCTATATAGAAAAACTACAAAGTAATCAAAATATAAACGATAGTACCGAATAACTATCGTTTAGCTGCTGCAAATCTGAAAACAAAAATTGAAAACCCTCGCTGTGGAAGAATAAAAACTGCGAATAAAAATTGCGGGTTGCGTAACTCCTTGAACAATATTTATACGCGTATAAAAGCGAGTCACACGGTTAGTTCGCTCCACAACGAGCACGACCGCAAATTGTAAATGATGGCCGTTGTAAACGGCCGACAGCAAGCGTCTCTCGCGTACGCGTATTGGTGCGTGCGAATTTGCACATAATGCGCGAAAGCGAGCTTGGGAATTTCAAAGCAGACATCGCCGACGGCGAACGACAATGGCTCTGTCGGGTTTTCGCGTTTCGATATCTACGAGCGGAAGTCGTAGTCTCCGCATATTAACGATTATCTATTATGCTAAATGGACGGACCGTCCGATGACACACATTTTATGCAAATCATTTCGAAGGTCAATTACGACCGTCAATTATGTATATATTTCTTAATAAAACATGGAATAATTATAGCAAAATAGAGAAATCATGTTTTTCTCAAGTAACGTGTTCTTTCTCTCACTATTTATATTCTCCTATTGATAAATTTCCGTTTAATTCATCAAATCAATTATGACAAAAAATTCTTAAAAAATAATAATCATTAAATTATATATTAACTCAAATAACATAAAAATGTTCATCAATTATCTAAAAAATGAATAATCATTTTATAGATGCAAATTATTAACAGTTATTAGCTGTCATTATTCATTTAATGATAAATATTAATTCGCACCATGACAACGTCATAAAAAATAATAACTATAGAAATAATAAAAAATAATAACTATAAATTATATCATCATGGCACGAGAGCAATAGTGATATTATCAAAAAACTAATGCCATCCATCTGACTATTATGACTATTTGCACGTCGTTACGAGGTCGTTAAAAAGTAATAAGCATCAATTTTATCGTCGGGTATTATTTGAACGCGATATTTACTCCGCCGTCATAATTGTCTCAATTAATCCTCGAGGTGGCGAGTATACTCGAAAAGTCGTTAACCCAATTGATCGATTCTCCGTGGTGCCCATCGTCTGAATATACTTTCACCGAAAAGAGTGCGAGAGTGCTTTTACTCTCCGATGGCTTGAAATCCCCGGGCGAAAATTAAGCCCGCGACCTCGATAATCTCGCGTCAACTTAAATATGTATGCGAATTCCATCCTGTTTACAATAACACGAGTATCTGGCAAGCTCAACGACGATGGCAACTGATCACGTATGACACAGATATTTTCTTAACCTCTAAAAGGCTCACCTACGGCCAAGCGAATGCGTCGCACTTATACCGAGAACCAGCTTTTCTCTCTCTCTCTCTCTTTATCTGTCATATAGCAAGCAATTCCATCCCAAGCTTGAAAACAAATCGTTGCGCAATGGCGGGATAAATTGTTCCCGCTTCGACATTAAATCGACGTTAAGGTGCGGCTTTCAAGAGCCAAGACTCTTGGGGCGTGCAAGAGTCGAATTTTCACTTCCCCCTTCGACAAAACAAATCGTTACGCAACGGCGATTCAAAGTTACTTCCGCGTTGATATTAGATCGGCAATAATATAATAAAATAATGGCCTCTGAGCTAACGCTAATTCCGAACCGAGTTCGAAAGTTCAAAACCGGTCTCTCTGTTACGTAGCGACTCCACATCTCGCGATTGAAAACAAGATTATTACGCAACAACGAGCGAAGTTTCCGCTCAACATTGTTAATTTCAAATCGACGAAAAATCACCGATTCCACCTTGACTTAAATATTCGAAAAGAAGACCAAATATACATATATCTGAGATAATACATTTTATATTAAAAAATTTAAATCAGAGTAAAATGCGCAATTTTTCTTTCTGCAACATGAGAGACGGTAATGGCGATTTCTTGGTAATTTAAATGCCGTACAGTGATCTTACTACTATCGAGCTAAAAGTGTTGACTTGTTGCTCGCATCGTTAAAAATAACCATTTACGCGAGAACATTAGAAATACATTAGAGAGACTGCAGTTTATGCAAAGCGTGCGAAGTACGTGTGACCTGTTCTCCTAAACTTCCATAACGACTTTACTGTGCACAGAAGTGAATAACCGCGTCTCGCGATGCTCACTCGAGTTTCACGCTATTAGGATATGCAAATAATTTATATGAGAGACGAGGAATAATGATAAAACACAATGTTACGAAAATTCATTTAATACATTTCATAATTTATCGGTGATTAATTACGGAAACAATAATATCGCGCAAAATATATATATAATTTCCAAAGAATATTAAAAAAAAAAAGAGTAATGTAAAGACTCTTCAAAACAGATCGACAAATCTCTTTTCGATTTTTCGAGACCTATATTTCTGGCTGATAATTGAATCGGTTTCTTTCCATCAGC
Organism: Formica exsecta; assembly: GCF_003651465.1. Taxonomy (NCBI): domain Eukaryota; kingdom Metazoa; phylum Arthropoda; class Insecta; order Hymenoptera; family Formicidae; genus Formica; species Formica exsecta. The sequence continues at coordinate 235,173 of NW_021848451.1, read as the reverse complement.
GAAATTTGACTGCATATCATATTTATCCGCGATTTTAAGGCTTCAGTATTAAATATCAATTGTATCAACCAAATAAATTTAATTAAAGTTCACATAAAATTAATCGAAAAACAAGATTGATACGATTTATTGCCTAAAGGGCAATTTGTAAAATTTGTGTCTTTTATAAATCAATTCCTTCATAATTATCCACATTTTGATATTTTTGTTCAACTTTGCTAGATACATCCAATACGCCTATTATCTGTATGACAATTATGGCAATTTTTAGTACACGTAACACGTGTATATTTCTTTTTAATTATTAAGATATGTTTAATCCCGATTTCGTGAAGAGCGCATTGCAAATCGAATGCGTGCGAAAATATTCGATCGGACAGTGAACGATCGACGACCTCGTTAGCAGACGACACTTTGCACCTGCAAATGCAACAGACATCGCAGACACTAGTGAAATGTTCACCCCGGACACTAACTCGTAAGCGCTAATGACATGGATTTAAATCAGGCGTGTGCAAACGTATATTAATTGTACGCGATGTTCACCTTTCAGTCTCTACGCATAATCTTTGCCGGTAGAATATCTAAATTATCCGATAAATAAATCACCCCGATACGCCGTTTAAGTAGATAAGCAGCGGACGATCGCCTTTAATCACGCGTGTCTACCTGCATTACTCACTCACTGGAGAATCATAGTTTACATATTCGTAGATTATCGTTTCTGTTTACACTACTATATACTATTAATTCTGACGATTACTTATCCGATTCTATTTATATTTTAATCCGCGCTTCGCATGAGAACGGACTAGTTACACCGCGTGAGGTAAAATTCGCGCTTCACTTACGTAGAAGATTACGATTCTCCCATTCGCGTTCCTAATGTAAATTTAACAGAATTACATGAATCATTACTTCTCCCTTTCACGCGGATCCTGTGCAACCCGCGACGAGATGCGATCTAATAAAGCCGCGTTATCGCGCACCCCGCGTTAACGCAACGTGCTTTCTATGCGCGGTACAAAAGTCGTACCGCGTGCAACTATATGCCGGAACTGTACGCGGCTACAATTTGAATGCTACGCGGCTTCATTTGCATGTCAAAAGAGAATACGGTCGTTAATGCTACCCGGTGTATATACGAACGACGAGCGGTAGCAATGATCGTACGAAGATCGTAACTGGAACACGCGCGAAATTACGCGCATGTGATTCTCTCGCTAAGCAATTCCCCCTCCCTCTATCTTCTACGCAAATCTGCCACCGGATATAAATCCACGTGCGAAAATACGAGAATCGAGCCCCGGGCGAATAAACGCGCGCGATTTTCGACGACGAGAAGTTCGATGACCTGTGCGATTGGATAATGAGTAGTGTCGCGGTTAAAATTGGAGAGAATCGTTCTTCGAGTCGAATTACGTAACGACAAGCATGACGACGATTACGTGCGGTTGCGACGATTCTAATAAAGAACCGGGGAAATGAATAAAAGAAGGCGCGAGTCTCTTAATTGATACGATTAAGACTCTGAACTTTTCGCAACTTTTTTTCGTAATATATATTTTATATATATATATATATATATATATATATATATTCTCTTAAAAATTCGCGCGGAGTTACTTTTATTATACCAATTAAGAAAAACGATTATCTCACACGCACGATATTAAATTATATTCTGCAGCGTGAGATTTTATTTTCACACATTATTACATGCGTTAAAAATTCAAACAGAAAATAAATAAGACGTTGCTTGCCAGATACTTTATAATTCTTGACACGGATTGATATTTACTTCTTCGCATTCGCAAGTATAATTTTTTTAATAAAAATGAAGTTGGTTTCGTCGAGCGAAAAGTTTATACAATCTTTTTAAAAGTGTTTAAAAAAGATAAATAAAATATAACCAATATAATAATAAATATAATAAAATAAATAATATAAAAAATATATATTAGAGTTATATTACATATAGATAGATTATATTATA
>NW_021848451.1:222239-232249 GCF_003651465.1 Formica exsecta | reverse complement strand
GTATTTTAAAAAATTAAAAAAGAAACAATTTTTTTATTTCTATACTATCTTTCAATCTAATACTAAGTTATATAATGCATTGGAAATAATTACTATATATATGTAAAAATTTAATATAAAAAAGCAATGGAATATCGCTCAAAACTCAGTATTAACGAATCGCAAATGAGCTTCCATACATGGTAATGTTTCAACAAGTTAAAATGTATCAGTGAACACAATGTGTAAATTAGGAAGATTAAAAAGTGAATCATATCTATCTACTATATTATAATTAATTAAGATATTATTAGCGGCAATGTTGAATAAAAGGCAATAGATAAGATAAACGGCGGAGATAAGTCGGAATAGTTAGTTTTTTTTTTGCATTTTCATTATTATTTGCATCGCGTTGACTCACCACTTTATGATAATAGTCACCTAGATATGTAATTTTCCGTGCACAATTAGCAATGTCGGTAATCTTTATATGCACCTATGAAATGTTCTTCGTCTATATTTAACTTTTTTAATCTATGCATAACACAACACCGTTTTGTTATAATTGTCATCACCTATCGAATATTTCTCTTATAAATGCAGACTTTTTTTGTCAAACTCATCGACTATGCACGTCAATTATTATTGTATTATTATAGAACTAAATTGTATCAATGACTATATGATAATTCTCACCTCTAAACAAATAATGGATTGCGTTCCTTTTTTACTCCAGGTAGTTATCTTGTGTATTACTATTAAGTGTATTATTACGATGTAATAATAGACTCACCTTTTCATCGAGGTTGTTCAGATCCGGCAGCTGAAAAAAGAACATAAATTATATATATTTTTAATTTGTATTCGATATCTGTGTGACTTTATACATATAAAAATAACATTGCATCTTTATGTTTAGTTAATCGTTAATCTTTAACTGTAAGTGTAGGAAGTAGAAGTAACCTAATTGCACAATGAGACTACACACGCTACACAATGTTACTAAAATGAATGAGAGAGTAAAAAGAATTATATTTTTGAACTGGAAACTTAAATTGAACACTTAAACTTACAATTTGACGCAATTTCATCAATCGATGCAGCACATTCAGCACAAAAATCTATGAATTTAATACAAACAATAACGTTTAGAAAATCGCGCACAAGTACCACCGCCAAAAAGATATGGCCGGTACGCCACCTATCTACACATTTCGAAATGACATCTCTCCGAGTTTACCGACGACTGCCAGTTATCGATCGTGTATAACTGGCCCGTAATCGTCGAAGAGACGCATCGCAACCGTCGACAGATGCCGCTTAACGTCTCTAAAATTTCGCGGTCCCTCGCAAATTGAAGGAAATTGATGTCAATTTGTATCAATCAGCCGTAGTGGCTGGTTACAATCTCTCGCGGACTCCGCACACAATGTGCGGGGATTAATTTAACGCCCGATGTGTCGGACCGCTTGATTAACTTTCATGGTCGTCGTACGTGCTCCGAGAGAAAAGATATCACCAAGTTCTGTAAAATTATTTACACAGGAATTAAAATATCAATTATCGAATACACATTATAAATGCCCATGTATTTAACGAGACGATTAATTATAATTAATTAAATATTAATCAACTATAATTAATTTTGCCGATTTTATCATATATTATTGAGTTAATTTTTGCAAAATGCTTCCAGGAAAACAAAACTTCGAAACAAATATTCGCATCAGAGTAATTAAATCGCTGAAAAATATCTAGCGTAATAATTAAATTAATACTATATAAAATTATCTGAAAATATATATTATATTTTGTAAATCCCACAATATTAAAATACATATACACAAATATTTTTACAAGTAGAATATACAAAACATATATATTTATATAAAATGCATAAGTATTACATTTAATATATTATATATATATATATATATATATAATATACATTTAATAATATATTTAATATAAATGTTTAATATAGTAAAATGTAATAAATATAATAAAATGTTTAATACAAGGATATATATAATATAAAAGAAAAGAACAGGAGCATATATAAAAAAGATCTGTCTTCTGGCTTCTCTATAACTGAAAAAAGGGGAAAAAGACTATATCATTTGAAAATTCTTACTATACAGTACAAAATAACTATGATTCTGAATTTATTGAAGCGCGGATGCGGCAAGACGGATCGATTCGATCGGATTATCGGAAGGGCCTGGCTATCAATTAAAATTTTCTCGACGGTCCTTTTATGTCGCCTCACTCTCTCTCTCTCTCTCTCTCTCTCTCTCTCTTTCTCTCGCTCTCTTCTATACCCAACAATTTCGAAATCGCTGACCGTTCTCGGTCAGCGGAATCCGTCCCCGCCTCAGTAAATGCATAATCGCGCATAAATCAGCGCGAAGAAGGAACGATGCATATTTATGCGCCCGAGGCACCGCAAAATTAAATTCACACATTTCTTCGGTCCTTATAAAGCATGCGCATATTTTGCGCGATGGAACGCTGAGAATGCGAGTCGCGAGGGAAACAGATCCGGAAGAGATTCGTTTCTTCCCGCCGCCAATGATCTCTTCCATTGTCGCGCATACTAATTGTATTGCCTTCATTAAGAGCGTGGGCGTTGCACGACACGAATTCGTTAACATTATTCACTGCGATTTTTCTATTCTTATCCGACGATTTTATATATTTTCTCAACGCAGCGAGATTATTATACGTTAAAAATCGCGCGAGTCTTGATATATTGATAAATTTGTCATGCAAATTATATATATTTCTCAAAATGACATATTGGAGAGATCAAAAGCGACTTCTGATTGTGTGATTCAAAATGCAAATAACTACATCTTTCATAATAAATGATAGCAATCAGAACATTGATATTTTTATTATTTTAGCTTATACATAAATTCACACGCACGCACACATACACACACACAATGATAAATGTATTATATCGATTAATTTGATTAGTATAATAATTTCTCAAAAATCTAAAAAAAAGTGAAACATTAGATAAGATTATATAAAATTATTTATTAAAGTCATTAATATTTGGCAACACGTCTTCACTAGTTTTTAGTTATTAATTACGCAACAAATAATGTAATAAATTAATCATTTTATTGTAATCACTCAATGTTCCCCTGGAGGACAATCCCCCGCTCAGAGTGCAAGCACGATAAAAGCGGCAAGACAAACAATGGCGATACATACCATTTGAAATCATCGAATATTTCACGATCAAAGTATTACCTTCTATGATAAAAAGATAATAATTATTAAATTAAGCATGTTAAATATAATAAATGAACGTTTATAGAATACGCTCGAACGCGCAGCACATATGTAAGAAAATTCGTGAAGGACGGCCGGTTACAGACAAAAGCAGTTTTCTCGTATCTGCCCATCATAAAGTTTATTGAGAGACAGCCCCTTCTTAGCTTTTTATTACGTGCTGATGCGTATCTGATGCGAGGTCTGACGAAATGGATCTTACGAGATTTAACTTTTTCACACATGTACTATCGAGATCTACGGATTTTCGGCCTCTAAAAACATCTCGATGCGTCGAGATTTTCGAACCGTAAAGGCACAACCACATATGTCTGAGTCGGTCGATTTCGGTCGAAGTTGCTTGCTTCGTTCGTGAACTCAATCATCCTATTCATCGCGTGACGTTACATTGAGTCAAATTATTAAAGTTACTTGTTCTATATAACATTAGTGCTGCTAATTCCAATAAATTACATCAAAGCGTGTTACTGTGACGAAAAGTACATTTAATTTGTGTTACCAAATTAAATTAAATTTGTAATATCTCAATTTTCTGCCTTTCTACGCTTATTTTCCATCTATTCGTGACTAAGAACACATACAAATCTAATATTGATTTATCACACAAAATGTATACCTCCGAATATATTACAATCAAAGAGTTAAATTTGAAATAATTTAAAAAATCTCGATAGTACGTGCGGGACATCAATTATTTACGATAACGGAATTAAAAAAAAAAATCAAGTTTTAAAAATAACGTAGCATTTTCAACCATTCCACCGTAACATTTGTATATAATAACAATGGATGCTAGTAAACAATTTGATTAAAAAACAAACATTAAGAATGTGAAAATCATTTTTAAAAAATATAACACAAAGTGCATTGTAATACATCATCAATATAATTAGAGTGATTAAACGAAAATATTTGATCTGTTTCTACAACATGTGGAAATTGAAATGAATTATTATTAAAGCGACGAGAAAACAATGGGCGTATCTTGTTTGTAATTTCATTAGAAACATAACACAAATATAATACAATGTTGATTATGCATTCTCCCGGTCTATAGTATCTCATGCATAATCGTGTATATGTACGTAATATTTACTCCCAAATCCCATATGCGCGCACAATTTGTTGAACAGCATTGTCGTCCGCTTGATGACGGTACTTCGCCACGTGTGTTTGCGATTTACGCGACGAATAAACTTTGATTTACTGCCGCTATTTCGCCGAACGCAATTTCTACCTGCACGCATCCATAACACAAAAAAGAGAAAGAAAAAAAAATATATATATAATTATATATGTCCGCCACGTCGTATCATTTATATTGTGATGAATAAACAATCGATTATATATACTTGTTTTTCAGGATAAAATCAACACGGGTGCGTGATTTTTTTTCCTACAAATTCTTCATGTCTACCGTCGCGTGGAATTGAACACCATGTCAATTTAAAGATCTTTACCGTTAGAATTTAAAATTAAAATTAGAATTAAAAGATAAAATTTGAACGAGATATGAGAGTAAAGTCGAATGATGGGATTGAAAATATCACTGCTGTTTTAGTATCCTCCGTTTGTCGAAGGCCGTAAATTCGTTACGCGTAATCTTGCGTGCTCGTGCGAGTTTATGTTCGTCCTTGAGAGCGAATCTTGGAACGTTCCTTGCATCTCGGTTTCTACTTTACGGGTCGGAAAGATGGATGAGGGCTTCGCGGGAGGCAAGAAGAAATAAATTTCGACTAGACGCGCGAGAGGTCTGTGGTAAATTTTTTCTTTTCGTTTTGAAACCTGAAGTGAGGAGCCAGTTTTCACCAGTTTACCGGAGTGCGAAAAACTCCCTTTCTCTCTCTCTTTCGTTTGCGCGAAGATATCGGCGATTCTGATGAAACGAAGGAGATTTTCTGCCGAATCGTAATACTAGAGAGATTCTTCTCCCAACCTCTTTAACTTGCAACGGTATTTTGCACTTTGTGTAATTTCACGGAAGACTGCAAACGTTCACCGAGATTTTGTATATTTAATCAGCGATGTGCATGTCGGGAAATAGGAGATAGAAATACTCGTAGTATTATAATATTGCTACAGTCCGCGTGAATGCATGTTTGGGAATGAAATTATTATAAAATTATTGTAATTCTTGATATAATAAATCATTATATAATAATTTATAATATGTGCGCGATATGAATTGCAGTAAAATTAAAACATCATTGTACTCCTCCGCGGGAAATAATGCAAAATTTAACCTATATCTAAAAAGAATCGTAATAAGATAATTAAAAAAGTATTTCATCGAAAATTGACTTAAAGTTTTTAATTTTTAAATAAAAGTTTTACTTGTTATGATGCAACAATGCAATATGTTTTAGATGAACAAAATACCATCGGTAAAAAAATACCAATTAAAAAAAAATTAAGGTAAAAAGTTAGATATGTTTTAGTGGAAAAAAGAATTACACACAAGAGTCAGTATAACATGTTACGCAGTTTCGCAATTATTTTTCTCACAATACACGCACAAAGTTTAGAGACTCTGAAAATAAAAATACAATTGCAAAACAGAATTAATATGCAAACTGAAGTAAAAAAAGAAAAGTCAAGTACACAAAAATAATTGTATCAGTTTCAAAATCATTTCTCTCGTCACATGTGAACAAATTCAGATACTTTTCGGGAAAAATATACGATTATAAATAAAATTACACCTCGGGCACCCTATATAACGGAGCCCATAAAGTAGCCGTAGATAAATCTGCAATGGCACCAGCTGCCGCATAGGACCATTAAATCTTAACAGCCGTCGATGTAACCGTTGATTTCTGGAACGGGAGAAGATAGTAAATTACTCGCGTCTTGATGCCGCTTGTAGCAAGCGCAGGTTGTATCGAAATCAATCATGCGCCGATGCTTCCAGATTTGAAGTATTTTTTTTTTTTTTATTTTCATCATCTTGTCACCTCTCCCTCCCCTTCTATACAACATATATATAGAAAATATTTATAAAAGTCTATGCAACATTTAGCACAAAATACAATCACACGTTGCATTTTCTATCACGATTATAAGATCGATGTGTATATCTTACCACATTTTTCTCTTTCTTGTTTTACTTATTACGCAAGTACAAAAAATCAATCAAACTCTCTTGTTATTTGCAACATGCTTCTAGTCGATCGTTATATTATACATATATAAATATGACTACGTTCATCACATATTAAATCAGGAATCTCTTCGACGCGTTCGAATTTTGCAAACATTGTTCGGCCATAAATTCCAGAGAGTTTCCGGAGAAAGCCATAAAATCGACGAGAGCGTACACAAACTTCTAGATCGCCGTATCGATCGGATACCACAAATACAACACGTGTTATCACAAATCCTATACGATATCATAGCGATAAAACCCGTTCATTTCTGCATCCCGATCTACCGGTCGAACAATAACCGCGGCAATCTCGTCTACGCAATTTGTGATGTTATTCGTTGGATATGATTCATCATTCGATAGTCCATATTCGAACGGGATTTTTCGCTCTTGACTGAAATTCGCTCCGTCATTCGATCCAAGGATTCGCGTTACGATCATCGTCAACCACCAGATCTCACATCTTGAACACGTGATTATTGAGACCACCTGTGTGTGACAATTGGCGGACATATCAATACTCATTTTCTCGCAGTAATTAAAAATCAGTCTACAACGGATAGACGCGATGGCAAACCTTTTTCATTAATTGAAGCGACGTTCCGCCGCGGAGCTATCGACGCGATAGCAGCGGCGCGATTAACCCCCGATCAGAAGCCACGGCAGGAGAATGGTGACGCAAAGCGCGGCCACGCAGCTCGACAGCATCGCCAGGGGACTCGCGGCCGTTTCCGTTTCCGCGTTCTCCGCCGTTCCGTAATCCTCGTCACGCTCGAACTCGCGCACCTCGACGTCGCACCGGAAGCAGACCCGCGCGGTGCTGCTCTTGAAGTGAGAGCCGTCTTTGCGCAACACTTGCGCTCCCGAGCCCTTGCGCTCCAGCTTCCAGCCTGGCTCCTGCATCAGCATCATTTTGTATCCCTCCTCGGGAATTATTCCAGAGCGGAACTTCTCGCGTGATTCTCTGATCAGAATCGAAAATCGAAATCTTAGTTCGTCAAATATTTCGTGAGGCAGGAAATACGTTCTCTCATGGGATAGGAGAAGGAGAGGAGAGAGAACGGAGATAGTTGGCTTACTTGCTTTCCAAAGTTGCGCCGCTTTTACGAAGACGATATCTTCGCTAGCGTTGTCGTTGTTCCATGCAGCGTTCGTCGCAAGAATACCTTGTCGGTACCTGCAAAGGAAAGTTCTAGCATAAATCGATGAATTGCGCGCTGTAACACACACCGGTAGTTTAATATCAGATTCGATCGCACACGATGGCTCAAAGCAGCGACTCTACGTGACGGAAAGTTTTCATCTAGCTATCGTAGATATTGTAAGAATCCTCTATATTCCCCATTTTTACGATTATGCGACGGATCTCGAGGTTATTGGCTGCTGAATCGCAATGATCGAATTTAATTTTGTAATATGCGCGATATTGACATATAAAATAATTTCAATACAAAATAATTTTTTTTTAAATTATTTTCTTATATATTAATTTATATTATGACAATGATTGCTAAGTGTACTTTAAACATCCTCCTATTTATGCGCGGACATCATTTCCTAAATTACATCGAGTGTAGTTGCTATAGAGTTTCTAAATCTTCGCGACGAATCATGCGTGCGTCACGTTTTGCAAAACGCATTACAGTCTCGGACAGAAACCGGTTTCGTACTTTGTCAGGTCAACGTAGCGGTGGCGATTTATCGGCTTCCTGCCTCGGCAGAGAAACGAGAATTAATCGAAGCAACTTCGGCAACTCCGTCGCGGCTTCCGGCAGTGAGATCGCGAACAGCTGTTAATACTATTCCCGGGGTCAATCGTCGCGCGCTGACCGTATTCACGATTACGAGCAATCTCGCAAGTGTAAGCGAAAAACGACCGAAAGAGAGCAAAAACTCGACTCGATCCAATACCAGAGAGTAACAAAAATATGCCGATCGCGAAATTGCAGGTAACTATCCAGCTTTTATTCCGTACAATGGAAACTCGCGCGTTTTATCCCATTCGCGTAATCCTAATTAAATATTGTAATTACCTTAAAAACAATTCTCTGTACACATTGAACGAGTTAAAATAATGCGAAATTTGCAAGAGACGATAAAAGCATTCATTGAGATAAATTTTCCTCCATTCATGAAATATAATAGAGATGCAAATTCACGTGATACTAAATATCTTCTTGTTATTCGTCGAGAATCGTAAACTTTTCGATATCGATGCAATAAATTCTAACTATTTTTACCGCAAAAATGCAACGTATCGATTAGACATTTACAAAGACATTAAAGATTAATATGAAATCGATTCTCAAATACATTCATTTTCCAGACAGATGTATGTTTTATACTTTACTTGCACGTAGCTCTGTCTAGAGACTCAATTTCCTGCAAACTCCTAAAATAGCGCGTCGCACTGCAGATAATTAAACTACAATTTGCCGTGTCGATGATTAGGGCTTGTCGAATTAAATCCGTTTGCATGCGAGGGTAAACAGGCCGGGGGCGACAATGCAGCCTAATTACAGACCGACGACGATTCACGTCGACACGGACAAATGGAAAGCGGATGCACGATTACGATTATTGAGGGAAACACACTTTTGTAAATACAAAAAATGTATTCCTCTAACGAACAAGTGTTCATTATCGTCGTCGACCATTATTTTTTTTAATTACAGGATTTTATCATTCGCAACGAATTAATAAAAAAGGCTTTGATATCTCTCAATAAGGTAAATAATAAAAATAAGTTATAAAATGAGAAAGGAAATACAGGCAATATTTATTCTTTTTTACATGTTTAAATTGAAAAATATACGCGCTTCTGAGAATTTAGGAACAAATAAATATCTTTAAAAAACAATTTTTATAATTATGTACTTTTTATATAAAATACAAAATCAGAATATTATTCAAAAATTGCACACACGATATACAAACACAGTGGAAGAAATAAATCATCTTTATGATTTGAATGAAATATTCAAGGATCTCTTAGACTTTGCAACACTCGTCTAGAAACGTTTTATAATGACATAAAAAACTTTCGGAGTAACGACCTGCTCTATAAAAACTGAATCTCTCTTAGTCACATCTCTTATAATTATTAATATTCATTACGTAAAAAGTTGAAACAGAACTTTGTACTTGATATCAGGTATTATGTATTTTATGTCACAAAATGCCAAACTAAATTGATTTTTTGGATTCTGTCTTAATACTTTATATACTTCTACTATATGCAGAATTATTAAGAGAATCGATATATATATATGTATAAAATAAAATAATTTTATTTAAAAGAATGCAATTGATTCTTTCTTTCTTCTGGATATCTAATACCGGTAACCTATGTCTGTCATGTAAGCCGGCATTGAAATGTCAAAAGAAAAATGTTGTCGCCATTTATAACAATATTAAAGAAAAAAGCTTGTAAAACATTTTAGATGAGATACCCTATACATATATATATATCTTCCACAAACGCTGTCAAAAACTTTTCACTTTTAATTATTCTAATTCTTCCTTGGAAGTTTTTAATCAAAGTTCGAAGTCCGAAAGAATTCTCAGACAGTGATATATA
>NW_021848451.1:211920-221808 GCF_003651465.1 Formica exsecta | reverse complement strand
CCCCAAAATTCCGAAATGTAACTATTCAAAACTTATTTCAGCAAGCATATTAAATATCATATCATCATGGAATTTTGTTCATTGCATATATTAATTATAAATTACAATACAAATTCAAAATACTAATCATAATTGCAACTTCGTAAATACCAACATGCTTCGGCATAATGAGACAGTTTATTACAATATTAATATTATTCTATAATTATTCCGGGAAAGTTGCGCGCTACAAATATCGTTTAGTTTATCGAATAGTTTTCGCGTGTAAGAAAACTTTTAATTAGCTAAAATTTGTTAAATTATAATAATATTATCCGATATCCAAAGATAACACGCTTGCAAGTAGACTTAAAAGAAGCTACATTATCACTACATTGTCGTGAGTTTCTTAACGGTCTTGGAGCAAGAGAAATGCAAATGAAGATTAAGTGCCACAAAGTACAATTTACAGTCGTCTTTCTTAAAGCTAATAAGATGAGAGCAATGTAAATTCCTTAAGATCCGATCTTCTTCTGTTTTACTTTGCCGCAAAAGAATAATCGATTAATGAAAGCTCTCTTCGCGTTAGTTTCGAAGAAAAGATTATCATGAGCAGAAATCAACATATTAATAAAGTCGGACGTGACGTAGTTGCTCGAACAATGAAGGATTTGTGAATATGTAAACAATCGATATATTGTGCCATCGATTCCGTTTCTATTAGTGACGTACAATGATTTCATTTCAAGCCTTACAGCTACGATAGAATTAAGAAGAACATTGAAAGCATTGTAGAGTTTCATCTGTTTCAATGATACAACCGATAGAGAAATATACGATATATAAATTAAGCTTGACAAATTAAAAATGATAAGTACACATTTATTTTTTTTTCCACGTACTCAGAATAAAAATTATTTCATACAACAGCCCGTTATTTGCATTTCTATTTGCATAGTAAAGAAAAAATCAATGACAAAATTTATTTTATCTATGTCGCAGCCGACATTTAATATTCGCTAAACTATAAATAATAAGATTCGAAATGCAAAATAAAATTTTTAGTAAAAATTCCTAAAATAGACACGCGAGAAAATAGAATTCAGAGCAGACTGATAAATTTTCACGAATAATTTCAGAGCACATACTCTACTCTATTATTATTTTATGGAAAATTCTCATTCCTACAGAAAGCTTCGACATGCAGAAGACTAGAAGAGATTATTTATTAAAAGTATGATTCGCCCCACATGTCCTAAAAATAAAACTCTTAGACGCGTTATTTTCAAAACGGACGGATCTTCCTCAGCTACCACAAAACTATTTCATCAAATTTTATCCAAGAAGACGAGTTTAGTCGCTCGGCTCTCTCTTCTCGAGATTATTTTAACTCGATAAAGGTAGACAGCGCACTAATTCAATTATAAAACAACTTACTCGAATCAACCGAGAATTTCGCGTCGGAATTCACGCCCAGGAAACGATGTTTTAAAAGCCTCGTTGCGTTATCGTGATTCAAAAGTTTACGTGATAACGCTAGTAGAACATAAGATTTAAATATTAGATAACAATGTACCGTAAAAAAAAATAGCTAAAAATGCTGTCCCTTTTACTTGAACTAACTATCGTCCGCACATTATTTTATTAAAATTGTTAGAAATAAATTAGAAGCATTTCAAGAAAGAGAGGAAATGATATAAAAGATAGAAGAAATATGTCAGGCTATTACAATTTTATCAGCGCGAGTCCAAAGAGTCAAAAGAATAATTAACATTCTCGAACAAAGAGCAGGAATAAAGTCCAAATATGAAGAGAATGATGCATTAATAATCCTCGGCAAAATATTTCGAATCAGTAGACAGGCTATACCATTTAACATTGCATTCCAGGACGACACTTTCGAGTTGCAACTTGTACTACTTTCTCTGAATAGTTAAGAATTTCTGTCAAAAGTGCGGTCCATTAAAGACGTTCATTGATACGTACGGTAAAGCAAGTATCACGACACGTTCATTCATTGTACACCGTCGCGGATAAGATAGTTTCTCTCTTTCTCTTTCTCTACACGATTTCTCTGACATCCATGCCATGAGAGAATATCCGTCGTTTTTATAGCGGCAGAAATGGCACGTGCTACTCGCAGCTATGCTAATGCAGGCGAGCTCGCAAAAAAATAATAACCTCATATGCGATTGACCTTCCCGTTACTCGTGGCGGCGTATATACAGGTGCGTACCAGAAAAATCTTTAGATAAAAAATATAGTACATACGGGATATACACGTGTTGTACAAAGATTTACAATTCTTTCGATCGACGATATGCGATATCGTACAAAGAGACACTTCACACGATATCTCGAGATTCCTCAAGAGTGCGCGCACACTTATTATCTCCATGAGCCTTTATTATTTCTGAATGCCTAGATTGCGAAAATGAGAACTCCGATAATCGTGACGAAAGACATTTCCGAGTCATGGCAGGAAACCGGATTGGCGTAAGATATCTTATAGAAAGAGAGGAAGACGATGATGATTATTCCACCACGCTCGATTTACAGTGGCAAATTTAATGCCGCCGAGTATTCATCCCAGAGGGAAAAAAAAACGAGAGCAGGCGCGTTCCAATTTAGTAAATGAGGGAAAAAAGGCCTCTTTCTTCTTGCCCTCTTATCTTTTCACGTCTGCCGACTCGTGCAAAATTTCCTTGACATTATCTGTTTCGCGACGTTAATCGTATACGAAATTAATTATTAGCCATACGATGATTATCAACGATTGTCGGTGCAGCAGTTGTATATTAATGCCTCGCACTGTGCTCGTTTAATAAAAATCGAGGATGCCCTCTTAAACAAGAGAGAATACTACAGCAAAATATAATTATAAAGAAAAACGCCAAACTTTTTTCGAGACGTAACCGACTTTCGGCTCGTTCTTCATGCACGCATGAAGTCGTGTATGTACGCACGCGTTCGCGGCGCATTGAATTTCAGCAGCGTGACGCGAAAAAGCTCACGGATCATGCCATTCGCAAAGGCTTTGTACCCTTTTGTTCTACGAACTGGCAGATCCCGACGCGCGCGGTCATTGACGTTATGCCGTTCGGAAAAGCGCATGGCGTTTCCGTACATGCACAGCGGCAAAAACACGGGAAAAAAAATGCTAGCCATGCGTCACGTTGGAGAAATACAGATGAAAAACAGCGACGTGACTGCAGTCGTGAGGGAGATGCAGAATTTCGTGTAATTTTAAGCCGTTTTTATTCTAACAAAATTTTCATTTGAGAGAATTATTTGGCAAAGGCACTTTTAATCTTTGGTTACAATGTAGGTAGAGAAAAAAATTCGTTAAACTTAAAAAAACTCCCGAGAAAGTTGCTTCAATTATTTCAATTACTTTCGCCTGAAAGAAGATACTTTTCATATTTTACCATTAATTTCTTAATCGCAGCGTTTCTTAATCATTATACTGAATGGCAATATGATATAAATGAATGTCTAATTACGCCACTACTGTAAAATAAGCACAAATCGAAAGAATGACGGTCGCCGGAAGCATGAACTGAACAAACACGCCTGTTATTCTCGGTTTTGTATTGGTCGAGTCGATTATCCGAATCTCTGACGGATTCGGTGACAGAATCGGCCTTCCCGTGACCCTTTTTGTCCGCTATCCATTGTCCCTTTTATTCCGTAGCAAAAATCTCTACGTTCCCGCTGAAAAAAAAAACCCCTCGCGCACGTCCGGAATTCTCCGTTTTTACGGATGGACGGAAAAATAGATATCCTTCGTGAGACGCGGACACACGACGTGCCGTTTTATGCGAGTGAAGTTACGTGATGATAAGAGCGGGTATTTTTACACGGACGAAATCACAATCTTACTAGAGGAAAAAAAAGGAAAAAAAGAAAAAATGCTAACCAGCATTTACTGTTAATATTAAAAAGATTATTAAAACTTGTATTTTTTCAGTATCTCTCAATGCTCGATATATATACACACAGGCTGTCAGAAAATTATTTACCGCACCAAACGGCAGTTACATCAGCATATCAACTGAAATTCAAAGGATAAATAAATCTTTCCATACTAATTTATAGCGGAAACAGTAGCGCGAATGGTAAATAACAGACAATAAAAAATGCTTTGCTGTCAAGTTAATGTTCCGAATAAATGCGATTAATTGGCGATGGCGTATGATTACATGCGTAATCGTTAAACGCGCGGAAAGTACACAGATTTCAGCGAATGAATCAATTCGCGATACATTTGTTAAAACATATCACTCTTTCGTCGGTACTCTCTACTCTTTTACAAGGAATGTGGACTCGGTGAAAAGCCACACACCGTATCGCTTTGTATTTACTCGGATTTCGTATAAAGTGCGAATGTAAACGATACTGATGAGTTACGCAACAATTACAAATACTTCAACGACTTAAAAAAAGGCGTAGAAAGCGCAGATGGTTTTATCTAATTGAAAGAGGTATAGTAAAACGTACATTTCGTAATCACCGGTTTTCCGTCCAAAATTTGAGAACATACTATAGTTTATATACATTATAAAAATTTAACATAACAATAATCTCCAAATGCAGTATACAATTTTTCAAAATAACAACATTATATAAAACAAATTATTTCAACTAACAAGTTATATATATCATATGTATATTGTAAAAAGAAAAATATGATATTATTTTAGTTATGATAAATATATAATATATTCCTAAGTTTTATTTTCCATGTGTTTAAAATAAAATAATACATACGAGTCACTCCATTAATTTTAAAAGTTGTATCTTTTATCTTTATTTTTAAAGTTGTATCTTTTATCTTTTTTTTTTCCCAGAACTCTACTGGTCACTGTATGTATGACTTAAAGAGAACTAATCAAATACATGACGTCAAAGCTAAATTATTCGACAGATAAACGAAGTGTATACAGAGTAATGCAAGCATTGAAATATCCAATGTAAAAACGTCAGAAATAAAAAAAGAAATTCAATTTACTTTCAGCATTAATTAGGCAAATGAGACGAAGCAAAGCTGCGCTTTGAACTAAGCAGTTATTTCAAAAGTTGTCATAATGATATAAATATATTCTTTGACTCGTCGTGTTCTCGTCGAAGCTTCGAGCACCGTCTGGATAGTTTTTCAATTAAATGAATAAAGTCCTTGAAAGTCAATTGCCTAATTGAACTACATTTATATTCCGAATGGTCTCGAAAGCAATTAGCAAAATTACGAAATAGTTACGCAACTCTGTATTTTCTTTTTAAATACATCTTGCATCTTCTTCTTATATTTTATATATATAATTGCACGATTTCGGCATAAATTAAAAATGATTTTAATAACAATAATACCGGAAATAAGTAATTGTAAATATTGATTTGATACTAAAGCTACCTTCCGCGTTTTATCTCTTAGAGCTTCAATTTTCAATGATTATCACCTGACTCGCCAAACATAGATTAAACTATCTGCTCATTACAGAAGAATTCTAAAGTCACGCGTTATTACTCTTGTATTACTCATGCGTATGTGTGTGTGTGTGTGTCTTTTGTATTAAACTCTTTGAAAATTATTTCAACTAACAAGTTATATATATCATATGTATATTGTAAAAAGAAAAATATGATATTATTTTAGTTATGATAAATATATAATATATTCCTAAGTTTTATTTTCCATGTGTTTAAAATAAAATAATACATACGAGTCACTCCATTAATTTTAAAAGTTGTATCTTTTATCTTTATTTTTAAAGTTGTATCTTTTATCTTTTTTTTTTCCCAGAACTCTACTGGTCACTGTATGTATGACTTAAAGAGAACTAATCAAATACATGACGTCAAAGCTAAATTATTCGACAGATAAACGAAGTGTATACAGAGTAATGCAAGCATTGAAATATCCAATGTAAAAACGTCAGAAATAAAAAAAGAAATTCAATTTACTTTCAGCATTAATTAGGCAAATGAGACGAAGCAAAGCTGCGCTTTGAACTAAGCAGTTATTTCAAAAGTTGTCATAATGATATAAATATATTCTTTGACTCGTCGTGTTCTCGTCGAAGCTTCGAGCACCGTCTGGATAGTTTTTCAATTAAATGAATAAAGTCCTTGAAAGTCAATTGCCTAATTGAACTACATTTATATTCCGAATGGTCTCGAAAGCAATTAGCAAAATTACGAAATAGTTACGCAACTCTGTATTTTCTTTTTAAATACATCTTGCATCTTCTTCTTATATTTTATATATATAATTGCACGATTTCGGCATAAATTAAAAATGATTTTAATAACAATAATACCGGAAATAAGTAATTGTAAATATTGATTTGATACTAAAGCTACCTTCCGCGTTTTATCTCTTAGAGCTTCAATTTTCAATGATTATCACCTGACTCGCCAAACATAGATTAAACTATCTGCTCATTACAGAAGAATTCTAAAGTCACGCTTTATTACTCTTGTATTACTCATGCGTGTGTGTGTGTGTGCGTCTTTTGTATTAAACTCTTTGAACTTTTTTTCAATCTAAAATATAATTTGACTGATTTTTCTGCATTATTCCATACTTTATTCGCAGCAATTACTCTGCTATATTGTTTAAAAATATATTAACTATGCCCATATTGTTACTGTCTTCAGAAGTGATACATTTTTTAAATATAAAATGGCTCTTTAAAGTCATTTAAAGAGTTTAATTATACAGAATATTTAATTATACAGAATGTTTCATTATTATACTAATGCTTAATGACAAATTAACTTTACCTAATGGATTTTTCCTCTTTTATATTAATCAAAAAATATATCATTAAATGTTGATACGATAATGACGAGACACTTTGTGAATGTCCCAGAACATTTTCGTTAAACTGTATGAATGGAAATAAAAATTTCGTCAAACTGTATGAGTAGAAAAAACATTATTTAAATATTCAAATTATCTAAACACATAAATATTTTATTAAAAAGTTATAATAAAAAAATATAAAGTATGAAAAAATGATAATGGTGCTTCTTTATTACAATTGGATGTCTTTTTTCATTTCTACGCTACACCAATGTAAAAACGTCAGAAATAAAAAAAGAAATTCAATTTACTTTCAGCATTAATTAGGCAAATGAGACGAAGCAAAGCTGCGCTTTGAACTAAGCAGTTATTTCAAAAGTTGTCATAATGATATAAATATATTCTTTGACTCGTCGTGTTCTCGTCGAAGCTTCGAGCACCGTCTGGATAGTTTTTCAATTAAATGAATAAAGTCCTTGAAAGTCAATTGCCTAATTGAACTACATTTATATTCCGAATGGTCTCGAAAGCAATTAGCAAAATTACGAAATAGTTACGCAACTCTGTATTTTCTTTTTAAATACATCTTGCATCTTCTTCTTATATTTTATATATATAATTGCACGATTTCGGCATAAATTAAAAATGATTTTAATAACAATAATACCGGAAATAAGTAATTGTAAATATTGATTTGATACTAAAGCTACCTTCCGCGTTTTATCTCTTAGAGCTTCAATTTTCAATGATTATCACCTGACTCGCCAAACATAGATTAAACTATCTGCTCATTACAGAAGAATTCTAAAGTCACGCTTTATTACTCTTGTATTACTCATGCGTGTGTGTGTGTGTGCGTCTTTTGTATTAAACTCTTTGAACTTTTTTTCAATCTAAAATATAATTTGACTGATTTTTCTGCATTATTCCATACTTTATTCGCAGCAATTACTCTGCTATATTGTTTAAAAATATATTAACTATGCCCATATTGTTACTGTCTTCAGAAGTGATACATTTTTTAAATATAAAATGGCTCTTTAAAGTCATTTAAAGAGTTTAATTATACAGAATATTTAATTATACAGAATGTTTCATTATTATACTAATGCTTAATGACAAATTAACTTTACCTAATGGATTTTTCCTCTTTTATATTAATCAAAAAATATATCATTAAATGTTGATACGATAATGACGAGACACTTTGTGAATGTCCCAGAACATTTTCGTTAAACTGTATGAATGGAAATAAAAATTTCGTCAAACTGTATGAGTAGAAAAAACATTATTTAAATATTCAAATTATCTAAACACATAAATATTTTATTAAAAAGTTATAATAAAAAAATATAAAGTATGAAAAAATGATAATGGTGCTTCTTTATTACAATTGGATGTCTTTTTTCATTTCTACGCTACATATGTCATGAAATTTCTCCCGAGAACACATTCGTCCCGGTTTGATACCCGCATGTTTAATCGCAAATTTACGCGACGGCGCTGTATAAAGCCCGGATATGCGTTTACATAGGCAACAAGGGTCGTCACTTACCATTGCTTACAAGGACGAACCGGTGAATAGTCGATATTAGCATTTCAGATGCGACTAAGTGCGCAGGATAAACCCTACTAAATGTGCCGAAAGTAATTCTTTCATAATAAACGATTAATTTAAGTAAATAATAGCATGTACATTTTTAACCATATACATACATTAGCAAATAAAAATCGTAAGTATCAAAACAGCAAAATTGCATAAAATCTTCAATTTTGTTTAATATAAATTTTAATGTTTTATGTTTAATGTTTCTCTATTTCGAAATAATTAAAAAATAAATAAAGAATAATTAAAGAATGTTTGCTTATATTAATTCACATGTTTTTAATATGACTATAATAAAAATATGAAATAATTATATAATTCAGTAATCAAATTTTTTAAAGTGAGGACCATATAAAAAAGAGAGAATGATGCAATAAAAATAAATATAGGGAAAAAATAACAATTTAATTAATTTCAATTTAAACGTTTCTATATATATAAAAGATTAAATTGCTGACTTAATTACAAAGCAATTTAAGATCAAATTTAAAGCTTATTACATCCGCATCAAATAATTAACAAATTGAATTTTCAAATAGTTGATAAAACTCTCCCCGGCTCAATTTCGTATGAACTTCTGATAAATTTAATTTAAGAGACGTTTAAATTTTCGGATATTGCAACAATGCACCGCTGAATACATATAAAATACACATACAATCGCGATTTATTGTTAAACATAAACAAGGGATAATAATTAAAGTGCTTCACACATCAAATATCTCATTTTTAACATTTTATCTTATTTGATAGCAATAATTTAGATATCAATCGTATGTCCCTCGCGAAACAATTTATGGATTTATCATAATTGCAATCGAACACGAATAACGATAATTACCACGATATTATCGCGAAAAGTTTTAGTGTTTTAAATTGTTCATAGAAGTATTTCCTCTTAGAAGCTACGTCGCCAAAACACACGAGAGCTCGTTGCTCCTCGCCGGTTGACCCAGAAAAATAAATCGCGCCATGCGACGCGAAATCGGAGCGCGCATTTTTTCTATCGCACTTTTATTTTGGCACGCAATCGCATCCAACAGCCAATTGTAACGACTCTCGTCATAGATCATTTCGTGAGCGCAGCTTATTAAGCTACCGTATAAATAAACATAACATCCACGCGCACATAATGTTCTTAATGGAGTAAATGCCCGTACATAAATGCAACAATCGCAGCGGTTTATTTAGTAATTTAATCGCAGTTATTTATTTATTGTGACAGTTAGTACGTAATAAAATAAACGGGCTTTTCACGGACATTAATGTTAGCTATTCAAATAAGAATTATTTATTTAAATGACGTTTCAAAATGTTGAAACAATTTTATTATAGCGCGGCGAAAATTTTCATCAAATTAATTTAACAATTTATCACGTACCAAATATATTTAATACAAAAAAATCGTATTATTAAAAATACTTATTATTTATTTAATAAATATAATTAATTATTAAATAAAATGCACAATTTCTAATTGTCTCACAATACTATATGT
>NW_021848451.1:193048-200783 GCF_003651465.1 Formica exsecta | reverse complement strand
CGCCCCCCCCCCAAAATTCCGAAATGTAACTATTCAAAACTTATTTCAGCAAGCATATTAAATATCATATCATCATGGAATTTTGTTCATTGCATATATTAATTATAAATTACAATACAAATTCAAAATACTAATCATAATTGCAACTTCGTAAATACCAACATGCTTCGGCATAATGAGACAGTTTATTACAATATTAATATTATTCTATAATTATTCCGGGAAAGTTGCGCGCTACAAATATCGTTTAGTTTATCGAATAGTTTTCGCGTGTAAGAAAACTTTTAATTAGCTAAAATTTGTTAAATTATAATAATATTATCCGATATCCAAAGATAACACGCTTGCAAGTAGACTTAAAAGAAGCTACATTATCACTACATTGTCGTGAGTTTCTTAACGGTCTTGGAGCAAGAGAAATGCAAATGAAGATTAAGTGCCACAAAGTACAATTTACAGTCGTCTTTCTTAAAGCTAATAAGATGAGAGCAATGTAAATTCCTTAAGATCCGATCTTCTTCTGTTTTACTTTGCCGCAAAAGAATAATCGATTAATGAAAGCTCTCTTCGCGTTAGTTTCGAAGAAAAGATTATCATGAGCAGAAATCAACATATTAATAAAGTCGGACGTGACGTAGTTGCTCGAACAATGAAGGATTTGTGAATATGTAAACAATCGATATATTGTGCCATCGATTCCGTTTCTATTAGTGACGTACAATGATTTCATTTCAAGCCTTACAGCTACGATAGAATTAAGAAGAACATTGAAAGCATTGTAGAGTTTCATCTGTTTCAATGATACAACCGATAGAGAAATATACGATATATAAATTAAGCTTGACAAATTAAAAATGATAAGTACACATTTATTTTTTTTTCCACGTACTCAGAATAAAAATTATTTCATACAACAGCCCGTTATTTGCATTTCTATTTGCATAGTAAAGAAAAAATCAATGACAAAATTTATTTTATCTATGTCGCAGCCGACATTTAATATTCGCTAAACTATAAATAATAAGATTCGAAATGCAAAATAAAATTTTTAGTAAAAATTCCTAAAATAGACACGCGAGAAAATAGAATTCAGAGCAGACTGATAAATTTTCACGAATAATTTCAGAGCACATACTCTACTCTATTATTATTTTATGGAAAATTCTCATTCCTACAGAAAGCTTCGACATGCAGAAGACTAGAAGAGATTATTTATTAAAAGTATGATTCGCCCCACATGTCCTAAAAATAAAACTCTTAGACGCGTTATTTTCAAAACGGACGGATCTTCCTCAGCTACCACAAAACTATTTCATCAAATTTTATCCAAGAAGACGAGTTTAGTCGCTCGGCTCTCTCTTCTCGAGATTATTTTAACTCGATAAAGGTAGACAGCGCACTAATTCAATTATAAAACAACTTACTCGAATCAACCGAGAATTTCGCGTCGGAATTCACGCCCAGGAAACGATGTTTTAAAAGCCTCGTTGCGTTATCGTGATTCAAAAGTTTACGTGATAACGCTAGTAGAACATAAGAGATAAATATTAGATAACAATGTACCGTAAAAAAAAATAGCTAAAAATGCTGTCCCTTTTACTTGAACTAACTATCGTCCGCACATTATTTTATTAAAATTGTTAGAAATAAATTAGAAGCATTTCAAGAAAGAGAGGAAATGATATAAAAGATAGAAGAAATATGTCAGGCTATTACAATTTTATCAGCGCGAGTCCAAAGAGTCAAAAGAATAATTAACATTCTCGAACAAAGAGCAGGAATAAAGTCCAAATATGAAGAGAATGATGCATTAATAATCCTCGGCAAAATATTTCGAATCAGTAGACAGGCTATACCATTTAACATTGCATTCCAGGACGACACTTTCGAGTTGCAACTTGTACTACTTTCTCTGAATAGTTAAGAATTTCTGTCAAAAGTGCGGTCCATTAAAGACGTTCATTGATACGTACGGTAAAGCAAGTATCACGACACGTTCATTCATTGTACACCGTCGCGGATAAGATAGTTTCTCTCTTTCTCTTTCTCTACACGATTTCTCTGACATCCATGCCATGAGAGAATATCCGTCGTTTTTATAGCGGCAGAAATGGCACGTGCTACTCGCAGCTATGCTAATGCAGGCGAGCTCGCAAAAAAATAATAACCTCATATGCGATTGACCTTCCCGTTACTCGTGGCGGCGTATATACAGGTGCGTACCAGAAAAATCTTTAGATAAAAAATATAGTACATACGGGATATACACGTGTTGTACAAAGATTTACAATTCTTTCGATCGACGATATGCGATATCGTACAAAGAGACACTTCACACGATATCTCGAGATTCCTCAAGAGTGCGCGCACACTTATTATCTCCATGAGCCTTTATTATTTCTGAATGCCTAGATTGCGAAAATGAGAACTCCGATAATCGTGACGAAAGACATTTCCGAGTCATGGCAGGAAACCGGATTGGCGTAAGATATCTTATAGAAAGAGAGGAAGACGATGATGATTATTCCACCACGCTCGATTTACAGTGGCAAATTTAATGCCGCCGAGTATTCATCCCAGAGGGAAAAAAAAACGAGAGCAGGCGCGTTCCAATTTAGTAAATGAGGGAAAAAAGGCCTCTTTCTTCTTGCCCTCTTATCTTTTCACGTCTGCCGACTCGTGCAAAATTTCCTTGACATTATCTGTTTCGCGACGTTAATCGTATACGAAATTAATTATTAGCCATACGATGATTATCAACGATTGTCGGTGCAGCAGTTGTATATTAATGCCTCGCACTGTGCTCGTTTAATAAAAATCGAGGATGCCCTCTTAAACAAGAGAGAATACTACAGCAAAATATAATTATAAAGAAAAACGCCAAACTTTTTTCGAGACGTAACCGACTTTCGGCTCGTTCTTCATGCACGCATGAAGTCGTGTATGTACGCACGCGTTCGCGGCGCATTGAATTTCAGCAGCGTGACGCGAAAAAGCTCACGGATCATGCCATTCGCAAAGGCTTTGTACCCTTTTGTTCTACGAACTGGCAGATCCCGACGCGCGCGGTCATTGACGTTATGCCGTTCGGAAAAGCGCATGGCGTTTCCGTACATGCACAGCGGCAAAAACACGGGAAAAAAAATGCTAGCCATGCGTCACGTTGGAGAAATACAGATGAAAAACAGCGACGTGACTGCAGTCGTGAGGGAGATGCAGAATTTCGTGTAATTTTAAGCCGTTTTTATTCTAACAAAATTTTCATTTGAGAGAATTATTTGGCAAAGGCACTTTTAATCTTTGGTTACAATGTAGGTAGAGAAAAAAATTCGTTAAACTTAAAAAAACTCCCGAGAAAGTTGCTTCAATTATTTCAATTACTTTCGCCTGAAAGAAGATACTTTTCATATTTTACCATTAATTTCTTAATCGCAGCGTTTCTTAATCATTATACTGAATGGCAATATGATATAAATGAATGTCTAATTACGCCACTACTGTAAAATAAGCACAAATCGAAAGAATGACGGTCGCCGGAAGCATGAACTGAACAAACACGCCTGTTATTCTCGGTTTTGTATTGGTCGAGTCGATTATCCGAATCTCTGACGGATTCGGTGACAGAATCGGCCTTCCCGTGACCCTTTTTGTCCGCTATCCATTGTCCCTTTTATTCCGTAGCAAAAATCTCTACGTTCCCGCTGAAAAAAAAAAACCCCCTCGCGCACGTCCGGAATTCTCCGTTTTTACGGATGGACGGAAAAATAGATATCCTTCGTGAGACGCGGACACACGACGTGCCGTTTTATGCGAGTGAAGTTACGTGATGATAAGAGCGGGTATTTTTACACGGACGAAATCACAATCTTACTAGAGGAAAAAAAAGGAAAAAAAGAAAAAATGCTAACCAGCATTTACTGTTAATATTAAAAAGATTATTAAAACTTGTATTTTTTCAGTATCTCTCAATGCTCGATATATATACACACAGGCTGTCAGAAAATTATTTACCGCACCAAACGGCAGTTACATCAGCATATCAACTGAAATTCAAAGGATAAATAAATCTTTCCATACTAATTTATAGCGGAAACAGTAGCGCGAATGGTAAATAACAGACAATAAAAAATGCTTTGCTGTCAAGTTAATGTTCCGAATAAATGCGATTAATTGGCGATGGCGTATGATTACATGCGTAATCGTTAAACGCGCGGAAAGTACACAGATTTCAGCGAATGAATCAATTCGCGATACATTTGTTAAAACATATCACTCTTTCGTCGGTACTCTCTACTCTTTTACAAGGAATGTGGACTCGGTGAAAAGCCACACACCGTATCGCTTTGTATTTACTCGGATTTCGTATAAAGTGCGAATGTAAACGATACTGATGAGTTACGCAACAATTACAAATACTTCAACGACTTAAAAAAAGGCGTAGAAAGCGCAGATGGTTTTATCTAATTGAAAGAGGTATAGTAAAACGTACATTTCGTAATCACCGGTTTTCCGTCCAAAATTTGAGAACATACTATAGTTTATATACATTATAAAAATTTAACATAACAATAATCTCCAAATGCAGTATACAATTTTTCAAAATAACAACATTATATAAAACAAATTATTTCAACTAACAAGTTATATATATCATATGTATATTGTAAAAAGAAAAATATGATATTATTTTAGTTATGATAAATATATAATATATTCCTAAGTTTTATTTTCCATGTGTTTAAAATAAAATAATACATACGAGTCACTCCATTAATTTTAAAAGTTGTATCTTTTATCTTTATTTTTAAAGTTGTATCTTTTATCTTTTTTTTTTCCCAGAACTCTACTGGTCACTGTATGTATGACTTAAAGAGAACTAATCAAATACATGACGTCAAAGCTAAATTATTCGACAGATAAACGAAGTGTATACAGAGTAATGCAAGCATTGAAATATCCAATGTAAAAACGTCAGAAATAAAAAAAGAAATTCAATTTACTTTCAGCATTAATTAGGCAAATGAGACGAAGCAAAGCTGCGCTTTGAACTAAGCAGTTATTTCAAAAGTTGTCATAATGATATAAATATATTCTTTGACTCGTCGTGTTCTCGTCGAAGCTTCGAGCACCGTCTGGATAGTTTTTCAATTAAATGAATAAAGTCCTTGAAAGTCAATTGCCTAATTGAACTACATTTATATTCCGAATGGTCTCGAAAGCAATTAGCAAAATTACGAAATAGTTACGCAACTCTGTATTTTCTTTTTAAATACATCTTGCATCTTCTTCTTATATTTTATATATATAATTGCACGATTTCGGCATAAATTAAAAATGATTTTAATAACAATAATACCGGAAATAAGTAATTGTAAATATTGATTTGATACTAAAGCTACCTTCCGCGTTTTATCTCTTAGAGCTTCAATTTTCAATGATTATCACCTGACTCGCCAAACATAGATTAAACTATCTGCTCATTACAGAAGAATTCTAAAGTCACGCTTTATTACTCTTGTATTACTCATGCGTGTGTGTGTGTGTGCGTCTTTTGTATTAAACTCTTTGAACTTTTTTTCAATCTAAAATATAATTTGACTGATTTTTCTGCATTATTCCATACTTTATTCGCAGCAATTACTCTGCTATATTGTTTAAAAATATATTAACTATGCCCATATTGTTACTGTCTTCAGAAGTGATACATTTTTTAAATATAAAATGGCTCTTTAAAGTCATTTAAAGAGTTTAATTATACAGAATATTTAATTATACAGAATGTTTCATTATTATACTAATGCTTAATGACAAATTAACTTTACCTAATGGATTTTTCCTCTTTTATATTAATCAAAAAATATATCATTAAATGTTGATACGATAATGACGAGACACTTTGTGAATGTCCCAGAACATTTTCGTTAAACTGTATGAATGGAAATAAAAATTTCGTCAAACTGTATGAGTAGAAAAAACATTATTTAAATATTCAAATTATCTAAACACATAAATATTTTATTAAAAAGTTATAATAAAAAAATATAAAGTATGAAAAAATGATAATGATGCTTCTTTATTACAATTGGATGTCTTTTTTCATTTCTACGCTACATATGTCATGAAATTTCTCCCGAGAACACATTCGTCCCGGTTTGATACCCGCATGTTTAATCGCAAATTTACGCGACGGCGCTGTATAAAGCCCGGATATGCGTTTACATAGGCAACAAGGGTCGTCACTTACCATTGCTTACAAGGACGAACCGGTGAATAGTCGATATTAGCATTTCAGATGCGACTAAGTGCGCAGGATAAACCCTACTAAATGTGCCGAAAGTAATTCTTTCATAATAAACGATTAATTTAAGTAAATAATAGCATGTACATTTTTAACCATATACATACATTAGCAAATAAAAATCGTAAGTATCAAAACAGCAAAATTGCATAAAATCTTCAATTTTGTTTAATATAAATTTTAATGTTTTATGTTTAATGTTTCTCTATTTCGAAATAATTAAAAAATAAATAAAGAATAATTAAAGAATGTTTGCTTATATTAATTCACATGTTTTTAATATGACTATAATAAAAATATGAAATAATTATATAATTCAGTAATCAAATTTTTTAAAGTGAGGACCATATAAAAAAGAGAGAATGATGCAATAAAAATAAATATAGGGAAAAAATAACAATTTAATTAATTTCAATTTAAACGTTTCTATATATATAAAAGATTAAATTGCTGACTTAATTACAAAGCAATTTAAGATCAAATTTAAAGCTTATTACATCCGCATCAAATAATTAACAAATTGAATTTTCAAATAGTTGATAAAACTCTCCCCGGCTCAATTTCGTATGAACTTCTGATAAATTTAATTTAAGAGACGTTTAAATTTTCGGATATTGCAACAATGCACCGCTGAATACATATAAAATACACATACAATCGCGATTTATTGTTAAACATAAACAAGGGATAATAATTAAA
Source organism: Formica exsecta (assembly GCF_003651465.1). Lineage (NCBI taxonomy): Eukaryota > Metazoa > Arthropoda > Insecta > Hymenoptera > Formicidae > Formica > Formica exsecta. The sequence goes on along the minus strand of NW_021848451.1, from coordinate 193,786 downwards.
GTGCTTCACACATCAAATATCTCATTTTTAACATTTTATCTTATTTGATAGCAATAATTTAGATATCAATCGTATGTCCCTCGCGAAACAATTTATGGATTTATCATAATTGCAATCGAACACGAATAACGATAATTACCACGATATTATCGCGAAAAGTTTTAGTGTTTTAAATTGTTCATAGAAGTATTTCCTCTTAGAAGCTACGTCGCCAAAACACACGAGAGCTCGTTGCTCCTCGCCGGTTGACCCAGAAAAATAAATCGCGCCATGCGACGCGAAATCGGAGCGCGCATTTTTTCTATCGCACTTTTATTTTGGCACGCAATCGCATCCAACAGCCAATTGTAACGACTCTCGTCATAGATCATTTCGTGAGCGCAGCTTATTAAGCTACCGTATAAATAAACATAACATCCACGCGCACATAATGTTCTTAATGGAGTAAATGCCCGTACATAAATGCAACAATCGCAGCGGTTTATTTAGTAATTTAATCGCAGTTATTTATTTATTGTGACAGTTAGTACGTAATAAAATAAACGGGCTTTTCACGGACATTAATGTTAGCTATTCAAATAAGAATTATTTATTTAAATGACGTTTCAAAATGTTGAAACAATTTTATTATAGCGCGGCGAAAATTTTCATCAAATTAATTTAACAATTTATCACGTACCAAATATATTTAATACAAAAAAATCGTATTATTAAAAATACTTATTATTTATTTAATAA
>NW_021848451.1:170173-179317 GCF_003651465.1 Formica exsecta | reverse complement strand
ATAATTAATTAATTAATTATTAAATAAAATGCACAATTTCTAATTGTCTCACAATATTATAAGTAAAAAATAATTATTTTATACGATAAGGAAATAAATAACTTATTATTTATTTAATAAATATAATTAATTATTAAATAAAATGCACAATTTCTAATTGTCTCACAATATTATAAGTAAAAAATAATTATTTTATACGATAAGAATAATACGAAATAAATATCGCGCCAATTGTTTTAAATGAGCCATGTCTCGATCGTTAAAAAATCCGTACATAAAATAATACATCCTGCATCCTGTATCCTTTCTTTCCTCTCGCACTTACCTTTTGTACTACCGAAAAATTGCAATCTCTCGCCACGTGAGAATAGTTTTAATACAATGACGATCTTGTAATTTGCAAATAAGACCAACGAACGTCGCGATGCACTTTGACGTTACAACTTGCCGCGAGCATCGAAAATAAGTTTCCGACGTGGGAGGCGCGTTACGTACACTTGGCGCGTGCACCCTAATACACGAGCGAGCCAAAGAACGGAGGAACACGTCCTGCCTGAACGGCGTGCGAGACTAAAGTGGAAGGTGGAAGGTTGTGAACGGCCAAGCGACGGCGTCGCTACCAACTGGCGGACTGCGCGCGTCTACGTCTACGTCCGCTGTATACGTCCGTTGCGATTGTACTCCGGACCGACCGAGATGCACGCCGATTGGTCCATGGTCGGTGGCGGAGCGTGGTCGCGGCAAATATACATCAAAGCATTAATATACGGTTGTGATTCATCCCCCACGAACATTGTATCAATTAATGCGTAAAAGTGTTTATTAAGCATTCCAGAGATCTAATCTCACTGCTTTTACAAAATCAGTTATCTTCGGAATCTCTATCTAATCTGTTACGTTCAAGTTTCCTTTGAATCTTTGAAAGCTTTTTTTAATGAGCTAAAGAGCAGGTAGAAGTGTTTCGATTTTCCAAGTCGTAAAAGATCAATTTTTCTTTTATTGTATTCTCTTGAAATTCAAGGTTTTGAAAATGCGTCTTATATTTCATTTTCATCTAAACATATTTCAGTAAAACCCGAAATATGTACAAAGTTAAATATTAGTATATGTATTATGAGTCATATATTTTTTAATGATATTAAAGTTATATTTGTAGAAATAGAGAGCATATCGTATCATAGATGAAAATAAGAACACATCTAGGATAAGATAGGATTTCTTGATATTTGTTTTTTCTTCAAAAGATATGTATTTGGGTTGTACTATTTTTAATATATATGCACACACCAAATTTTGTAAGCATATGTATGTGTTTTTTCCCCAAAGCTCCAATATTTCCATATATGTAGTTACTAACAATAAGAAATGATTAATATATGCTGTCACGCTCTGTATAAGATAGTTTCAGTGCCAAAATATGGCGAAAAGAGTACATTAAATAGGAAAGAATTTTATGATAATAAATTTATTGTTGAGAGCTATATATGTGTATATATATATATATATATATATACAAGTCCAAAGAAATTGAGAATTGAAAAATTCCAAAGATCCTGATAATCCAGTCAGCCTGGATATTAAATTTTTTACAATTTTCTCAACAATTAATAAATTTATCAAATAAAAATTTATCAAAGAAATGTTTTAAAAAACATATATACAAAATACATAATCATGAAAATTTTAACGCATTAATTTGTCTTAGACTTTATATTGTGAGTCAGAAACGAATAAGGAATAGTCCTTCTCCCCCAAAGAAATCTTAGCTATTTATATTTTCAATTAGAACTATATGTGTCAATATTAAAGTAATATCTATAATGAGAATCGCACTATTGAATCACATACAAAAGCATATGTTAATGCAACATGACACATCGAGAGAACTGTACGATGAGCGTTCGATGCGTCGAAACAAAACACATAAAACTCCTAAAGCTAAGGACTACTAATAAGGCAATAAAGTTTTAAGGGGAAAAAAGTATCTCTTCTTTATACAACCATAGAGAATACAACGTTAAAAGCTTAAATCAATGTTAAGAAAATTTATTCAATCTCTTATCCATCTTAAATCTTATCGCAAAATTATAAATGTGCTTTTCTCAAAAACACGTTTTTTCAAATTGATTCATATAAATTTTCAAAGAGCAATCAGACTGAAATTTTACAGATATATAAAATACATGTCTCTTTATCTATGGATTAGTTTATTAGAATCTAATAATTTTTTTGAGCATAACTTTTAGAAAATTTATTCTGAAAAAGCTATTACATCTCTATGATTTTGAAATTTTGCATGTACATAATTATTGACTTCTTACAATATTACATTTTTGTATAAAAATAATGATATTTTTTAAATAGAAAAACAGCTACGTGCTTATGATGTATTTTATATATATGTAAAATTTTAGCCTCATTAGTTTGTTTGTTGAAATCATATAAACTAATCTAAAAAATATGATTAAAAAAAAAACACGTTTAAAGCTTTACATTAAAAAATGTATTAGATTACAGATAAAATAGATAAAATTAAAGTTACTGTTACTGTGAAAAAGAGTTATATCATGGTTAAATAATATCCTTCCTCCGCTTCCTTGTTTTCTACTAAGAAACTGTTTCAGCTATGTATGATATTCTGCTTTTTTGTGTAACGCTTACCGTTCAATTTGTTTAAAACGCTTGATGTTTTTCAAAGATACATGCTTCTATCTGTTAGTCAATGAGTTCTTTATTGTAATATCGCTATATAGCCATTATACAAAATACAAATAATATCTCAATGTAAAAAAATAAACTAATATTACTTTCAAAATTAATTCGAGATATGAAGATATGCATGATATACATTTAATTGTATAAAGAAAATCATAACAGAGTCTATATTCAATCCAAGTATCAACGTTATAATGACTTTTAGATCTCCTTGTGAATATAATCTGCGTTATACGTCGCGAATCTCGTTACATAAATATGCAATGCCAATGTATCTCAGAAATAAGAAACTATTTTTACAAACATTCTGAGCGATAAACGTTGGATATATTTGAACAAATTGAGAAAAATCAATTATCATATGAAAAAGAAAAAAGAGATATAGAGAGACAGAGAGAGAAAGAGGAAAAAAACGATATACACCGGATAGAAATAATATCCGTGATTCGTTTTAAAGAGGCCACTTGCTTTGAGCTCGATTTTGTCCAGGAATAGTATAACGACGGCAATTTTTATGGTAGCGTGTTATCGTTCGAGCGGCAATATGAATATTTTTTCCATTATTTGCGAGAAGGTCTTATCATTCTTCCATTTTCCTTTATCTTCCCCTTCTTTGTTAACTTGCCCTAAAGATAAGGTCACCGTCACAGAGATACAATGCGAAAGAGAAGATTGTTCTCGCATACATTGAAGTATACATATTTTAATGTATACGAGAACAGTGGTAGCGGATTTTTTACCAAGACACGAAACAAGATAAGCACAACGTTTGCTCAAAATTAAAAAAATAGAAAAATGTTTAAAAACTATTTATTTAATTGCCACCAATACCCTATTTTTTTTTAATTTCCAGACAAGCTAATTTGACAATATAAATGTTTTATATAACGTAACAAATATATTAAAATTAGAGAAATATTATAAAACAGAGATAAGAAAATATGTGAAAGCTACGAATCTTTATAGCAAGATGGTATGATGACGCGGAATAAATATATTGCAAAACATTTATTTAACTTTGACTGTATCAAATTTGAATCTCGGCCACACACACACACACACAGAGTTTATTGCATAAATCTTTCCTCGTTTAACGTCTATCGTTAGTTTAGAAAACTAATGATAGGTAATTTTGGAAAAAATTTTCGACATTATGATAAACTATGACACGATAAACTAAACAAATAAGATACGTCAATCAAGGCGATAACAACTTAAGCGATAACTTAGGACAAAAACGTAATACCAGAAGCGTGTCGGACTTCGAACAATCGAGCCTGTTCTGAATCGAGTCCCCCAGTAAATCGACGCCCGTGTTTGTCATCGGGACAGAAATCAGAGCTCGAACAATGCTACTCCATAAAGAGAACTCATGTTTTAGCTCATGTCTCGACCACCCGCAGAAAGTATAACAGCAAACATCGATACGCGAATGAAACTCTATTCCCAACAAAGGAGAGCAATGATACTCTTAGTGCGGCTTATAATCCAAAGAAATAAATATGTTCGAGAACGATTGAGTCAATAAAATCCGTATCAACGAGCTTGATTAGTATCTCGCCGGATCAATAATATCATTAATTATTAATATACGCATGCATATAATATACACGTATATTAATTATTAATTAAAATCATGTATATTAATTAATAATTATTTTATTAATTGTTCTGATTATCAAAAAATATATTTCAATCCTTCAAGCATATTTTCATTCTTTAATACATATATATCCATTAATTTTTCAATCAAGAAGCTTAATTAAAATTGAATAAAGAGTTAATTACTGGTTTCATCAAATATTTAATATCGAAAATTGAAATTTTAGGCAAATGGGTTAAACTTCTCCGCCGTAAAACAATCTTAAAATCACTTTTTTACCGAATTAAAACTGCTATCAAATTTATTTGTATACCTCAGTCATTTTGATCAAGTAATTCTGACAAAAATATCTATCATAGTTATATTTTACCTTTAACAAGTTAAAAGAATGTCTGCTTCAAACTGTAATTACTTTAGCGTTTAGATTAAAGAATTGTAAGAAAAACAATCGAGCAGGAAAACGTAAAAGCCATTTGCTATCTCGACTTATACCGATGTCGTATATTATATACCATCGACTATATCGACATTTCTATCAATCCAAAGATATAACAGTTAAACACAAATAGTGGAAAAAGATTGCGAAAAATATTCTTTCTTACAACAAATTGTGTAATTTAAAGAACAACACAAAAGCGGCTTCTCGCAAAGAGATAATCAACACACGAGAAGGTTAGAAGATAAAATCATTCAAAAGTATGTAACTCTGTTGATAATATTTTCCAAATACTCGCTAATCAAACCCGACACTAGCGTAACATTTGATAAAGTGCACTGTGTGTGTGATAAGAACTACGTTAAAAATGAACGTTAAAGCTCTTATAAATCGGTCAAGTCAAATATTCTGTCAAACGAGTGCAAAAAACGCGTTTCTTATTCAGTCAATTACTTTTAAGCTATTTTTACTAAACGCACATGATTTATGTATTTTTTCCATATATGTACACGATAGGTTATAAAACACTTTTTATAGTCGATAAAATTACGATACGATCTCTGAATTAAATAAGCTCGATTTACTATTCCTTTTTTAAGTTAAAATCTGCAATATGGATGAAGGGAAAGCTTCATCAGAGTTAATTCTAAATGAAATTGATCAGAGTTAATTCTAAATGAAAAATTAATACAATTGCATTCTTATAAAATAAAAATAAAATATCGACTCTCATCCCAGATTCCAACAGTAATAGAACATTCGAAATGTCTGCTGGCACACAGACGGCTTGTATCAAATGTCCTGCTCATTTTCAATTCGCTCCCGAACATATTTCTGAGGTAATATTTCCATAGGTATTCCGGTTATGCGGCGGATATTTATTTGCCTCCAAGCCGAGCGTGGACTGCGTAAAATGGGGTGGGATTTACATGAAAAATCTCTCTATTCCATCTGACTGCCGGCCCTTTCTCTCGCGTTATCTCCCACGCGTGCATCTATCTCGCGTCAATGATATCGTTGGCAGCGAAAAATGAAGAGCGAGAGAGAAAGAAAAAAAGAGAGAATCATTATACGTGTGCCGGCGTTCCGATAAACACGTGTGTATAATTGCATTACACGGCGTACTAGCATCGTTACAGCTTTGATAAATCATGCTGCTACCGAGTACGATATTTTTATTTTTTTAATAAAATTGCCAGCCAGAGAAAGCTTGCATAGCATACCATACGAGAAAGCACCGCACGCGACGCACTGCATAAATGTTGTTGAATATTTCAAACTTCGTTAGTAGTCCACCCTCACTAAGCTCTAAAGTCTTTCTACATTGTGCACGCATACATTTTGTTTACCTATTACAAATTACCTTCTGCGCAATGCTATCTTATCTTCTTTATGATATATATCATAATAACGTGTAATTATTATAATTATTTTGTTAAACATTTTAAATATATTTCAGAATAAGATCTCGAATATATATATTATATATAAATTATGTTATTTAATGATAATGAAAATAAATTACTATCGTGAAGATAAAAACGACTATGTCTTTTTAAAAATAAATTAAATTAAATAAATTCAAAATTACGATTGCTCTGCCGTGGCCTGATGGCTCCCTGGGCCTTCTCCTCCTCTCTTGTTCGTCCTTTGTTGCTCCCTTATGGCACTCACTCGCGAAAACATAATTAATTATGATTGCGCGTGCTTTAAAGCGATAGAATACGATCGCGCGATACTTTGCATGGCACTCCAGACACGTTACATAATTGCACGCGACGCGCACTTTATTATATTTTCGGAAAAACAATTTAAAAACTATATAATTCGCTCAACATTATATATTTAATCCAATTATATACTTAATAAAATATAAAATATAATATAATTAACTATACTTAATAATTCAACGCAAAGATTTAAACGCGATATATAAATGTAGAACGATATCAGCGATTTTGCTCTAATATTATATGATACAATGCAACTCGAATTTATTATTAATTAAGATGCATTAGATTATCCGAAAACACAATGGAAACGCGGTACACATATATTTCGTACATATAAATCACGCGAAATGATGAATTATACGAATGATATATTACGGCTTTCCATTATTAAATGTGCTACTTCGTGCTCTCGATTCAAGATGGATGTGAGCGAATTATATTTAAATCGAAAAGTTTAATTATATATGTTTAAAGCGAAAAGTTTAAGTAGAGATGCCAGATATATTCGAATCCAAGGATTAAATAAATAATTATCATCAAATTCGGAATAAAATATAATTCGTACAATTCTCTGTCGATATATTTATAAATAAGAATTAATCAATCACGTGAGTTGATAATTTCTACTTGTATTAATTTTAAGAAACGAGATCGCGTTTAGCATCTCCTAGTAGTACTTGTCGCCATCGTATTTAGAGAGATACTGAAACGACGTACATAGCGGTTCGAAAACATGTGAGAGAGAAGGCCATGACGAGTCTCGAGTATGTTTGTATATAAAGTATTAACAATAGCGCGCTTCGCCGAGAATATTTATATGTTATTGATATATTTTGTAGAGTGTGGTATTGTTTCCGTATGCGTGCGAAATTTGCTGTAACCTTGACATTCGCGTGACGAGTGTCGAGCAAGAAGGAGCGACCCGAGCTGCTACGTATGCCGTAGTTTAATATCTCTCGATAAATACGATTACGCGACAAGTACTAGAAGATACCAAACGCGATAATTTCTAAAAATTAATATAATTAGCGATTATAAATTCACGCAAACGATAAATTTCCACTTGTAAACATATCGGATAGAGAATTTAATCGTCAAGTAGTCGATACGAAATATTTGCCGCAAATTAAATTTGTAGAAAATATTTTATTCTTTCATATTAATTACTAATTAACAGTTGATATAATTGCGACTTTTCATTATTTGACTTACTCGATTCATATGTTATTATCCGAGTCTATCCGAAAATAGCAAATTACGTTTAAGTCGGTGAACAATATAAAATTATAATAACATTATGATACTCGTATAAGTCTTTTATCGCGAGAATTAATCAGTCATACGAATTATTAATTATAATCGTTAATATATAATAAAATTATAATAATATAATAAAATCGCATTTCAAAGTATAATGCGACGAATCGAAGTGACGGAGAATTATAAATTATATTATTGTAATATTTACGAGCGATAATTATTTCTTTAAATATGCTCGGGGAAAAGAGATATTCAAATATATTTCATGTTTCGGGTTTTAAATTCTTTTCATTTAGATTTAAATTGCTAATCATTTACGTTTAGCAATATACGATTAAGAACACGTGGTAATATACGAATCGCAGAATCGAATGATTAAAATAACTAAGTAGTCAGTATCATACACATCAATACTGATACATCAATTGTTAATCAATAATTAATATAATATTGAAAGAGAATAGAATATTCCGCATAAATCTATTTTATAATGCGTTAAATATTTCGTCATAGTAACAAATTGATTGTCGGTCACTCGGTATTTGGCCTCGCACGTACAAAGCACTGTTGTTGACATGCTTTGGCCTTGTCATTTGTGTCGCGAGACTCCAGCGAAAAGGCAATAACGAGCAAGCGAGCTTCTCAGTGTCGCAAAATTACTCTTCAAAATGCGACATTATTTCTTATAACTTCTGCAATAAGCGATATTGGCATACATATGTATATAAAATATGCAATATGCGGATTTCGCAAATTTATTTGATCGAAGTCTGTTATGTGAACAATCGGTAAATCCAATTATATTTTTGGATACTGTACAGTTCACAGAGATATTTTTATTTTAAATTTTAACTTATATATTTATTCACTTATATATAATACATTTTAATACGAGATAATAGAATTATTTTAAGAAAGAAACATATGCCATTTATTAAAAATAGAGGTAAAATTTCCGGGGTATGTATCATGTAAATTCAATCGCGTAATTTTAAACAGCCGTCGCGTTTTTGTTTCGTCATAATATAATAAAGTATTATGCATTTTATAATCGGGAGTGTCGTACAAAGTATCAGTACAAAAGTATCGCGCGAATTAACCGTGTTTTCGTGAATAAATATTGTATGAATGTCGCAACAACAAAGATGAACAAAAGAGAAGGAAGAGGAGAGGCTCGGAGAGGCATCGGGCTGGCGGAGCAACTGTCGGGTGAGCAATTTATAATTTATTTAATTCATTTGTTAGTTGTAAAATTGATTACTTTGCGAATCGATTACTTTGTAATTTAATTTATATTCGTACAATACATATGTATATAAAATATGCTAGATTTTATTTTGAGATAGGTATTTAAGAAATTGTTAAATGTAAGAGTCAACCCATGGAATTTTTTTAAA
>NW_021848451.1:162938-169556 GCF_003651465.1 Formica exsecta | reverse complement strand
TATATATAATCAGTCGATATCAGTAAAGTCATAATCAGTAAAGATGTATGTTAATTATTTTACGCGTACATTTAATATATCATATATAATGATATGTCGCATTTATGTAGATATGTCGGAAAAAGAGATGCTTATACAAATTTATGTAAATTAGATATACTTATATAATATACTTATATTTCGAAAAACTGCGTGAAATTATATATGTGTTCCTCTTTTTATGCGTTTTTGTTCGTTATAAAAATTCAACAAGCTATCTCTGTGTGACCAAGTTACCGCGAAACTCTTCTCAAACCATCAGAAAAAATACAAGAAGATACGATAGCAATCCCGAGTAGAGAGTAGGGAAAAAAATGAATTGTAACTTTTGATTACGCGCAGCGAAGATTATAATGCGCTGCAATTTGCCGCGACTTGAATTGTCATTTGCAGTCGTTGCGAATGAATTACAATTTCACGAATTCCGCAATGGCATTTCATCGTTGCCATGGAAATTGCTTTGATGACGGTTTATTGGTTTCGTAACTAAATGTAACATAATTAAGCGCAGCGACGCACATTGCACGTAGACACGTATTATACCGAAATGAGTTGCAATTTCAAACAAATTCGTACAAAAAATAGTTATATTTTATGGGAAAAAAGAGAATGATATCATAAAGTTTTAACTTTATCTCCTACGCTTATCGTAACAGTACGAATAAATGAGACAAAAAAAAAACAAAAACAAAATATAATTCACGAATAAAATAAGACGATTACATTCGTCATCGCGTTCGACCTTTTCTGTGAGATCTTTCGAAACATCGGCCGCGAAATTAAAGCAATTGCTACCTTCTATTCATACGAGTCATTACGTCGAATTGATAAACGCACGCAAGTACCGACGACGACAATTGGCGCATTAAAGAAGACGAGGCGCGATGTCAACGACCCGTAGATAATCATATATAGATGAAGGCTCGACGTCACAGGGGGAGATAAGGGGTCGCGGATAAAGTGGTCACTTTTTCTACCGCTCTAATCAGTACATTTTTTTTGTTCGTGTGAAAAAAGATTATTACTTCAATTAACATTCGTGCTTAAAATTAATAATAATTAAACATTGAAGAAGATATTTAAGATGCGTTATCTTAATATTCTCGCTATTAACGATTTCTGAAATTAGTAAGTACCGTTTACGGATTAGTTCGCTTTAGTCGAGGGTATCTCGCACTTTACCGACGAGATATCGAAATGGCACTAGTTTAGACACTAATTAACGTCATTAAGGGATAAACCGTGTACTATGCCCTTTATTGTGCTATGGACTTTAAGGTTAAACTCAACGAGCTAAATTCCGCGCTCCAATACGCAATTAATAGTTACTTTAATACTTACGAAGAGAAAAAATGTTCAGAGAAATAAAAAATGGAACGATAAAATATACTGATCTATACTTTTCAATCAATTTTTAATTAATGCTATAATAAAATGTTGTAGAAATAAATATTTCTCGTTCATAGAAAGTCTTATTCCATTTCTAAAACAAAATTTTGTAGTTTTAATATATTAAAATAAAAACAACCGATGTTATTATATAAAGGAAAAACAGAACTTGTATATACAAATATAAAACATTCGTCGCCTATCTTTGTAAGTGCGTTATCAGCGAGATTGCGCGATACAAATCATTTTCGAAAGTGCAGAAAGATACAAGTGAAATCGAAGATTCAATTCGCGCTTCAATGGAGTTTGTATAGCACGTACGAGCTATTGAAGCACGTATGGGCCGTTTGTAATCGCTTGACCTAAGAACAATACCCATTGACCCGATCAAGATTTCCGCGAGTTTGCAGTATCTTTCTTCGTCCCACGTTACTTCCCTTCTCTTCCTGCCGCATTTAATTTTTCGCAAAATATTTTCAACTTTCTCTCTACACAGGTATTGTGTGTAAAAATTGGCCATCTTGTTAGAAATTCGGATTGTTTCGAATTTAGTTTCGAGAAATAGCGATTCGAATTGCGCTATGCAAGACTAGCAGTTTTGCGCAGATAAAGTAAAACTTCGTTTATTTCGAACCATTTTCTCGATATCTGACGTCGATTCCCCGATATCTGGAGAACTACCGCGAAGTAGAATGTTCGATAATATCCCTTGAAAATTGACCCGTGTGTGAGAACGTGAGATAGTTATAGAAGAAAAGATATACTTTCGAATAATCTAATAAAAGCGTCGACCCAGTGAAATTGGATAATAAAATATTTTATAGAAAGAGGCGAAGAAGAGAGAGATACTGAAAAATATGGCTAGTATAAGTTATAAAATTATACAAAAATATAGTAAAATATAAAAATAATAACGTAAAATGACGCGTCTCTCTGTGTGACAAAATATATTCGTAATCAATATGCTATAAAATCGTTTCAAATTATTACGTTGGATATTTTTGATTACGTGCTTTTGAATAATCTAATATGCGATTCCTTTTCGTAATACATATCTAGTTTCGCATGCATTCAAGGATATCCAGAATGATGTCACGAGACCATGATATTACGCACGTAACAAATAAATCGTGCGCCTGTCACCCACACGATATGAGAGATCTTGATCGAATCTAAAAACATAATGATAAAAATCAGCGATTCCGACGATACATCATCGGTTGCTATCCGAGTTCTCGATGATCAATCGTCAACTTCGTCGACGTCGCGAAGCGTATAAGGATAACATAAAGATGACAGACGGGAATCAATAAGCAATACATCATATATACGTCGAAAGAATTTTATACATTTAGTAAACATACCTATAAAATACCGAAGTATATGAGATAAAGTTTTTTAGCTTTTAATCGCTTATAACTTGGAAAATTTTAAAGAGTCATTATTAAAATAATCGCTATTACAACCATTTTTCTAAGGAGTTCCAGATATTTAAATTTTTTTTTGTTCTTCTAGCCAACTTATATTATTTTTTATGTATTCAAAATAATATTGTGAAGAAAAGAAATATTTTATCTATGGTGAAAAAAAATCTGTTTTCCGCTTTATAAAACTATTTTAAGATATTGTAGACAATGCGTCCGAGTAAAGCCATAGTGTGCGATTTATTTGTAGAAAAATTATACACTTGTTTACACTTACCTGCCATTTACTATAGAGATGCAGTTGCAGCTCTCATAAGGTAGACAATACTTTATATAATCACTTTATAAATTATAAAAATCATAAAAATTACCGGCGTAAGATCTCCTTTTAGAAAAAAAATGTAAATTTATAGCACGTTTCTTCTATCGAGGAAAAATTAATAGAATGTAAATTTAATGTTGCGTACTACATTTTCTGCAACAGCTTGCTTTTTTTTTTTTAATTCTGAGACACATCGCGTATACGAAAATCAAACTTATTTACGAATCATAAAGTATATGTATTCTTATTATATAACAAACAAATCTATGTACTGATAACTACATTGTATAATATATGTGGATAATTATTACGAGCTCGCATTTTTATGATAATTCGAGCAAATACAGTTTCCCCTCGTCTTACGAAAACGCGCGCCGACACAGTAGTAATCTTATCTCAACCAAGGACGATTGCATGTATTACACTCCGTGAAATGGCGTAAAATAAATCAAACTTTATAATCCACAAATTATTGAATTACGTAATATTTGATAATAACATAAATCACTAAATAACGACCATTTTTGTCGTAAAGATCGCGATAAACTCATGTATTAATCAAAATAAATTGCTGTGCAAAATTAGTTTCTCATTAATGTATGCAATGCGTTGCACATTGTGTCAGTTATTCTCGAGCACGAAAATGTGATTCGAGTATTATTATTAAATTATATAAAATTCATAACGACGAAACATTAGTAATCCATATAATTAATAATTGACATCAATGATAATTAGACAAGTTATTGAAACTCTTTGGATTATATTGGAAACTACATTTCCTTTGTGGCTTTAAACAGCGTGGAAATTAATTCATTATTTGCATAAAAGTGCGCATTTATATATCAAACGCCGTTAATAGTTTACACTAATTACGACAGCTTTAAAATCGCGCGATAACTTGATCATTGGCGCCATCTGCAAATTGACACTGTAATCAATATCCTTCTTTTCTATCCTTTTCTATATCGATAAAATATGAAAATTTAAAATATATGCAAAAAATAAAATAAAGATAAAACGAGATAAAAATACTTTGGTTTAATATTATTCTAATATATATATAGATGTAATAATTAATCGGAAATATGTAGAAAATTGAGCAAAAGAAAGAAATAAAATAATCAATATTAATTACAATCCTCGCGTAATTCTTTTCAACACGAATACTAACAGATTTTGTTGAAAATATTTTTAAAATCTGTCAAATCTATGTATATTTACTCGATCGGCAATGCAGTTATCTCTATAGATATGTAGAGAGAGAAGAAACGTAATAAGAAATATATTTTACAATACACACAGCCAATACTCACGTTTAATTAAAGTAAATTAAAGGTCATTGGGGGACAAATAAACATGAACCGACTTGACACCCGGTATAATGTGAACCAATTGTTAGGACCGACTCGTTACCGACCATTGCCAATCAGCTGGCGAGATCATCAACACATATTGGCGCCAATGTGATGGCCCAGATTTTGCGGCAACATTAACCGATTCGTTTTTCATGTCCCACTTTTTGTGACCACGTTCGCGAGTAAAATAATTCATCTATCCGTGCCAATCTCTAAAAAAAAATAAAAAAATAAAAAATAAGAAAAGAAAAGTCGCGCGCATTCATTTTAACGCATCGCCGATCGCGCATTTATGCGACATAAATTGTTCCATTTTTATGACGCTCACATGCCTCATTTATTATTTCAATAAAAAATTTATATCTGATATTATTATGAGATAAATATTATGATCAAAAATTGAATATTTCGACTGTATTACTTTGTAATAATAATAACATGGTAACATTTTACAAACGTGACATTTATCCTTGCAAAGAAAAAACGATCGATTATATTCTGGATAGTCCTTATCGTTGCATTTAATACACGTATTTACCTTCATTTATCTCAAAGTGTATTTGATTTTGTATGTTTGGCATTGAATTGCAAAAATTGTACTATCGCATAACATAATCATAATGCTGCATCGATGATAAAACTTCAATATATATATATATGTATGGTATAATATACTAAAGCCCCACAGAGTTTTATATAAAGCCACTTTCACAAATGTTAATTAATATTAACCATAATGATTTGATTGAATTTCTGTCTCTTTCTCTGAAAACATAAGTAGAAAGGTACAGAAGACTAAAAAATCAAATTTGGGTTAATTTTAATTAACCATTATTTTGAACGGTTGTAAATACGACCTGTGTGACATACTAATCTACAAAAGAGCAATTGACACATGCAAAATCACTTACCTCCGAGAGAGGGACGAAGGCACTAGGTCCATCGAAAGCCGGCACTGGTACTGGAAGTCCTCTATCCTGTAATTAAAAAAAAAAAAAAAAAAATCACATTTCCTACTGTACTATATTCGTATCTAACGTCAAGCTGAAAATTAGCAAAATACATCGGGCTTTCGACAGCCCGGCTAGCTCAGTCGGTAGAGCATGAGACTCTTAATCTCAGGGTCGTGGGTTCGAGCCCCACGTTGGGCGATTTCTTTCTTTTTGTATTTTACAAAAATTATTTTATTGATCATGTCCTTAAAATATATTGTCAAATAAAGCCTTCGTCCTCTCTAATAGAGACAATAACAATTTTATTGCTACAAATATATAACGTTAAAATAAATATACTATTGAACAATTTAACTTTGTTGGAAAATAAAAATGTTTTTATATATCGTATAGTTTTGTGTCTTTCAGAGATATTAACCAAAATATAAATTTTCCAATATTATTAATTTTACAATAAAAATTGTACTTAAATTTAAAAAATAATGATTTGATTAATTGTACTTAATATTTTATATAAAAATACGAATTAAGAAAATGTTTTTTCATAATAATAATCTATTATTATATCATAATTAAAATTTCGCTTCTGCAAATTCGTATTTTATTTTCTTCGCATTCGTAAAAAGACATTTTTATTTTCACATCTATTAGGTAGGTTCAATTGAAACATAGACTGAGACTTTTATGGAACAACGACCTTAGTCCACGTTTCAGTTGAACGTACCTAATATATATTCGAAAATAAGAAAATGTATGAAAATTAGATATATCTCGCACATTTTACGCGATTATCGATATTACACACATAATACGATACATCGTGTTTTACGTGTAAAACCTCCTTTTCCTAGCTTTCTGTTTCTGTCTTCGTGCCTGAAAATTGTTCTGCACTATGTATAAAGCTTTACACACAAGTTGTATCGATCGACCTCGAGTGTGACAATATCAGTGAGCATAACTGTCGGCCGAAACAGCGGATTCTACATCCACGCACGTATATTATATGTTTTTTGCTTTACTAAGCCTTAGCAAAGACTAAATATCAATACATTTCTTAATTTATATATTATTCTTTCCTACATGCGTGTGTATCTCATTTCTTTTATTAAATATAGTATGTATATATATATATA
>NW_021848451.1:159111-162906 GCF_003651465.1 Formica exsecta | reverse complement strand
TATATATATATATATATATATATATATATATATATATATATATATATATATATATATATATATATATATATATATATATATATATATATATATATATATATATATATATATATATATATATATATATATATATATATATATATATGTATATATATATATATATATATATATATATATATATATATATATATATATAATAATTATCTTAAAAAATGTAAACAATGATCATATTGTTTATGGTATTCAAATAAATAAAATTACAAACTCATTTATGAGCTTATTCATAAAACATCGAGCACATTCATAAAAAATCGAAACAAAATTCATATAAGGAGAAAATATATTTTTCATCTCTTCCCCCCCAAAAAAAAATTAAATTGTTTTTACGGTTCTAAGAATTGATCATAGCGGTATAGTTCTAAAATTCGTGTAAAAAGAGACAAGGGTACACATTACCTTGGACTTCTCGAGAAGCTCAAAGATAGAGGATTAGTTTTTCGGTTTCCTTTCATCCTACTATTAGAAACGAATGAGGTTCAAGTATATTATTGCGCGCGATATCGTCCTTGTAAAGTTGTGGGAAAAATGACACTAAAATAATACGAAGTTGCCGGTCGGAAACGTTTTTTTGAAAATCTTTCAATCTTACAACATTCTGCTATTTGTCTCTATTTCCGTCTCTCGGTTACTTGGATATTTGCGATGCATTGCGTGTTTGTTCGCTCGTTTGTTCGTTTCTGACATTAACTAGCGCGCGAGATTAGTTTTGCCAGTATTGTCAGGTATTTCTTTTAACGGTACACTGAAATACATGGATTAGTCCAATTTGCCTTCAACGGTCCTTCGGAAAGATTAACTGTCGACATAATAAGATTAATGACTGTCATAGAAGTATTCGGTCCGAGAGAAAGAGCAACTCTCGCGATAGGCCGAAGTTGTGCTTTAACCGCGAACTACCTAGGTACAGGATATTTTTAGGCCGCGGTTCAAACGCCTCCCCAAATAGCCAGTCAAAACAAGTCCATTAATATAACCGACAGTTACTCCTATCCGGTTTATCTTTTATGCATAAACACATCCTGCGCCGGATTATTCCCACGCACTCATTTGACAGCTTATGAGTTCAAGTGATCATTTTGTCCATCGTCAAAGATTATCCAGAGATCTCGAAAACAAAATTTTCAAGATATTTCCTATGACTAATTGCAGTAATGTAGGATTAATATTATAAATAATACAAATTTTTTGTCTAAAGAAATAAAGCTTCGGTGCGAAAATTGAGCAGCGGCTACTTCCGAAATGCGGGAGCAGCTGCCACGAGAGACTCTGTGAATCTCCTACTAGTTTATTTATTAAGAAAGCTATAAAACAACGGAGCGCATTAAGATACAAAGTCACAGCAACGTGCAGCGTAAGAATCGCGCCCGGCAGTTACTCTTCGCGAAGGACTCAGATAAATTGCCGCAAAACTGGAGAGATAAAGCTTGAAATATTCTGGACAATCTCAATTCCGCCGCGGAATGTGTACAGCGTATCTCAGAATAATTGTGCACTTCCTCTCCGAGACATGGATACCGGAGGTTGCTCCAAAATTACGTGGCATTAGTGATTTCCAAGATATATAAATATTAAAATTAAGTAAAATTTATAGAACTTTCTAAATTTTGTAAGATTTAAATAAGACGTGCAATCTTTCTTTCTTTTTTTAAATTTTAAATATATACAATATTTTAATTTTTTTCTGCGCCTGCCTGGGTCCGTCCAAGGCGTTACCGAGATTCAGCATCCTGCCGACATCGCCGGGCGTCACTTCCGGACTCTCGAGCACCCTTCCGCTCTTCGCGGACACATCCTCGTCCTGAGAGAGCGGCCTCTTGATCTGACCGGCGCTAAACTTCCTCTCATCGTTCTTGCGCAGATAGTCCTGCTGCTGCGCCCGATTACGAGGATCCTCCGGGTTATCCTCGTGAGCCGCCGCTGTCTCGCGGCTCTCCAAACTCATGTCTTGGCGGTAAGACGGTTCGTTCTCGTTCTCAAAACCGTCGAGCGTGTTGAAGACGACCCCGTCGCTGCGCGCCGCCTCGCTCTCGTTGAAGGACACGTCGTCGTCAGCGCTGTCATAGTATCGGCGCTGCTCGTGCGTCAGCAGATCGCCGCCGGCGGCGATTTTGGCTCGGCGATTCCGGCAGTCGAACGAAGCGAAGCCGCTCATATTGTCGTCGAACTTGGGACTCTTGCCGTACACCCGGGTGTCCGCATCGAGCTCGTCATCTTCCAGCTGCTTCTGCTTAGCGCCCTTTAACTTGGCGTATATGTTCTTCGTCCTGCCAGGACAATAGTCGTCGCTCGTCGATCTGTCGCTCGACGATGAGCCGGCATGGTACTTCCGCTCACTCTCACAGTTGGAGCCAAAGCGTGGGCATCTGCCTTCGATGTTGAAGCTCTTACTACCCTCGTCTGAGGACGTTGAATGGCCGGATCTGCTCTCGACGCCGTCGCCGTATCGCTCGCGGAATCGCCTCTCGTTTAGAAGACGACCGTCCACGCAATCGAACGAGGACTCCGGATTATTTTCCTCGAGGAACGGTGCCGAGTTATCGTTCACGCTTTGCGGGAAGAAGCCCTCTGTCCGAAACGTGTCCTGCAGCAGGTGCTGATGCACGCTCCTCGGCGACGACTTCGTCGGCGACCGCTCGACACTCATGTCGTATCTTCGATCAAACACGAATTATCGATTAAAAGCGGAACACAGACGTATGTGTGTGTGTATCCGGTTTATAGATCTTTTGAAGTGCCACTATTCTCGTCATTGAATAGCAGCTAATAAGCAGTAATAGCGGCAATCATTTAAATATATTAATTTAAAATAAATATTTTTTTTAAATATCTATTAAAAATAAAAATTAATCATTTAAATTAATTTTTGAAATTACAGCGCAAACAATAAAAGTCTTATGATAATTTAAGTTTTCGTTCGCATTGCAAAACTGGTATAAATAATTTCGTGTCATAAAGTTAGATAGTTCATCCTAAAGAAGGTATGATATTCTCGAGATATTCCGTATGTACGCGTCGGTATGTCTCTTTGTGTTCGCCGTTTTCAACTTTATCTCGTATTGTCTAATAAATTTTACAAGTGTATATACATATATATACACACCATGAGGGCGAATGTTTGGGAGAGTGCAAACTTGAGTGGAACCGTTGAAAAAGAATTTCGGCCGAGTGCACGCGAGAGTGCAAACTTTGCGGTCGCGTTAATATCTGCTTTGTCAAGACATCGCGGGCGAAACCTTGCACAGCCATATCTAGGCTATCCGTTATCTCTCGCATCGTTTCGGTCGTTTCGCTAAGATTTTTCTTTTTCCGGAATGCCGGAATGTCCCGTGTACTCTGACTCAAGGTATACAGCGGTATTTAATTTCCGTCAAAGGATAGAACCACTGACAATAAACAGTTTTCTTTTTATTTTCGCAACTTCCTCTGCCGCACCTCTTAAAAACTGAAAACTTAATGCGAAAGAAGAAGATTTCTGTGTTTCGCAAAAGCAAATCAATCAATTCGCTGACTACTTTTAGAATTAATAAGCTGATTGCAAGAAATATTATATTATATTATTATACTTGTGTCATTTTTTCTAACTTAAGAAATAAATATATTTTATTAAAAAGAACTGTTTATTGTATGTTGTGAATTAATTCTTGCATATATTATATTATAACTGGAAATAGTTAAAAATATATAATTATATATATTATATATTATATAAGTTATAAAGTTACTTTATATATATAT
>NW_021848451.1:156047-158350 GCF_003651465.1 Formica exsecta | reverse complement strand
TTATAGGAAACTTTTTGTTCGGTATTAAATTATCTTTCAAATGAGATCAAAGTGATTGTAGTTTGCTCCATAGATTTTGAAATAAACCAGTTTATAACCAATTTCAAATGTATCGGCAAGTGTTTTTTCGGCTATTGACGGTTATTCGAAAACCTATGGAACGAACTATTGGGTTGAACGGAAAGTTCGTTCCGTTTTTTACTAAGAGATGAAGACCGAAAAAATATATAAGATAATTTGAAACGGATTAACGGTTATTCGAAAACCTATGGAACGAACTATTGGGTTGAACGGAAAGTTCGTTCCGTTTTTTACTAAGAGATGAAGACCGAAAAAACGGCACGAACTTTCTTTCCGTTCAACCCAATATATATATAAGATAATTTGAAACGGATTAGATAATACTCGTATTAAATAATACATACAAATAAAAAAAGCGGAAGAAGATTTGTTATTTTTGTTTTTCCACAAAACCGCTATTACTGCTCAAATCTACTTTTAGAATTAATAAGCTGATTGCAAGAAATATTATATTATATTATTATACTTGTGTCATTTTTTCTAACTTAAGAAATAAATATATTTTATTAAAAAGAACTGTTTATTGTATGTTGTGAATTAATTCTTGCATATATTATATTATCGCTATTACTGCTCAAATTTTATCACAATTCATGATCAATCCACTCACCTCTTTCGCGAGATACTTTTATTCGCAATTTTCTCACTGCAATTGTTTTTAATTATATCAATGTGTAATAATAAGCCTTTCTATAATTATATAATCTATGTTCTCTCGAAACTATTTAAGAGAGTTAAAGTAATCTCGGGGGAAAGACTCTGTAACTTTAATAAGAAACAAAGGCCAGTTAAGCTTAAATTTAAAAAAATATATATATAGTATTATATATATAAAGTAACTTTAACCCTGAATTCTAATTTGAAATGATTGCCAATTAATTTAACGTAGATTTATTTAAACACGAAGGACGTATATTATTTGGCACGCATCATCAGAATCCACAACTGTCTGCGAAAGAAATTGAATAATTTTCTCTTACCTTGACCATCTGAAGGATCTCCGCACACTTGATCCTGACGTTCTGAAAGGGACAGTTGACGCTGAGCCTGAGTATCACCGGCAGATGTAACGTCACCAGGCTTAGGTATTTGTTGGCCTGCGCCTGCCTGGGTCCGTCCAAGGCGTTACCGAGATTCAGCATCCTGCCGACATCGCCGGGCGTCACTTCCGGACTCTCGAGCACCCTTCCGCTCTTCGCGGACACATCCTCGTCCTGAGAGAGCGGCCTCTTGATCTGACCGGCGCTAAACTTCCTCTCATCGTTCTTGCGCAGATAGTCCTGCTGCTGCGCCCGATTACGAGGATCCTCCGGGTTATCCTCGTGAGCCGCCGCTGTCTCGCGGCTCTCCAAACTCATGTCCTGACGGTAAGACGGTTCGTTCTCGTTCTCAAAACCGTCGAGCGTGTTGAAGACGACCCCGTCGCTGCGCGCCGCCTCGCTCTCGTTGAAGGACACGTCGTCGTCAGCGCTGTCATAGTATCGGCGCTGCTCGTGCGTCAGCAGATCGCCGCCGGCGGCGATTTTGGCTCGGCGATTCCGGCAGTCGAACGAAGCGAAGCCGCTCATATTGTCGTCGAACTTGGGACTCTTGCCGTACACCCGGGTGTCCGCATCGAGCTCGTCATCTTCCAGCTGCTTCTGCTTAGCGCCCTTTAACTTGGCGTATATGTTCTTCGTCCTGCCAGGACAATAGTCGTCGCTCGTCGATCTGTCGCTCGACGATGAGCCGGCATGGTACTTCCGCTCACTCTCACAGTTGGAGCCAAAGCGTGGGCATCTGCCTTCGATGTTGAAGCTCTTACTACCCTCGTCTGAGGACGTTGAATGGCCGGATCTGCTCTCGACGCCGTCGCCGTATCGCTCGCGGAATCGCCTCTCGTTTAGAAGACGACCGTCCACGCAATCGAACGAGGACTCCGGATTATTTTCCTCGAGGAACGGTGCCGAGTTATCGTTCACGCTTTGCGGGAAGAAGCCCTCTGTCCGAAACGTGTCCTGCAGCAGGTGCTGATGCACGCTCCTCGGCGACGACTTCGTCGGCGACCGCTCGACACTCATGTCGTATCTTCGATCAAACACGAATTATCGATTAAAAGCGGAACACAGACGTATGTGTGTGTGTATCCGGTTTATAGATCTTTTGAAGTGCCACTATTCTCGTCATTGAATAGCAGCTAATAAGCAGTAATAGCGGCAATCATTTTTATATATATATATATA
>NW_021848451.1:139218-147133 GCF_003651465.1 Formica exsecta | reverse complement strand
CTCGTGATTATCGTGATTATTTAAGTATCGCGTTCACGTCGGATTTTACGTGTTTGCGTGACTGAATGCTGATATTAAATCCAGAACCAAAAGAGTGCACACCGCTCGTGATTATTTAAGTATCGCGTTCACGTCGGATTTTACGTGTTTGCGTGACTGAATGCTGATATTAAATCCAGAACCAATAATTTGCCAAGAGTGCACGGAACGAAATGTTTGCGCCGATTAAACATGTCCGCTCGATCAAAATTATGATACGCAAAGTCAAATTATTTTAGGAAATATTTATTACACAATGTGTATTATACATTATTTGTTATTTGATAAATCGTTGATTGATCAATCATTAATTAATGACATTGATAATTGATACCGGCAAACAAAGTTGTTCAACAAATTATATAATTTTAACATATCCCAGCGACACGCCCATAATTATTCAACAAGACAGAAAATAGGATAATCATGAATTTATTACAACGGATCCAATTAAACCTAAATACGAATGGATGAAGGCATGCAATGGCGAACATATATATAGTTTAAAATTTAACAGAATTATAATCAAAATCATACCGCAATCTAACAGCATGCTCTGATCCAGTTTATCCACAAATACAAGAATAAATAAATTTTTTAAAAATAGCGACAGGCTGAGTAAAAAACAAACAGAAATTAAATCGATTATTTTCGTTTGCATCAATTTAATATAATTTTACCCAAAATAATATGTTTTTGTTACATGTATCTCTATTAGCAATCAAGGATAAGATATAAAAGAAGCAAAGAGATAAAAAAAAGAAAGCCGTGATTTTAATTACGCAATAAACACGGATTAAATAAAGAAACAATATGTTATATAAATCAGAAATATAAATATATTCCTTGTTTCGCGACTAAAAAAATCAGCAAAAAAATGCAATAAAATCGAATATATCAATAAAAAATAAGCGATTATTTCTTTTTATAACGAGCATTTTTATATAGGTGGATAGTGACACACTTACCTTCCGTCCTGACCGGAAAACTTGCCGGTCGCGTTCTTGATGTCCTCGATGTCGCTGGCGTCCTCCCAGCGATTCGGACTTCCGACGCTGCCCAGCCATCCCTCGACGGTTGTCCTGGCCGCGGCCAGGGCGATGTTCCTGGCCGCCTCGTCCCTGGCGCAGAGCGGCGCCAGGAACCTACTGACGAGCTCGACCTCGTCGCCCTTGGTGGAGGCGTTGCTGCCCGACGAGCTGTTCGGCTCTCGGTACATGTCCCGCGCACGTTGTTTTCCTTCCGTCCGATCCTTCCAGGATCCTTCTTGCCTCGAAGCAATCGCGCGGAGTGTCGAGGCGCCCGCGCGCTCGGCTCGATTCCCAGGATAAACAGCGCGCGCGATGGAACGACGGGATATCTATATTTTTCTTCCTTCCGATTCGCCGTTTCCTCTCTTTTGCACGGGCACGATACTCTCGTCTATTTTGCGAGCTCGTCGAACGATCCTTCCTCGAAACGATGCGCGCTGGTGCTGCAAGAAGAAATAACGGTCCACTGTATCATCAAGACTCCGTCTCCGTTTTATTAATCTCGATCGCGTAAATCGCCTCGCGTTTAAGATCGATTAGTTTGTCTCTTCCTTCCAAAAGAAAAAAGAAAAAAAAAAAGAAAAAAAAAGAAAAAAAGAAACGAGAATATGTAAGTCGTCGATTAATAATCGCATTATTCTTATCTGCCTCGTAAATCTTTTCTTTAATCTAACAAAAGAAATCTTAAATTTCTTTTTACTTCTGCGATTTTTTACACAAGAAGAAATACAGTTAAGCCGTTCGCTCTTTACAATCTCGTCTAAATTTTCTACGCCGATATTAAAATCGTCGATTGCAAGAAGAATCATTTCAAGATCGCATCTCTGTCGATCGATCGATCGATTGCTCGCCGCCGCGATTAAACGGCACTCCTTCGTTTTCCATGGCTCCTTCTCCTCCTCTAGCCGGCGTGGAAAGAAAGGGATCGAGGGAAGGAAAAAAAGAAAGAGAGTAGATCTCGGTACTATCCTCGCGCAATTACGCTCGTTTCATCGCGTTTCGCCGTGAGAGATTCGACCATAAAACTCGTTTCTCTCGGAGGATTTTACCGAGACGGCTGCACCTCGGGATACGTTTCAGGGCGATAGAAAGTAGGCAAGGAGGCGTCGGCCGCCTAGTGTCGAGGCGATCTATCGAGATTCGAGTTCGAGGGGAGAGAGACGGCGGGAATGGGAAACGCGATTCTCTGACGAACCTTCCGCGAAGAGGGAAACGATCGACCGGGAAAACGTTTTAACCCGATCGGGTACGATCGATTGTTCGCGCCTCTCTCCTCTTCTTTCTTCTCCCTCTTTCCCCGTTTCCTACTTTCCTTCTACGTTTGTCTTTCTCTCTCTTTCTTTCCTTTCTTTCTTTTCTCTTTATATTTATCGCGGTTTTTCTATCACACGCGGTTTGCCTCTTTCTTTCTCTCTCTTCTTTTTTTTTTCCGTATCAACGCAATCACCGATCGAATCACATTTTCCTTTACATCGTCACCGCACGCGTTTTCCACCGAATCTTTTGAACGAATTGAGCGCAATCTACTCTCGCGTTCCTTCCACGCTGGGATTAATCTATCTATATGGGATACCCGAAAGCACAGAAGGAAAGGCAGCAGGGATAAATTACAAGTAAAATAAAAAACGAAAAAAAAAAAGTTTTCCCTACAGACGAAAAAATCAAAAAAATTCCTCTATAGACGAAATCATTTTTCTTCAGCAGATTCTTTCCTCCGCAAAATGGACGTGAATAAAACTCGGAAAGTACCGTGCCGCATTAAATCGGAATGATCGACATCGATCGGAGAAGAAGGAAATGAAATTGCGCGCGGCAAAAAGACAGATTATGATGCGAGCAAAAGCGTGCATTTCGCCGAGTGATTTCATTCGTATTGAAATTCAATTTACCCGTCGGTCTAACGCGCGTCGATCGATCTTACACTCTTATATGCCAAACGATTCTAATACGTTAGCGACGTAAGAGGGCCACATTTAATAGGGAAACACTTTTCAAAACTGTAATAACCGGTGAATTATCGATCGTGCATTATGCAATGGCAATCGAGTCCGTAATTCTTGCGAACCTTGAGGAAATCAGCATTTCGCCGTACAATGAGACTCGCAAATGCTCAATCAATTCTATCTTGAAATGGATTAATTTTTCGACATCGACTTAACTCACAATTACTGTCGAGTAGCACAAAAAATTATTAAGTATGCAATATGCACATGATGCGCGTCGCGAATTTAAAAACGTGATGGAAATAAGCATTTTATCATTATATAGAGATTTATTATACTTCGCTGGCATTGCTGACTAATGTCCAATAATTCAGAGTGATCAGCAGAGTTAATAGATTACGAACTAACAATATACTGGATGTCCCGATCCTATATTGGGTGCGAATAATCTTTCGTGATACTAACTTAAAATGGCACTTAATTAATTGCTACGTTTTATCAAGATTGGGCGATTAATCAATATCATAGTTCAGGTCTACAATTTGATTAATCGATTGCTGTGCAAGAAAACCTGGGGTCAAGGTTCCAAGGTCAGGAAATAAGAAAGGTCGCGTCACGGTAGCAATTTATCGTGGGATCACGAAAGAATGAAATATCGAAAGGAATAAAGAAACATGCGCTCTCGCGTTGAAGAGAAAATCAATACGACAGTAAAGTTAGTGATGCAACGATGTGATGTTAGTAAAAAATGTAAAAAAATGAGATAGAGTTCTCTAATATATAAATGATAAAAGTGTAAAGACGCGAGGAAAATAGAAATTCTCTCTCGATCCTGAAATTCAGAGTCTCACGATGCACTTGCGCGATTGCATAAACGCACACATTCGCGCATTTATTATTTCATACGCGTATTTTCTTATTGCGTAAGCCGTGGAAAAGGCCTCGGACGAGCTACAAGTTACGCTCTCGACGATGTTTCGTCAAGGAGAATTTCCGAGGAGGGAAAACAGTTTTCGCCGCGCTATTTCTGTCCCTCTGAAACTTTGGCTTGAAATTCACTCTCGCTCGTTCGCAGCCGTACCGCAGCCCGTAATCAACTTATCGAGTTCATTATCGAGTCGATATAAATAGTTTATAACGACGTGTTACGGTTATCACTGCGATGATACATCGATCAGCTGAGCGGTGTTTCTCAAATTCTCACCATTCGAGACGCGTATGTTACGTGTGTGATTTTTGTAAACTCGTTATTCAATGATTAATGATGTTTCGCGCTGTAACATTTTTATAGTCTACACGTAACACTTCGCGCATATATATATACATTTTTAAGTTTTGATATTAGCATTGCACTTTTACCACGGCGATTGAGTATATACTTTACCGTAAAATTAAACGAATATAAAACCACGTTTATAACCGGTAATGTATGAAAATACATACATCATCATACATACAAACGAAGAGAATATAATTTTCTAACTCGATCATTCTCTCAGTCATGTGTTTCCTATTTCTGTTCTTACAGAATTTATATTTACATGACATAATTTAAAAGATGTAAAAAAATATGAGATATTTTTATTTAAATTTTTATTTAAAAAAGAGATTGAAATTTCTCGTTATTGATAAAAAACTGAAGAAAAAAGATCAAAATAATCTAAAATTGCTACTAATTTTTGAAAAAGCTTGATTCCATTTTTATCCTACTTAAATGCGTATAAAAACCACACGTGAGTCACAGAAACAAGATTTTATTATGACGTATGGATTTATATAAACGAACGCGATGTTAAATTGATATTTGCCCGTTTCGCTTCTATATAATTAAGGAAATCATCGAACATAATTAGAATCAGTCTAGATATTCAGGCTCTTAATCATAATATTCATGCAAGTTGTAATTCTCTCGCACGGTGTAAAAAAAAAAAATTCAGAGAACGCTAGATAATGTTTCTCCCTCGAGAGAATTTTTGCAAAAATATAAGAGATTGTAAGTAATAAAATTTTCTTATAAACAATGATTCGCGCGTTGTTAAAAAAACATATCAAACCAGTTTATAGCTGACGATAATCACAGCGGTAATAACAGTATTCCATTCCTCCTTGTGTGCTACGTAAAGTAAGAAAATTATTGCAATAATCATTGTGTTTATCCGAGCAATAGTAGTCTGTTCTTGAAAGAGTGTTAAACGCGTGACATCACCAGTAACCGCATACAGACATGATATCATTTAAAAATTTATACGCTCATATTAACGTATATATTTAACTCGATAACATTTAGGACAAGTGATTTGTCGCCCCGACATTATATAACTCTAATAAAAAAATTCGCAGATAAAAATTGATGCGCCAGAGATCTCGGACGAGATATATTTATTATCATTATATTTATTAATTATATTTATTATCATTATTATATTATATTATTAGATGTTATCGCATAAAACTCTAATATTCTCTTAGCTTCTTCGGAAATAATCCTAAATAATCTCTGTCTCTCTCTCTTTCTCTCTTTTTCTCCCCCTGGAGTTTGGTCCACGTATCTCGTCATCTCGCTGTACCTCCTCATTGCAGTTCTTCGTCTTCTTCTGGCTTCGTTCCCCGGGCGTCCGAACGCGCGATATATATCTCCGTGACGATCTAAATATTTATAACGCCCAGAAGCCTTAACCCCACCACTCCGCGCGGAGTATGAATTATTAATGCCGCGGCCCGCCGTGCTACCGCATACTCGCGCCGCCGTGCATTCGCGATATGCCGTACACACTTTGTCTTTCGAGATATAAGGATGGTCAGGGCACGTCGGAGAACGTGCGAGGCGATAAAGCGGTCGCGCGACTCGATTCGCTTGAGCGAATTAAACGAAACGGAACCAGAAGAGGATTAACGCCGCCCGCCCGCGGAATAATATATTTCATCGTAATTTCGCTCGCGGAATTTATTCCGCGTCGCCAAAGAGCGTGTTTTACGGCTGGATCGATGGCCGAGAAGGAGAGAAAGAGAGAGAGAGAGAGAGAGAGAGAGAGAGATGCACACACCGCCGCAAGATCACATCTCCTCTTCGATAACAACTGCTTATTTACGAGCCCGACGACGCCGACGTCATAGATAGGATTAACTTGAGAAAAGCATACGAGTCGCGGTGAATTCGCGCGTTCCTTTCTCGTCATAAGCTCTTGACGAGATTACTATACATTGAGAATTTCCCACGTTTTCTTATCTGTCATTTATGAATTTTACGAGATCGATATATGAGATATATATTCTTGAACCTCTCCCATAAAAATCGATTCATTCTCTTATACAAAGCTCGCTTTTCTGTTGCGCCGCTAATTTTTTTTACTTTTTTTTAACTTTGTATTATTGTATTAAAAATCTGTTTTCGGAACATTATACATACGTGTCTAAAATCGAAAATCTATTACTGCACAGTAATCACGTTATCTCACCACGTCCTTGACTGAAAGAAATGCAAATTCAGCATTAATGGCTTAATAAAAAATGATTCATGCTACAATACAAACGGCACCATCAGAATTATTTTCGCGGAACCGAACTAGCGTGTTTGTCGCCTGGCACCAACATGCACAACGCTAAAAACGCAAAGGAGGTAGTGCCTGATACGATAGCGTGTCATCTGCAATCTATGCAAAAAATCATATATTCTTTTTTATAGACGCGCTTTGACAAAATAATACATTTTTTTTATCTCTCCGAGGATGAAAAGTATTTTTGTCCGGGAGTGCACCTCGATACTTATCGGTAAAGTATTGTTCAAGACTGATTGCGCGTACGCACGCGCAAATTCTTCGAAATTCACTTGTAATGTAGATAACCCGAGCGACGACGAGTCAGGCATGACTCAGAGGATGAGGAGATCGATCGATACAATGATAACACGACAAAAAGTTCGTCCGATGTCGCTCGGTGGTTAGCGCGCGAATTGCAAAAGCGCCGCTGCTTTTACGGTCCTGTGACACGCGAGAGAACACGCCGATAACATTCGACGACTCGGAAGAATAAGCGAAAAAGCCCTTGCTCGCTTCGCAAAAGCCCGAGCTTTTTACCATCGCCACGCGCAGGATCTGGTAATTTTATGGTCGCCTGGTTTTGCTCACAAGCACGGAGATGCTATCCGAAAGATCCCGTGAGAAGTTTTTTTTAGATAGAAAATTGTGGTACCATCTCGCGTTGTCGCAAATTTAAAAGATTGGTTCCCTCCCTTGGAAGAAATTTAGTTACAAATTTTTAAAATTTGGTACAAGATATCTTGATAATTAAATATCGAATTAAAAATCTCTGTCGAGAGTATAGTTTAGTTGAATTTATATAGTATGAATTTGTCAAATATTTTCAATTACTTAATTTAATTTGCAGCAAATGTTTTACTTTCAATCGTATAAAATTTAAAAATTTTCTCGCATTTCTCGTTGTTTCAATCGAACAATTTGATTTATAAAAAATTGTAAAAAATCGACAATATAAATTTATTAAAAAATCTGCTATCATGATCAAAATCGGAGTTTACGAATTCAACGGATTAAACTGAAGCGATCCGCGTTATACAAACGTTTCGTGTGATTCGTCGTGAGCGTGAAATCCACGAACATCATCCGCGGAACGTTTGCGGATGCACGTTCGAGAGGCAATGACCCATCTTCATGAATGCAACATTGATTCTCTGATCCGAAACACGAGCGGCATAATAAGTTGACGATGAATATATATGAAGGCTCAAAGGTGGTATATCGCTAAAAAATTCATCAATTATCATATGGCTTTTATTATCGACATTTTTAAAATCATCGCGTTCAATATTATTTTGTTTGGTTAATAATTCTTTCGCCGGTCGTCGAAATCAATTTTAAACAATTTCTATATTTATAAATATATATA
>NW_021848451.1:138006-139001 GCF_003651465.1 Formica exsecta | reverse complement strand
ATGTATAATATCTTATAATATATATATATATATATATATATATATATATATATATATATCAAAAGTACTGATAAATATATATCAATACTTTTTGATTATTAAAAATCCATTATTTTCTAAAAAAATATAGAAATTGACTTTTGAACTTATTTTCTAAAAAATATAGAAATTGCCTTTTTGACTTTTACTAGAAAAACCGTTTTACTGTAAATTTAGTGCCTTTTGAAAACAGCTTTTCGTTAATCGACCATCATTCTAATCGTCATTAATCATTCCGGGAGAGTACTCGGGCGCGCGTTCCAAGGCGTTGACCGATCTGTACATATCCTAAATGCAACGTTGATTCTGTTATGCTGGTCAAACGTTGGCGGAATAACAAGTGAGAGATGGATAATAGCATTACGCGCGGCGAGGAGAGACGAGGCGGAAACGAGGCTACCTCGGCTTAGGAGGCCGAGATAGACGCGTAGCGTAGCGGGAGGCGGAATACGATCCTGATTGCCAAGGAGAAATCTTGCAGCGTGATCTCTGAGCGAGGCATAATGCGTCTTCGTCGAGGCGAGCGCGAAAAGAGAACGCGGTATTAAATTATAGATACGGCCCACTGGGCCGTAACGGTGCGACGGCGAATAACGCTTTGGAGAAAAATTTCGGATATGTCAATGACATGAAAAAAAAATATTGAAAACCTGCAAAATTATAATTTCTCAAGGAACTTAATTCGTATAATAATTTTTGTTTTTTTTTATATTTTGACTTTATTCTTCTTGCAAATTTTTCTGAAAACTATAATTTTTTTTTTTTTTAATGTATCAAGCGACAAATCAATTATTAAAATAAAAATATTTCGATTTTCCTAAATTTTAGAAAATAAATAATTGATAATTAAAGATTTTTGGTTATATTGTAACGCGAGATAACGATTTATAAAAATCAACACGACAGTTTTGATTTGCAAGAAAAGACGCGAATGTTCGTCGAAACCTTTGAAGAGC
>NW_021848451.1:100806-137998 GCF_003651465.1 Formica exsecta | reverse complement strand
AGAGCGTCTGCTTGCATCATCAGTTAGAAAGAGCATTGGTTGTTATTACCGGTGGCACTCCGCGTATAGTGTAGCCTTACATATGAATACAGTAACGCGAAACCGTAGGCGAAGTATAGATTAAAGATTAAAAAACAAACAAGGTCCCTTCCACAGCGGGTGCCTTCACGGCTACTGAACACGGAAAACTCGACTCCGCGATTATCGTAGAGCGACGCAGCCGGTCTTTCAAACGGCGAATCCAGGTCGATATTTAATGACTCGTCTTGGAAAAAGGTGGAAAAAGAGAAAATGCCCGGTAGGAGAAAATGCACAGAGTTACATTCGTTCAGCAAAAATAAAGTTATATATATATTCGCGACTTTATTTCTTAAAATCAAACTAAAACTAAAACGTTCAATAAATATTTGATTTAAAATATAATAAAAAAAAAATCTCTGAGACTTTCTCAATGCTTTTGTGTTATTCTCTGTACAAATAATAAAAATAATTGTCTTATTGTATTTATATATGTTTATGATGCGAGAAATGTTAGAACTGTTATTATGTTTATTAATCCGAAATCCAACGCGAAAATCCAAACGTTTCGTGTTTCGAATAAAACACGAACTCATCAGCATTGGCTTTAACGTGCCAATTTCATCAACGTACCTAATTTCACCATGCAATATACGTTATTATATAATAAGAATAAATCTTATTAAGACGTTTGTGATACGTAATTCATTTACGTCATTAATGCGACAGAAAATAGAAATGCGATATGATATGTATAGGATAAGCCGATGTAGACTAATTGTGAGACGTATTTATGAGCGATGTAACGCCACGTTTAAGCAGATACAAGATACATAATCCTTGCATCCTAAAGATATGCCATGATTAATCGGTTATAATTGACATTTTATGAATTTTAATGGACACACAGCCGGACGAACACTCGAGATAGTAGTTTGTATACATTCCATTAAATGTGATTAAATGTAGCTGTGTGCGAAGTGAACACATATCATTCGTATTAAATATGCACTATATAAAACGTTCTTTGTGCATTTTCTCTCGAATAAAGATTCTTTGGCATACTTCTAGAATGCAAAAGTTTCTCTATAAAATCTGACAAAACGTTTCTAACAATTTTTCAATCTTTCATATTAAATGTTTCTCAACATTTAGAAGTCCATGAAGAAATTTCGTAAAAAGTTTGTTTATATAAAATGAAATTAAAAATAATATTTCGTCATACATTTATTCGCATATCTCTTAAGACAAACTGAATAAGTCCTCATTTTTGCGCGAATATAATTAGAAAGCTATTGATATTTTAGGCGACGAATAATTTCAGTTCGACTTGTGATATTCACTATATTCAAAGAAAATATTCGTGCCCAGGACACTTCGTACATGAAATGATTACACGGTAAACGCGCGATACGAATATGAGTCGGCATTTTAATCAGGCATAAACAATTTACTCGTTTTCAGAATATATGCTTCCTTTACAGTTTATAAGATACTGCTTGCCTGGCGAACATCGGATATCTGAAACGTAATATTAATACGTGCATTATACTTTTCTAAGATAGTATCTCCGCCCGCGTCATCTTTAAATCTTCATGACATAGTATTTAATAGCGATGACACAATTTCGAGAATTTTTTTTTCTTTGTTATACAGCCAACATCATATTTTAAAATACAATGAGAAAAATAGATAAGAGAAGCAAGATATACCAGGGATTTGAAATGCTAAGCGCCGGTGACGAAATTATTATCAGCCACTTTATCCTAGAACAACACTTATTCCGTGACGTTCGCGTGTTAATGCAAAGACTGCATGTCGACGAGCCGGTCGGCTAAAAATATCGCGCTAAACACGTGACGCAATATGTGCGTATGTCAGCTTAGGCTCTCTCGGCAAGGGAATCGTCAATGATCTTCCATGTAAATCATTTGGCCGAGATGGCCCGTCCCCGTTCAATCTATCGATACTCGAAGCGCGATTGCGTCGCGCCGCGGACATGTATAGGGATACGAAAGGTGCGTCACTTACGCGTGAATAGCGCGTTCCGTTGCGTAATCCGCAACGCGCATCGATGCACCGTTTAAGGCGCCGTTCTCTTAAGCCCGTTCTAAAATGTACGCAAAACGTGCTTTGGCAGATCGATTGAAAATCGAATCGAAACCCCTAATAATCAGCGCGAGTTCTTTTTTTTGCAAATATTTCGAAATTAATCTCCATTTCATTTTAAATCCCAGAATACTGCTTAAGAAAAAAAGATAGTAGATTGGCGTAAACGAAGCACGATATTTTTAATAAGCTCGCTTTAAACGAGGCATGGTCATCGGTGGTTCATCAAAGCCGGAAAAATTAAATTAATTACAGTCTAATTTTGTCGCATCTAGTCGCTCTCGTCATATTATCGGATTTAACGATCCGACGAGAAACTCGTCGGAGGTAAAGGGCCAGTCTGCCAGTGCGAACAGTCTCTATTTTACACAAGGCTGTCTGCAAACTACTCGGTACAGCCCTTTTTCCCTCGGTTGAGTCAAATCGACCGAAAATGTTCATCGGCCCCTGTAATCGATGTAGCAACGAATTTTCATATCCCCAGAGATAGAGCATGTCTACCACATGCTAATCTCACTAAACATTACTACGATAGGCATCATACTTTTTTTTCGCAAACGCCGAGAATAAAGGAGAATCGAAGAAACAAGATTAAAAATAAAATCAAATATTTACGAAAATTCGGATATTAAATTACATAATACGCACATGTTGGTATTGAGTTATTAAAATCGTAAACTCATTTATTGTGAAATTTATATTGTGAAACTTTGATAACAAGAGAGAAGAAACTTACTCGGAAAAATCAACAAAGATGCAAGAATTGGGTAAACGTACGTTGATGCATCATCGAGCGCACACGAAAAGTGCAAATAAACCCGCTGTCTTTAACCATCGTCAGTCCCATACTTTCCGCGGGTTGGCGAGATATTTGCGGACTCCGCCTAAAGAGCCACGTGACCGCGTACATATACTTTCTAATTATATGGTCTCGTCTTCCACCTAATTTTCTCGTCGACCACGCAGAGAGACCACGCAAGAACGGGAAAGACGAATGAGTGAAAACCGGGCGTGTCCGTCCGTGAGCTTGGAATCGTTAGCGCGACTTCTTCGTCGGAGATCTGCGAAGGAACGATGCCATCAACGGCGCAAAAAAAAAAAAGATAAAAGGAAAAACTCGCGATTCTACAACGTGACGCGGGAAATATGCGGTGGCTTCAATCTTGATCTAGCTGGGATTTTATCCGTAAAACGCAACGTGGAATAATCGCCGATCAACATCGGTACGGTTTCGCGTATAATACCGGAGGATTATATCGATAACCCGTAAAAAGAGGCGAGATATCGATTATCAATGTGGATTATCATCGTAGAATTTCACTTATAATAGCAAAAAATATATCAATGCAGAAGCGAGAAAAATAATAAGCGTCTATAATTGCAATTCGTAATCTTTCTTAGAACAGTTTCCTCTCTTTCTTTTCCCCTCTCTATCTCCTTCTTTTTCTTTTTCATAATCCTTAATTAGAGTTTCAGGATATTATTTATTTTAGACTCATTTAAAATCAAAATTAAAAAAAAAAATGGGTCTTTAAAAAAATTTTTTAAAGACGAATTTGAGATATTTATATAACTCCTTTAACTCTTTCCACATTACTACATATTTATATGATAGTATAAGAAGACAAACATATTTTCTGCTGTTGAAACAGTCGAGAACAGTATCGGAAAAGCTAGTATATATGCTCGTAAGGAGATGGCGAGCGATGTTTGCAAAAAGGACGGTAGATACTGCGTGCTGCCAGCTATAGCACATGCAACTGCATAGAGTGCAACAGCGGTCAGATTGGCACATTGCTAGTGCAACAGCTCTTCTATGTGCTTGTGCGATTCATCCGATGCATTTCCTCCGCGAACAACCGACCAATCCATCCGTTATCGTCTCGTTACTATATCGATAACGATTCGCGCAGAGAATCTGGGAAAAATATTTTCTCGTGTAAAACTACGAAAAATGCGTCGAAAATGAAATTAAAAAAAAATGGAATTAT
This sequence comes from Formica exsecta, assembly GCF_003651465.1. Classification (NCBI taxonomy): domain Eukaryota; kingdom Metazoa; phylum Arthropoda; class Insecta; order Hymenoptera; family Formicidae; genus Formica; species Formica exsecta. The sequence continues at coordinate 133,880 of NW_021848451.1, read as the reverse complement.
ACTCATTTTCAAGTAATTATTATATCTCATTTTTTTATCCCATTATCATACAATTATTAGATTAGATTGCAAACAAAACAGAGCGTAAACTAGGAGAGAAGATACAAGATACTTGAAATGCTGATACTTTAAATATTAATTTTATCTAAAATAATTTTTTAATATATTTTACAGCAGTGACATAAAAATGTCATTGTTGCGAACTAAAATGCATGAGCGGAAACATTAGAAACGCACGATTTGAAAGTTTACTCTTTTCTATGCAATAACGCTACCGTTTAAGCGCAAGCGATTTGCATAGAGAATAAGCGATGTGCTACACTACACTCTTATACTCCCAAGAACCTTCGTGAGAAAAGACACGAGAGATCAACGATCGCTTGTAAACATCGAATAGGGAATCGCGGAAATTTTCACACGACCCTGATATTTTATGACCCGCTGTCATCCAGTATAGGGAAATAGCAGTCCATTTATTTTTCCCTTCCACGCGTTTTAGAGTATTTTTCCGCACTATAACGACGAAGATAACAATTTCATTTAACAAGACGTAGTTAAACGATACGTTAAAGGTTAAACGATACGTATATTAGCCTTCATGGATCATTCACTGTTTCCCATCTAATTCCTAATATTTTTCCCGTTCCTTTTTTAGAGCCAATCAGATGAAATGTATTCACGTCCATTCACGCGACAGATGAGATAATGCGCCCCGACGAAAAGCCCCGACGCGTTGAGAATAATCAAGAAATCGACCGATTGTTATCGCGCATGACATTTGATAAATACGCAATTCTTAATATCACGGTTGGCGATAACATCCAGCGACAAACTTCGGCTGATATCCAGTTTTTTATACTCGCTTCGTTACAATTCTCTCTCCACGTATGCCGCATACGTGACATTAACACATTACGCCAAATGAATTTATACAATAAAGAATAAAATGTGAGGAAAACGTGAAAAAAAGCGCATTGCGAAGATAACGATGCTCGTTCTGCTCTAGTTACTCATCGCTTCCTGACTGTTTCAGGCAATGATAAAATCTTGTAAATCCGTGAAAATTATTCTTTAATAAATTTATGAAGCTAAATAAATACAATAAAATTATATTAAAAAATAATACATATATAACCTGATATTTTAAAAACAATATGTGCGTAAAATGGCGGTAAAGTTAAAATAATATGGATGGTAAAATGAGCGCGATAACAATGAATTATCGCTACAATTAGCGTCATTAACATGACGCTCCAATTATGATGCACAAAGAAACATATAAATTCATTGTATCATAGAATTATATGGATCGTACTATCTACAAAACAGTTTATAGAAAATTCAGTTGTGATCTTTTTCTCATGTTTTAATAATACAAACCGATTGCTACACATAGATTAACAATAAATAAAATAATAATACTAATAAAAAATTTAAACGTATAAGTCAAAAATTTTACATAATTATTGTAATCTTATCGTAGAATCTGTTTCAAATGTAACGGAAACAGATGTGTAATGCACCATTTGTTTCTCCCTTTTCTTTTCAAATAGAATTTTTCCAAATAGCATTTTTTTCAAAAAAAGGTAATTTAAAATAAATATATATATTTTTCAAGTAAAAAAAAGACTTATTTTTATGAGATCAAAAAAACTTTAAATAAAAGATATATTTCGATAAATATCGAAGTAAGCCATATTATACCTATACTGTAGTCAAATTAATTATATTATAACGTATTCCGCAGCGATTGATAATTAGCAGCGAAAAGAATAAACAGGCGGGATCGTGGAACGCAATCCAGATCTAATTAATTGTAAACCGATAAGTAGAACGATTCGATCGAGACGATGGATTTTAATCGCATTTCGAACAAAAATAAACGAGAGCTAACCTTTGCGATCTCTCGCGTGCACTGACCGACAGGGGGGAAGATGAGGAAGGAGAAGAGAATGAGACAACACACCGCGGCTCGGACACGCGGTTCAACGACCGTAAATTTTGTTTACGAAAATCCTTTCGTGATGTGGCGAGAAAAGAGAGAGAGAGAGAGAGAAAGGGGCCTTGAAAGAGTCGAAGCTGGCAAACTCGAAGAGTGCACGGCTCTCAGTGATATATTAAAGCGTGAATTTATATGTTTCTCTGTCAAAAAAAATCGCCATCATTGTGCCGATGATGGCGATGATCGGTTAAATTCCGGCCGCGTTTCATGGAATGATTATGAGAATCGCGACAATTACAAATCTTTAGAATTCAAGAGAACCCTGTCTCGCGCTTACGCACTATCTAACAATAAATGCGTATCCGGGGGCCATCGTCCATGCATTTTTTGGGGGAGGGAAGGATATAAACAACGATGAAAGTAAATAAGATCGACATTACCGATATTTAAACAATGAGTTAAATAGATCTTTTTATTGCGATTTTAATGCTGATTTTTTTAATAATATATGTAGAATGTAACAGTTTAGAACAAGATACCTCGAGTACTCTAAAGTCTGAACTGTTGCGATAGCGTTTCCTCGACACGTCATCGCAAATGAAAGAGATTGATAAGTCGCACGAGATCACGCAAAATTCATATTGAGAATAGGCGAAAGCGAAAGATACCTGAGGCGTTTTAATTGCAGCACACACTCATATTTCCATTTGCTATGATGTACTAGTAGAGATATCATAGTTGATAACTTCATCTCTCGGTATTACCTGACTTTTACTTCGTGTTTCCACAGACATTTCTCCAATATGGCCGTACAAGTAATAAAACCGCTAAGTTTTCTAATACTCGCTTGTTATAACATCCACACAAGAAATTTCTTGCTTGATAGTAATTAAGAAAAATATTGTGTTATTTTCCCTTATTAAAAAGAAAATTTATCGATACTTTGTATGTCATGCTATGGCCATTTTGCTCCTTCACGATAAAAAAGTATATATCAAGAGTGAGTATAATTATTATTGACGTTTGAAGAAACTATAGAAAGTAGAGAGAACTCTCGATAATATAATTAATCGATAATATAATTCTTCTGCAAGTAAATCGCATTTTGTGTCACGTGCATTGATACTAGTTCCTCTTCTCCGAGATTAGTGTGTTAATTCTATATCAACAGAGTGTGTGTTAAATTTGTATCAACAAGTGGAATGGTCTGTACATGTACACGCCAACGTCGTAGAATGCAAAATAATCCGTAAATAGCCAAACCGTGCGGTGAAAATTGTCGATATTAAAATAGTTTACAATGATAAGAATTTCACGCGCATCTTCTAGTGCGTGTACATTACTAATCCCTGAAAAATCTCAGAAACGAAGATTGCTACCTGAAGAGCTAATTTCGTGTTACGTAACAAAAAATTAATCGGCTTAGGAGGAGGATCGCGTGCGTATGCGTGCGATATTTTTCCCTCGTACATAAATTCATACACTTTATAAAAATCAAAATCGCGCATATTGCGCAAGTTTTAGCGTCATGTAGACTTTTCGGGCACATTTTAGAGAACTTTCTGTTTACCTTTTTAGGCGAGGGAGCTAATAACGTTCATCGGTCGCGCGATTACGTCCGTTATCGGTTATCGGCCGCGGTCGAACGCGTGTACCGATATCGATTGCATTTTTCGAATCGCGCGGAACGCGACGATTATTCAATCTCTCGAGTGACACACCACACAGACACACACACACACACACACACGCACAAAATACGTCATTGCGCGAGCAGCGCCTCGCTGTCTGCGATGCCTAACGTTAGAGAGGGGGGGGGGGGGGGGGCTTCACCGAGTGCTAACCCTCAGTGATTCTCAACTCCGTGATTCTCGGAAGCCGCAGCCTCGCACGGAAATCCGGCCGCTTAGCAACAACGCAAACGCGAGCGAGCGAGCGAACGCTAGTTGCCAACCGCAACGATAGATGCACCGACAGTGAATGACCGGACGGTTGAGCAATACTGTTGGACACAATCGATCCTTTTGCTAAAACGAGCTGAATCAGTCATTAATCATTCGTTACAGAGAATGAAATATTACAAGTGGCTCTTTTGCCGGTGTGTTTCGCTTAACTCAGCGATAGAAATAAGCATATGATTCACGTATTAATAAATAATGCGTATGAATAAAGATATTCCCCCTTTTTAGGTTACTCTAAAGAGGCAAAATCTTGATTTTTAATGATCATTATAATTTCAGAAAACACAAAAAATATTCAATAGCGCTATATATAATGAATAACTGGATTTCTAAACATAAAAACGCACATCACGTAACATGTACATAAAAACTAGTTCTGACATTTTTTTATATAAAGTCCCTCCTCAAAGGAATGATTACTATATCATCGCATATTTAATTTTCAGATAAATTTCGCATATAAAAAACTTTCTATTAGAAATCAATAATAAGAGAAGAATATCAAAGCTGATGACATTATCAGCAGCAAATGATTAATATAAATAATTTTAATTTGAACTACATATTTTTAATATCTTTTTTATGAAAGAGAGATTTAGAACTTTAAAGTTTTTATTAGAAATTAAACCTTCTTCGTATTTTTGTATTTATTATATTATTGAAACACATTTTTCAAATATTTTAAGAGACGTAAAAGTAAATTTAATTACATAATCATATAATATATATATGCATTACATTTGCATCGGCATGTATTGCTCATGTGTTAAGCACGCGTTAACTGTTCGCGCTTTTACATTTTATTTATCTAAAAGCAACGTAATAAAAACATAACGTAATAAAAATACAAGACAAGTATCGAATTATGTTTAACATATCTTTTTATCATTTTATATATCAAAACATCAACTAGATTTTTATCGTTTTATTGGATCATTAATGACCGCGAATGACTCGTAGAGTCTAAATTAAAAATGTGCATTTTGTAACGGCCATCTCCTCTTGCATATTTTTTTTAGTACTCATATATTAATACGATTTAGTGGCAATTTCTTAACAAGGATTATATACGACCGAGTAAAAGAGTTACGACACACGAAAGATCGAGATATATCGCGCCATAAAGACTATTATTTCATATTCTCGCGTGTGTGACATAAATTGTGAGTAGCGCGAAAATGAACTTTAGCCAAGTTGTGTGGTCCCATGGACGAGTATTAACCCTCAACTGAAGCACTGCAATCCGCGTTACATAATCGGAGTTACCGCGAGGACCCGGGAAACTAAGGAGAGAGGAGAGGGAGGGGGGGATATTTCCATCATGTTGCGCGAAGGCTGGCGAACTATTTTACCAAAGTAATACGTTATAATCCTCGCGAAGGGCGTATGGCTTGCACAAGAGGATAACTCTCACACGTCCAGATGAAATTACGTAAAGTCAAAAGAAATTGGATAGCATCGTTTCAGTTGCACTTCCTACATGCATCTTTGTGCGTTTTTCTTCATCTTCCGCTCTATAAAATCTAAATAAGCAATCCGAATACTTTATTTCAAATGCAGAAAGCAGGTGCGAGAGAGCCAAGCGCAATCGGAACGAGTAGATATGTCAAACTTCAAATTTCCTGCAGCAACTGATCGACATTTTTTTTTTTCAGATTACAAAAAGATCCGGGATTACCGCGATATATTATTTTCGAATTCACCCATATTAACCTGGCACCCCCACCACGAAAAATCGGGTTCGGCCATAGTGCATAATTTTGCGACTCGCTATAAGTGTTTTTCGGAGGTGGGGGTGCTAGCTTAATGGCAAGTCAGCACCCCCATCTTTAATATCATTTTCCTGCTAACGGGTAGGAGCAATAAATTCGAACTTAGAGCAATAAATTAGCAACAAATTAGCACTTAATTATGCACTATGGCCGAACCCGATTTTTCGTGTTGGGGGTGCCAGGTTAATAGGGGTTTCGAATTCCTCTTGTGTGCGAGAGATAAATACGTCGTTGATTATATACGATTTTCGAGTGTCGTCGTGTAACACGGTTGCAGATCGGGGTGACAGGTTTACCGACGCGATGTAACGGCAATCAGCGGTTATCGTGGCAACGACGAGATTACTGGAACAGACATACTTTCGGGGTGAGATCTGAATTATTTAATAGCGACCAAGTAGCGCGTATCATTTCGCACGTGTAATTTCTGCCGTAATGAATAATGTATTGGCGACGCGAAAAAAAGTAACTTACTAAAACAAGAGGAAAAGAAGATTTTGCGAACGGTTTCACGCAGTTAGTATGTTGATTAATCCTTAATTTATATACTACTAAACTTTATACGTTCCTTCTCTCATTCTCTCTCTCTATCTTTTACACACATTTAATTTGAAACGAGCAACTTTTACGTTGGTAAAATATCGAGCGTAAGTTTTATATTAAACGAAAGAAAAGACTGCGAACATTTTAGCGCTAAATGCGCGGCGGGAATACCGCTTCCGATGGTCGAGAGAGATCGGAGCCCCTTACAATCGTGCGTTTTTACGAGCAAGACGATCCACAATGTAACCGGTTGTTGCGACGATAAAACGCACGACGGGATCGCGATATTTTACTGCCGCCGACGGCAGCCCAATTATGATCAATTTAACTGCGCGGAGAGTATTTCTTTCTGACGGATCCGCGATCGCGCGCAAACATCACAGGCTGCTTTAAAAGCTAACAAGAGCTCCGATCGATTCATTTTTCTCGAATCGAAGAGACACAGTATTAAATCAACGCGTCAGATAGACGAGAAGATTCGTCTCCTCGCGTTCAACAGTGCGAAAATAAAGCCACAAAATCCGGTTAAATAATGCCGGATGATGAGTAATAAAGTAAAACGGAATTGTGTCACATCACTCCGTTCGGATGATCTCGTTAGTGAATGACTAAAAGCGTTTCGCTATAATACTCGGGTTAAACCGGCGAATTTCTCTACACAGGAGGCGTGTCACGTGTCCGTGTCTAACATATAAGTCTTACGAGCGAGACTTGAAACGGCGCAACGTCGAATCGCGTGTCCGCGCGCGCCGGCGAGCTCGCAATTTCGAGTCGTTTAGATTTCCAGAAGTACCGCAATTTCTCCGCCGCCGAGACCGCCGGCCGTTGCGACCGGCGTCTTTTTTTACCGCTCTCACGGAACGAGCTCCCGTGAACATAATCGGCCGTTTGTCACGCTCGCGACGGAGGAGGAAGAGGAGAAGGCGAAATTTTTGCCCAAAGACTGGTTCGACGCGAAAAACGCGATTAACGAAAGTGTCGCTTCGCCCCCCCCTCCCCCCCGCCCCCTTCTTCCTTTACTCGATAAAAATATACATCGAATATACTCTCGGCACGAGATGTTATCGCATCATCTCCTGATTATAATTTTAAATTACGTTATTTAATCGATCAACTCACCCATGTATACGTGTATACATGTAAGATGTATACTTGTAAGATCACTACAAATCATCTTAAAAGCTAAAAAAACTAGAAGAGTATAGACAAATGAATAGCGTATATATCTCTGGTATAGACATAAAGAAGACATATATCTTATATATCTATGTATATATATATAATATATATATATCTTTAGTATCTCACATTTTGTCGGCCGGCGAAAGTTCCTCGAGATACGCTATGGAAAACATTGGCTAAATATTCACTTTTCCCTCACCGCGAGTGAATGATTCACTCGGGGATGATTACTCGAGAGTGATTCGCGTTGGATTCGCGGCACCGGTAAGCCGTATAAGCGTGTATCTCTCATTGCACCCCCGAATTAACGCGCGCCCGCTTTTTTCCCTCGCACTTCCTCGTCGCGTCGCTCGACGCGCGTTCGCCGTCACACGCGGAACGTGCCAAAGAGACGCGCGAACGAAACGGTTCGGAACTGGTTCAACGAAGTCGGCCGTTGCGCGCGCCAAACGAACAATGCGAACTTGTGAAGAGGGGCAGGACGAGCGAGTGAGGGAGGAGAAAGAGGAGAAAGAGGAGAAAAAGGAGAAAGAGAGACGGTGACGCGGCGCACGTGAAAGGCGATTTAAAGGGAAAAAGGAGGAGGTGGCCGCGATAAAAAAAAAGGAACGCGCAGAGAAAGAGAGAGAGAAATAGAAGAGCAGGGAGGGGGTGGACGAGCATGGCGAACCCGTCGCAGCCTCCGCTCGTCAGCTGGAAGCTCAGCTGCAGCCGGGCGCGGTGATCTCGACGTTGCAGAGCGCGCGGCGGCGGCGCTTCACGGAAAAGCGAGTCGATTTGCGAGCGATAACGGTGCCATGACAGTCCTCCCTCGTCCTGCCGTTTCCCCACCTCCGAAGAGCTTCCGCGATACACGATCGGATCAGATATAATAATATAGCGTACTTTAAACTACGCACGATATATATAGTCGAACGATATCGTGTAATAAAATTGAGATACAATTAATAAAACAAAAAAGATTGTCGCGCTTTTATAATATGATATCGCAAGTAATAGAAAAAAACTGATCATTATTTATATATGATAACTATATTTATATATATGACTATTATAATAATTATACTTCTAGTATATATAGATATAGTAGATGGCTTTGCGGAAGTAACTCTATTAATTTCCTTTTAAACGACTGTTGATTCTATGTTATTCTTCTTTTTTATTTTCTGTAAAATAAAATTACTCGCTCGAATAATTACTACTCGTGTATTGTAATCGCTTTTATTGCTCGCATGCACACTTTGCTTTTCCTGTTGTATGTTTTACATTTAATACTCTGATATAGCAGTTTTTTTTTGATATTCTCACATAACAGATATATTTTTTATATTTGTAATTTATATCGTAGTTGATAGATTTTATTTTAAAAAGACCATCCCAAGAAGAAAATAAATATGTATCTATCTACCTATCCATCTATTCTCCTAAAAGTCATTAATGTGACTTTTATCAATTTTTAACATGATAATTACAGTTATCCGACCAAAAATTAATATTCCGTTAAATATCTATATAATAATCTAATATCTAAAGCATCTAAATAAAAAATATGATTCACACGCAGAATCATTTAGTTTGAATAGTTTATACGCAGTAGTGACGGGAGAGAGATACTTTGTATAATTAAATCTTACAATAAGAGGGTTCAGAATTAAATTTGCGCAATGTACGGAGCCGTTCTCGGCAATGCCTCTCAAGAGTAGCATAAAGACGAGCTACTTTAGAATGAATGACATTACATGAGATTACTTTGGTCCTCGGCGGATTATTTTACGTTATCCTCAGCGAGAGATCCATAATGAGATTTCACGACTAGAGCTAGACGACTAACAAGTAACGAATACATACGACGAGTACACACGATTATTCTAGCTCTTTGTAAATTCGATTCGCACCTTTGTTCGATGGTCAAAGTTACACGCGAATGGTGAATGAAGGCTCCCATCTATGCAATTATTAGCGCAATTTAAACACGGATTAAACACAATTTAATGGAATAACTCTTCGCTCCGCGACTTTGGAAGGAACGAAATAAATTTATGGAGATTTCCAGAAATATTTAGAAAAAAATCTTCTCTATTTTGTACGTGAGTATTCTTCGAATACGATAAATCGAGTGCGCTAATATTTCACACAACGCAATAGAATCCAACTAGAAGCGACTACTAGTTTGTATTTTACCGTTATTATTCGTTATAAGATTCTGGCATACTGAATAATTCTCGCATCATCGTTTCATCCATTACTTTATTAAATCTGCATGTCTGATTATAAAAGTTTCGTCTTATAAGTACGCTTGAGAGATGATTTTCCTTTCCGAAATGAGGTACCGATTTCTCCGCGATTGTTCCTTTCTAATAGAGTATCAATCGGTTACCATGCGATGTGACATCGTCGTCGAGGTCAACACCGGGAATCGAGGCGCCGCGAGAATCTTGCGAGGTGAAATCTCTTGCCAATGTATCACGTACTCGTACGAGAGGGCGAACAATCATTCCTGTTCTTGACAGAAGCGTAAAAGGTACAATTATAATGATAGGATGATAGATATACTTTTTTTTATAATGTATTATACACGTACTTTTTTTTATAAAGCTGTCACGCGTTATGTAATATATTAATAAAATGAGATATTTATCATTGACATATTTCTCAAATTTAAATTATTTTTCAAAGATTAATCTATTGATCTTATCAATATCGCTCGCGCAAATTTTCAAAAGGATTCCTTTAGAAGAGTCGCGAACGTCCCTGCTTGAAAAGTTTTGACTGAGGTGAGTTCAAAATCAGTAATTAAAGGATGGATCCTTTATCGCGGAACAGAATTTTAATAATCATAACAATTTTGAGAACAAAAAAATAACTAGATTTTTACGAGTAACAAAAAAATGATATGACACATTTACTTTTGAAAGCTTTAATCGAATAGCTTCGAATAGAGATTAATGGCTATTGTCACAAACTGTCGAACTTGAGCTCGCGAGCCGATTCGTCAGGAAATACGAGAACGTTCGATTCCGCCCGACCTCGGTTAGCGCTAATCCTAGTTAACCGAATCCTCTTCCCCCTTCCCGTTTTGTATTTTCGATACGAGAACAAGGTCGAAATGATCCCGTCGCCGTCGACGAGATCACCATTACTAATCATTAAGCACAAATTTCTCCCTCCCGTGTAAATTACATGCAATTACACGCAATCCAAAAATCGGGAGCGAATCTCGGGATTTAGCGCTCTAGAATAAACCGTGAGAGACTGTCACTGTCAGCTACGAAGCACGACGAACGCGTACGAGCGCTCATCACGTCCGCAGGAATCGACCGCAGGAGGCAGCGAACCGGTCGGTCGGTGCATCAGCTGAGAGCCCAGCTGAACCCAGAGAGAGCGGCCGCTGTAATATAACCTCAACCTATCTCCCTCTTTCTCCCTCGCATACACACACATACACATTCAAACTCACATATGATAGAGGCACGCATACACTCACGGGGAATTTCGTAAAGGCGCCGTTGACCGGCTGATAATGATTGAACACGATACCTGGTTTGATGTCCCGACGTATCGACGATGGACGTTCGCGAAAACTCGCCGGCGATGCCGCGAAACTTTTCGAAAGCCCACTCTCACACAATGGAATCTTCCAGTAGACTGAGAGCCGGCAGCGAGCGAGCGGTGCGAGCTGTTCTACCTTGCGTGCGCACCCACCGTGCGCGGCGGCGGCGGCGGTTCGGCTTTTTCGACGGGGGAGAAGAAAAACAAAAGAGAGAAATGACGCGATTTCGAGACGCGATCGCTCGGTGACGGATGGGACACGTTCACGAGTCACGTTACACGGCACTGGCACGATACGTCACGTCGCGTCACGTCGCGTTTACTTGCTGCACGGGAAACGCGAATACGGTACGGACGACGCGCGCGATACCCGCCGTGATGACAGTTCGAGCTCGCGAGCTGTCACTCCTCGAGCTCGAGCGGCCCCGACGGTGATCCGCGTGCGCGCGCCGCTTGCGCTGCGCCATCTGTTGCCGCCTAGGGAGAAACGGTTAGCCGATGGCCGTCGCGGCGGTAGCGGCGTCCACGAACCGCCTAGCAACAAGATCGATAGACTCGCTTCTTATCGCGCGCACCGAGCGGTATCTTAGGTATCCGCGCAACATGATATGTTCTAGGTAAAAAACTGTGAAACCACGAAAATATAGAATTTCCTTAGATTTAGATTTCGATGCTGTAAATGTTTATAATGATAGAAAGACAGCGTGTTAATTGTCGTCTTGTTTCGTATCGAGAGTTAATCAACAAATATTGATCTCAATCTTGCTTTTGTAGATTTTGTGTTATGTATATAATTATTAGTAACGCGCGCGTGATCCGAACATATTATTGAGAATGCGAAAATAGAGTATCGGTTGTAGAATGCTGTTAATTGTGGAACGATAACACGCGTGTACGTTAAGTTGGCGATGATCGTGCACTCTAATCGCGAAAAAATAACGGCGTGAATTTCGCGAAGAGAATTTCAATTGATTTCAAATATGTAGAAGCGCGAATTGTCGATACTAAAAACGGCGTGTAATAACGATTGTACGTACGGTATTTATGTTACACTGACAACACTTTTTATGAGACACTTCCGATAATACTACGCACGCGATGAGACTCAATTGTTGGACGCGTAAAAATACAGAGTGACCTGAATATGGTCGACAATTCAAAATTTGTTCGTTTTAATTGTACTCAATATGAAGTGAGAAACGTTCAGTTTTCTCTTCCCCCCAAGTTGCCCCCCCCCCCCCCCCCCCTCTCTCTCTCTCACTCTGTAGAACGAGAAGCCAAAAAAGTAAGAACAGAAAGAGAGAGAGAGAGAGAGAATAACAAAATGTTTTACAATTAGTAAATATTAGAGATGATTAAAAACCAGTAAATGATTGCGAATTTTGATTGATACAGCAAATTACAGAACGATGTGTACATACCTAATGACGACATATACGATGATCGTGCATCGATTGTATTTACATTTTGTATTTCGAAAAAATAACCCCAAAGATGATTTCGCTCGATCTTGTAGAATCGCTTGATATTGACGCACAACAAAAACTGTGTATATATGATGTTTACTTTAGCGGGACACTCCCGATAATTCTTTTGTGCGCGAGATTCCACTTTAAAATAGTAACTATCGCGAGAAATACGGAACGGCTCGGATGTAACTCCGCGACCCGCCGCGACATGTTTCGTGACTGATTTCGTTACGAAGTTCGTTGAAGTGCATACAGTTATACAGTATTGCAATTCTCAAGAATTTGATCGAACCGATCAAAAAATTTGCATTTCAATCATAGTGGAATTACTCAAGATGTAAAATAAAATACAGAATATTTTAATAATACCACAGAAATAATGTATTAATGTTCAAAATATATTTGAAGTAATTCTTACTATATATATATTTTTTTTTTGTAAATGATAGTAAAATATCGGAGGTCGCGTGCGCGGTAGAATTTAAATATTTGAAACTTATTTATTTATCATTTTTATTAATTGTGTCTAAATAAACTGTATAATTTTTTATCCGTTTCAAAATATTTGAGACAATGGTGAAACTCTATAGAATAAAACAAAAAGAGAAAAAGAGTCTTTATATACAATCGTATTATTGCTGCCAAGTTCTACAAAGAATACAATTTTGAAATAAGATATTTTTTCTAAAAATAATATCATTTAAAAATATTATTGTTGAATTTTAGATATGAGCAGAAATATATATGTTTTCTCTAAATCTTTTGAATTTTTTAAAAATGGTTAAAATTTTACATACAATTAATAACGTATTGAGACAAACTTCTTTTAAAAAAATTACTATATATTAATTAACATAAACAAAACTCTATTAAAATAAATCAATCTTTTGCTAACTTTTATTATAACAACTTGATTTCTTGTGTACAAAAAAGAGCATTTACAATATGCAACAACTTTTCATTTTGCAAACGCGTTCCAATTACGATTTCATTTAATAAATAATATCATTTTTCACATTTTATTTTGTCGATAATCCGTCTCTTTCGTAGTTCTTTCTCTTATTGTACTTGACAAGCATACGTTCGTCAAGTACGTATATTTATTTTCCTAAAATGGCACACGCGCACAGACGTTTCCCGCATTGTTCGGTCAATCGATACCCCTATCGTTTTGACACCTTGTGCAAGATCGATACAAGCATATCCTAATGTAATTCCGTAACGTTTAGATTGATTTCAATCAACACCTGTACAATATATTACAATCCGATACAAGTATTGGAATTGATGTTGATGGATACTAACAGAAAGTTATAACGATATTGTGATTTAGAATCTGCTGGAATATTTCTATGCTTATCGACAATTTGTATATTGTTTTACCATGATAATAATAACTGCGACAACAAACGGACGCTTTAGTGTTTTCACGATTATTGTAATCGCTTCTGGAGTCTTTGCGCGATAGCAGCGATGAGCGCGGCGCCCTTGCCGCTTCCATCTTCCGCGTGGATTAATTTGAACTGCACATTCAAAAAATAAATAAATTATTATACTAAGAAAAAAAGAACTTTCATCAAAATGATGGAAAAGCATAAAAGAATTCACGTAGCAAAAAATTATTATTTTCTATCTTTATAAAGAGAGAAAATAAAAAATATAAAATTATATATTAATGTTAGAGATAGCGCATTTAGAATTTTGAAAGCAGAACTTTGTGATGACATCAATTATTTTCTCTCTGTTTTTATAGCTACACAATGATGTTTTTCTAAGCGCAAGCGACTTTCCCATTGATACCCGTTTTATCTATGTACCTGTCGTCCCGAGGTGAGTAACGAGATATACCGCTTCATCCAACTCTCTAATCGAGGATGATGTTTGTAGAGAGATCCATCTATGGCAATCGTGACTTGTTCCTTATCAATACGGTCCAGCAAACTCGCGGTGCCTTCGACAAAAATCATCAATGAGATATTATCTTTGTATCAAGCGCAGTTTTTAAGTAATTTTATTAACGTACATATCGATACCAATAGAGCCGCGCGATTAGAGGCGACCTCGCACACATATTGAACGACTTTGATATCGTCCTCATCCGGAATAATGCCAAATTTCTTGAGAACCTCCTTGGTATTGCTATTATCACCGTCCACAGAGTCTCTGGAGTCGCAAAACGATAAACATGTGACACGCCATAAATCTTTACGGATTAAGCGATTGGAGATTAAGACTTACTGTTCGATGTGCGACACCAAATCGGTAGTAAGGGAGCCGGGTGTAAAAAGTCTGTGTAGTGCAGTTTCTCCTACAAACAAAAGCCCCTCTTTGGTCAACTTCGCAAGTATCACGCGCACCACTTCACCGAGATATTTGCCAGCAATGTACTTTTCAAATCTAAAGAAAGAAGCCATAATGATACAAAGATTTTTTTAGATACGAACCATCGCGTCCTAGGAACTAATTTTGTCGCGAGAGAGAGTCCTTCTAATATAAGGTTTCTTCGCGCATCTTTCTCTAAAATTCTTAGTTTATATAATATTATGAGGAATTTTTCGGAAAAATGTTATTTATCATTATTATTCTCCGTCATCGTTATTTATCTATTCATTAATAAAAACGTCAATTATATTAATTATTAAATCTTAATTATAGTCATTTTTAATTAATTAAGCTTGATATCCAAAATCTTAATTTTTTTCGTATAGATAAACCGATAGTGACAAACTCTGATTAAAATATGATATTATCAGAAATAATATCCACTCTATGCGTGCGCACAAACAGAATAATTACAACATAATTAGAGATAATGCAACGAGATTTATTCACTTACGTAAACGAATTCACGATAAGAGAATTGGCGTCGTTCTCGCGATCGAAATCCGTTTTGATGAAGTCCAAAACACCGTTGTCGCCAAAAGCGCCCCACTCAATATCAATGATAACCTGGAGTGACGAAAGTCAGACTAATAATTTGCGGCTGCATACCAAGTATATAATGTAAAAAATTATTAAATAAATATAGGAAAAATTATTTAAAATTTCAAGGTAAACTTTGTTGCTTTTTAAAAATATCTTTATCAAATAAAGAATAAAGATCGATCTCAAAAAATTGTAACATACATTTTTATATATTTTATACGTTATCGTGATATCGGTTACTCACTTCTCTCTCGCCGTGCCTCTCGGGTTCCCAATGCTCGACCCGGTCGGCTCGTTCTAGATAGCAAGCATTGCTGCCGGTTCCCAGGATAAGTCCGATCGCTACATTGGAATCCAACGTTGAGCCCTGTACCAAGGTACCCGTGGTATCGTTCAAGACTGCCACGACCTTCACCTTCGTATCGGCTCGACGGTCCAGGGCCTCTCGCAAGAGCTTAACGATGTCCTTATTCACGACATCGGGACAGTTGAAAGTCTTGGTCCATGTCACGAGAATACCGACATCCAGCGAGTGCTGGATTATCGGAAACGAGAATGTGAAACCTGCATAGATGTGGCTTATCAAAATTGGAAGTGGAAAGAACGTGAAGTGCGGAAATAATCCGAAGTGTAAATAATTATACTAATGTAACTGGTTATATTAATATATAATCTTTCTGTCAGTTTTCTACAACAGAAAAGAATTGTTTTCTCTTCGCAGTTTCTTCGATGATCTCTTCGCGAGATCGCTATTTATAGACAATTGTGAGGTGGCTCTCATTTAATTAAAGATTTTGTGTGTTCAATACCCTGGCTGTATAGATACCGAAGGGTCAATTTACCGAGAGGAAGCTCTACGTCTTGAAGACCCTGAGCGATGACGAAATCACTGACACATTCAGCCAGATAATCAAACAGAGGGATTGCGGAGCCGACCCTTAACTCGGATCCGATGTAGTATCGCTTTACTTCCTGTCGTATGGGAGCACCGTGAGCCAATTCCAACAGGAGTACGCGAAAGTTGGTGCCGCCAAGATCGAGTGCCAAATAAAGACCTTCCTCTGCAAGTATTCAAGTATGCATTTTAATCTCTCAATATTAAATGGTGATTAAGTTTTGCGGTTTTCTTTCCTTTTCTCTATTCTTTCAATCTTTAACTATTTAATGAAATAAAATTTCTTTTAAATCAGAAAAACTAAAAATATATTTTTCTTACGTTGATATTATAATATTAAAATATTAAAGGCAATTTTTTTATAAAATAATTTTGCATAAATCTTGCAGATATATTTCAAACATTTCACTTTCTTACTCGGCATAAAAAAATTATTAAAAATCTCATAGCGTATGAAATTTAGTAAACAAATTAAAGATTAATTATCCATAATTATATCGATACATTATAATATTTTGACTCTGTACTTTATGCCAAAATGAGATATTAATTAGACATAAATTAGTTTCGTTCTCTCTATCTCTGTCGAGAATGTCTTTGCTAAGGCTTCTGATACAGGATATAAAGAATACGATGCTATATACGCTATCTCATTGCGGGATTAAACATGGGAACTTCGCTAATGACCTGTTCCATCGAGCAGTTCCGGTATATAAGTGTTCTCCATTTGCAACGAAGAGGGTTGCTGATGGATCCCCTTATTCATTTCCGAAATAAAGACGTCTTGTATTTTCCTGGCGGTTGCCGCGGAGAATCGCATCTTCGCCGTATGATTTTCAATCTGCAAACAGAATTTTTTTCTCCTTTTAAAAAGCATGTTGCACATGACACGTGTATCTCGACGTAATTTTTATGGCAATCTTATCATTCTCGTCACCACGCGACGAGAAGAAAAACGTACGATCCGTAAATCTTGGCGATATCTCGACATACATATGTCATGGAGCTTCGAATACGATGTGTTGTTTACAACACATATCGCGTTATGTATTATTATGCAGTTTCTAACAGGATTCTAAATAGACAGATCAAAGAAATATTACTCACGTAATGCTTGTTTGTAACGTCAAGCAGTCTGAGAGTGCAGAATTAATTATATTTAATAAACAAGAGATTTTATAATACCCGAATAGATGTAATTGTTCGAGTTTTCTTCCGTGACGTGATCACTAAATTATTGTCTAATTATTGCATGTTTGCGTTTTAAGCATGTGTATAAAAAACAGTTATTTATTATTATTCATAATAATGCAATGTGGGAATTAGTATAATAAATTTGCATAAATTATTTTTCTTATATGAATTAATAGTTTTTAAAAACGCACTGTATATATTCGAATATCACGCATTTCTACTAGATTATACTGTATTTCATTTATCGATGCAAATATATGTGTAGTAAACTGTGGAAAAAATATTAAACGTAAAAAAAATACATATTCGCAAACTCTTTCGATCTACAATAATATCTTTATCGTCTAAAAAAATATGATCTTATTTTGTAAAAAAGTAAATGGTTTTTAGGCTTAACTTAGAAATATTATTATAAAATTACTTTTTTCAATCGCATTGCATTATTAACGGCTATCACTAAATTTCTCATTCTTTATCTGATGAAATAAATTTGTGATGCAAAATTAATAAAGTTTGCATCGTACAATTCTCGCTGTATGTACATTTATTTGTTTGTTTTAATATTAAAGGAGTAAGGGTTTTTCCGTAGAAACAAAAGTTGTTATGTATAAAAAGCCAAAGATCAGTTTTCTTTCCTCAATTCGATTGGTTGCCAGAGTCGATATCGTCATCTACACCGATAAACTGTTAACATGCCTTGAACTTTTAACAACACGGGATTCCCTCTCGATAACCCTGTAGTTTAGAGGGCGAGATAAAAATCGACGATTTATGACATTTAAGCCGCGATAACCCATCATCCAATTTAATCCATCTTTACTCGGACTGCGTCTCAATGCGAGGCACACGAATGTAATTGCGACCAATACATACAATATTATCCGAGTCGCAATTTTATTTCTATTTTCAAATTCAATTTCCTCACGTTTGTGGATATTAAAGGATTTCGATAGATTTAATTTATATAGAAACTCTCCTCTCTATATATATTTGATATTTTAAATGGTTGGATCTCTCTTTTCTTTTGAGAGAAACTATTTAATCTATAATTTTATCAAAAATTCCTCTTTTAAATTTTTAAATGAGAAATTAATTCGTTTATTGTTTATTTGGTACTCTACTTCAGTCCTCTTTCAAAGATTTAAAAGAGAAATTTTCGACTATAGATTAAATAGTTTCTCAGAAAAGAGAACTGTTTGCTTCAAATATTAAAATAGATGTTGGATTGTAAATCAAAAGTAAGAGAAAAATTTCGATTCGATATATACGCGGGTATATACACTCTCTTTATTGATCGAACGTAAAATTATAACGAGCTTTTTCTATCTTTTCTATTACTCCAAATTTTGGAGACGATATAATTAAAGAGAACTTGTAAAAAGAAAGTCAAAGAGAAAGACGCGCAATTAATGATTTTATATCTCTTCGACATTGTTCTGAAAAAAATTTACTATCAAGATTTATTCGATCCAATGTCCATGATAATGTCTGTCGAAAATACCAACGTGTAATCTCCCCTTATGTATTGCGTAAATATTGTGTAGCAATTCACAAATGTTATAATTCATCTCTTATAATTCACACATATTAGCCATCAGAAAAAATATGTATCCGATTTTTTCTTTTTTTTTTCAATGAAAAAATTTTCATAAGGAAAAGAATTTTTTATTACGTTCAACGATTTGTATATGATGGCATGTAGAATATCTGATACGATATCTAATCGTATACCTGGTACGATTAGCATAAATATCCGTACGTTTCGTGTCACTAAACTTTGAATTAATGTCGCAAGATTAAAGACTTCATTCTCTTTACCATTTGTATATAATTCAGAATTGAGTTGATAACAAAATGCAATAATTGAACGGTCATTTTTTTTCTTAATACGTGTCGAACATGAAAAACATACATGAAAAATCGGCAGGTGCAATAATGCTTTAACATTAGAAAACAAACTTAGGTACAATCTAAACAAGAGCAGCTTCTCTTTGCTTCATATATCTTTTTTTTAATCAAACTATTTTAAATATATTGTAAAAGGGGAAAAAAGAGAGAGAAAATCTCGTTTGTAGTTATATATGATATTGATTAATAAATCCGTATGTCTTTTATATGTCAAATATTCGTTAAAGAGAAATAAAATAATAGCTCAAAAAAGTGATTGGAAAAATTGAATTAATGATGTAAGACGTATATATTTCTCAATAAAATACTCTTTGCAAATTTTTTATTTTGTTTTCAGATAAGTAATATTTATGAAAAACAACAAACACATAATAGGAAATAATTTATTTTGGAACTTGTTTTCCAGCAAAAATTTATTTAAAAATGTATGTTCAGCATCATTTATTTACATACATGTTTATCACGCATGATTCTGATATATCAGCTTTTAACTGCATCGCACGATAAGTATAAAAGAGCAGAAGTTCAGGGTGAATAATTTATGAAATTAAGCATTTATAATATGAGAGATAGATCTTATAACAGTTATATTCATAAACATAAATGTTGAGTATATGCTTACGAATACAAAATATGTATCGGCTATAAAGTTCAAACATATATTATACTCACTTTTTGTCGTCTAACATCATCGGAAAGTATCAGCGGCGATACTTGAATCGCCTCGTGAAGCGCATGGTCCGTTGGAACGACCATGTCGAAACCTTATCGAATTTCTGAAAAAAAAAGAGGGAAAAACATTGACATGTAATCAGGAAAACGTCTATAAAATATCAAAGTTAGCTCGAAGCAGTAGCAATAGCAAAACAAGAAACATCTCGCTTTAATCATATAATTTCTACAAAATATAAATTTTTGATAAAATTAAATACGGAATAATTGGAAATTGTTTTATTTTGTTAATTAGCAATATTTATTCATTCCCTTTGCAAAATATATAAGAAAAAACTGATATAAAATAGAGAAACGTGTGTAAAGATCTATACTATTAAAAGAATAAAGCAGTATCGTCAAAGACGATATTTCATCTCAATAAAAATTTAAAGATACTTTGTGTCTCTAGTAAAATTCTACTTCAAATAAATTGATGTAGAATCGCGGCGTGTTGCATAAATGCCTATAATATACTGATTACACTAAATAAAATATTGTAGCTGATATTACATAGACATAATGTCCACTTTTTTAATTATCGTTTTCTTATTATCGCGATGATTTAGCAATACGCATCCCCGAGTCTATACGCAAGTTTTATGTATTGGCAGGGTCGGTAGACGGTCACAGCTTTATCAATACATGTGACGTATACTCGCATGATGAGGGCATCGTTATCTATCGAGTACTCTCTTCTTCCGAACAAGATTGACATTCTCTCTCTTAACACGGTTAAATCGACTTTCTTAAATAGTTTTCCTGATTACAACTTGCATTTTTTATGATTAGAATTGTGAATAATTTCTTCAGCCCACAGAAAAGTTTTTTTCATTTTACTCTTAAATAATTTAATTATCATAATTAATTTCAAATATTTCTAAAATAATCTTATAATTATAAGAGTATATGCAAAAAATAAAATTATATATCAGATAAAAAATATAAAAAATCTCTCATTTTTTAAAAATTTTTCTATTCTTCTTGTTAATTACATATTCTTAGCCACGATAAGTTTTTCGTGTAAATTGATTTACTAAAAAACTAAAATTCAAATTACTTATTATTGATGTGAACTGTTTAAAAAATAATATTATTTTACATATTATTTTTACATATTATACAATATTTTACATTTATGTTATTTTGCATATTTTGCAAAAATAGTGTGTTTTCTTAAACTATTAAATTTTTTTAATTTTAATTAATATGCATGAAAAATGTACGATTAAACTTATGTTAATAAGGTCACACAATATGCAATAATCAATTATGTTTATTCTTTCCGCTTGAAAAATTATAACGATTGGTTTAAGATATATAATTTCTGATAACACGATTTGCCATTCTCATAAATCCTATGTGTCATCTAAGATAGAATCCCCCTCGCTGTAACATATCATTGCGTATTGCTATAAATCAATTTCATGCGTTTGCGATTAATAAGAATCCGAAGAAGTGGAACGCGTTGCATCAGCGATTATGCATGGAGAAATACTTAATTAGCTAAATGTTTCGTGAACCTCGCATCACCGAATTTTAAGTATATATTAACAGTACATAGTATGATGTGAATTTGCAAGTTATTACTAAGACAGTAAAGAATTATTACAGTCTCGAATGGACCGCATTAAAATCTCGGAAAACGATAAAGCAGCATTATAATTAAAATTAATCGTGATTAGCGGCTTTTAGACGTTTCTAAAGAATGTCAAATGACAATGGAGAGAATTTAAACTAGGGGGGGATCAAATATAATATAAATGTGTATATATTTCGTTGTTAGGATAGTCTGGCTTTCAACTGGTTTACCGATAACGATTCTTAATCAAACTCGATCGTTCATTCGAATGAATGTTAATTCTGCCGGGAGCGTTTGAATATCAATTCATCGAGTAGATAACGTCGATGGTAGCGATACAAGGCTACGTTGTATATATAACAACGCATTTATCAACGGCCATTTACATATAATAGCGAGGCAATGAAAGACGAACTAGCCATCTTTTGAGTCCGTTTGGATGTTTCAGATAGCGTGTCATCTTTATGAATAATTATTCTCATTTTCATATACTTGTCTCGCTACACGCACTTCCTCAAATTTTACTCTCAAGATGATCCGGAGAAATATAGAAAAGAAATCACGGTATTTAGCCTGAATATACATTTATCGCCGTGCATGATGATGTGCGATTTTGCGAGATCAGGTAGACGAGAAACTGCAAAAAGCGAAGTTAGAATGTTCTTTCCTAGCTGCAAACTGATGGCGAATGAGGCTCCATTGAAATCAATTGGAAGGTGCAAAACGTCAACCGAGATAATTCAGCTAGTTGACCTGCCGTGACGATTTTAATCCAGAGTGCAACACGCACACTCGTTTGTCACCCTTTCGATGACGAGCCGGCTATTTTACAGAGAGATTGCGCCTTTTTTATCTCTGTAGACAGGCAATGCGCGACGCCGTTTCTTGTCACTTCGCCATCGACCATCCATCCTTCATTTATCACACTCTGCAACCATCAGCGCATCAACGATTAACGCGAATCTGACGTAAGCACAACATTGTCCGTGCCACAAGATTAATGAAGCTGCAAGGATTCCGAATAATTTAACTTGCAATTTTATCAATACCAAATGTTGCATAAAACATTTCGTGATTTAGATTATGTGGTTTTAATTCTATTTTTACACAAATTTATCTTATATATAGCTTAAAAAAAATATTTTTCAAATTATTGTTATATTAAATATCTTAGTAATTATATATATCTATCATATATATATAATATCTCTCAAATCAAAGCTATATCAATATTCATTTAAAAATTAGTTGAATAATTAAGTGCAGGAATTCAGTGCTTCTTCTTGAATTACACTTCCAAAATAAATAGCTATTTATGTGTCAAAGTATTTTTAAAAGAACAAATGTATGAATTTTTGAAAAAAAGTATCGTCACGTGCATCAAATGCGCTCATTACGAAGAGAGAAAACACCTCGTATTTGAACAGATGAATATGTAAAGAAGTTATGTCACATTCGTAGTATATCTTAGTCCTCTATAACCAAACGCGGAGTTATAGAATCAAAGAAAAAATTTTTTTTTTATAAGTAAAATTATTAATTACTTCAGTCAAAGTAAAATCAAATTCGAGAAATTTTTTTTTAATTCGAGCCTCGATGTTCCAACGAGATTTCATTGCATTTTCGAGATAAGGCGATAAAATAAAAGCAGAAAATGCAACGTATAATTTATCTTCGTTATGAAAGAGTAATACGTATGTATGTGCATACATATTCGTATTTATGTTAGTCGATATTGTACAACTCTTGAGAGATTAGGCCTGGCGTCAAGTGCACTTCGGTTATCTAATCGAGTACGCTTCCCCAAAGAGCTGCCTACCGTTTGAATAATGGAGCTTTCGTAATTCATGACTATTATCAGCTAGGGCATCGAATAAATCCCGTTGAGATGCATGAGTGTCAAACGCAAGAATGCCGCGCGGTTCGTATTCTCGAATGTTTGCCCCCTGAACGTATTTATCGCATTCGACACAGATTTAAGACCAGGTTCGAGAAATTTTGGCGAGTAACTGCAATCAAAAGAGAAATATCTTTCTAAGAGGTTCGCGACAATAATACGACAACGATAATTTTGACTAACCGCGGGTTAGCAGAGGTTTTAAATATAGAGCTCATTTTAAATAGGACACTCGTATATAAAAATAACAAGATCTAACAGTGTCTACTGAGAATGAAAATTGAGACGACAAACTCTTATAATTCTTGGAACGAGATAAAAGGCAAAGTTGCATAAATGGCATTACGTGGTGTGATAACGTACTGTCAAATGAATAGCGCAACGGATGTCACGCGAACTAACGTACAATAATTTTTATTATGATTCTTATTCATAATTGTAATTGACGCCGTAATAATATATCGTCGCCCTGAGAAACACGACGCGCGAACCGATATCATCTGTCATTCGGCGGAAACGGTTGAAATATCGCCGCTAACGATCTTACATTAATAATATGTTGTATTTAGAAATTCTCTCTCTCTCGTATGTGGAATAAAACATAGACGCGCGACGATAAAGCGGCGCGGCCAGATTGTATTTTCGATCGAGGATACTTGCGTATATCTTACGACCACGCTATCAGCTGGAAAAAACCATAACGCGCTGCCGAAGTACATAAGTTTACGTAAGTTCGCTGTTTGTGCAAAAATGCGCGCGTGAATTCATTTGCACCTCTTAAATATTCACGTGTCGTTAGAATCGCATCAACTGATGGCATAAGGGGGGTTTTCTTTTTATACAAGATGCGGCGAGTTTATCAGGAAATGCGTGAAAATTTTAAATGAAATAATTCATAATTTGATTGATTTGTTTGCAATTTTAATTGAAAATTAGATTTTAAAATATAATGAGATATATAATATACATTTGCAGTCACGATAATTCGATCTCTTGATCGATAAATATATAACGAGACAATTAAAATGCTTTCTACAAAATATTAAAATTCGAATATAATTTCATCGCAAATATCGTGGAATTTTTTGAATTTCTTCCAAGTTTCCAATCGCTTATCATAAGCATATATATACTATTCCAATCTGACAAAGAACTACTTAACGTCTGTGAGACCGATAACTAGACCCCGAGGTATATAAGCAATCTAAGAATGTTTAATCGGTAAGGAAATTTAGCGTTTATCATCCCGATAACATGTAATTACGGTTCGCGTAATAAAAAATAAAAAAACGGAAATTACATATATATGGGGAAATTTTATCGCGCGACTGCCTTCCACGACGGCGGAACGTTTCTAATGAGTGTCACGTGTTACAACACTGTATAATAGCCCGGCGAGACGAGGTATGCAACGTGTTTAATATTTCAAGGACCCACGTGCTCCTCTCACCGGCAAAGTAAACATCGCAGAAGCGGGCCCGCGTACTGACGCGGATTCGATATCTAAAATGCGATGACATCCTGATTGTTCGAGCGAGCGTCGTTGTTTACGCGAATAAGCGCCCCAAATCGGAGCGATGATAAATCTCGATCAATCAACTCGTACAACGCGATTCGCGATCTGCCTATCTCGTTGGAAAACCAAAGAAGCGTCCTTGTAATCGCCGCGATTTATCGACATAAAAAGATGCCATTACCATATCGATTTCTCTACTATATAACGACCTCGCTTAATTTTTCTAATAATCATTATTGCTAACATTATGTGGAAGAAGAAATGACTGTTACCGAATAATCTATTTTGAAAGTAATACAAGTCATTCGAGTCGAAATGTAGAATGTCTCGCTCGTAAATTAAAATTCAAATTGCTAGCTACAATGTCAAGAGCAGTACTTTGGAAGTGACCCGAATTGGAAGACCAAGTGGTTCCGCGATTCGCTAAATCAATGCACATCGTATATTATATATAGGTGCATATCTTTTTCTTCTGGCTCTAGCACAAAAGCAAAATTCAAAAAATGCAGAAAAATAAAAAGCCTGTGTATTTTTTTTAAAGAAAAGAAAATAAATATATTAAAAAAATAAATTTCTAATCAGACTTTTATTTTCTTAAATATATCTAATTACTAGAATTTTATATAAATGACGTGATTATATATCGATTTACGTTTATATCAACGAGTTTCGCATAATTGTTGAAAAAAGACAAATCATATATCATAATCGAAAGAATTCCATTAAAAAGAATCCGAGTACGACAATAGAATCATGCCACCCTTCATTATACTATATAACGCAATCGATTATCATATATATTTACTCTACAAGAGCGTTCCATCAAAATAAGCCTCTCGTAACTAAACATTTCGTATTCAACAGTCGAATATTAAGGCTTCTCGAAGAAAATTCTCGTGAGTATCGACAGGTGATGGATGATTATTTTTCTCCAATCGCAGCGAGATTTAATAGCACGTTTTTAACAGACGACAACAACTTTGATCGTGATACGGTACCTGGATCTCTCGTACACGCGCTTCCGTTGTGATGATCTCCCGAATCGATGCCAACGAAGATGACCAAAACGACGCTATGGGGCTCGGTCGATCTCCTTCGAGTAATACACACGCGGACGAGACTGCTGGAAATGTGCTCGCGACGGCCGAGCGATGACTACTGGTCGTGCCTCCCGACGAGCTCCCCCCGCGTACCACGCGATCAACCAACCGGCCGGCCCGCCACTGTCCACCACTACTAACTGAAGCACGTCACTGATATCCCGATATCGCGTAAATCGTGAGCATGCGAGAGCGAGAGGTCGTGGTGCGGGATGCGGGGCCCGTGACGTCTACGTAAACAGAAAGGCTCGCGTGCGAGTCGGTGAGTAAGATTGTATATACGGCATGATTGTTTTTATATTATTATTGTTATATAATAAACGTCGGACTCATACGGACACGTTATCGATAGATTCGGAATCTCGATTCGCGGAATCTTGATAAATACTTGATCAAATAAAATGTTATCTTTTGAAGTTAAAATCGCTTTAATTCGAAATAAAATAAAATTTATGTCAGAATATTATTAACGTGTATATTTTGACAGTTATTATGTTGTCGATATAATTCTCTAATACATCTTAAAATGTTTATAAATCAAAAATCTTTTAGAGATCAGAAACCTATAAGCCAATTTTGAAATGATTAAAAATAAATTACGCTTGATAAATTTAATGGATTGATTAAATCGGCACGCGTGTATCGACCACTGACTTTGCTTGACAAAGAATGTGGCATATAAGAGGAAACACGTGCTTTTGGTAAGTTCAAACATTAACCTTCATTCGGGCGAGCGAGAAGCGAGATTAATTGGACCTAGAAACTGTTATTACTTGTCATTATTAATGTTACGCTAATTGGTATCTAGCAATTGGAGAAGAATGTTGAAATCAACCGATAGTCATTTTTCAAAAGATACAAATTTCTAAAAGCTTCCTCGGATCATTTTCTGCGTGTAAAATTTGAAAAACAAAGTTTAAACCTTAAACGAAATATTTAATTAAGATTAAGAAAGCCGAACAAAATATTGTCGGATATATTTATGATCGCACGTGGTTTACGCACATCACATGACAGTCACATCAATCTATTTATTCTCAGCACACCAAACCTACCCACACACACACACACACACAGGCACAGACACAGACACGTGATTTTGTGCGAATCTGAATAAACGGATCCAATGTATCGATCGCCGTAGGTTTTTTCATCTTCGCTCGTTTTATCTTCAAATCCAATTTTTCACCGCACTTGTTATCTAAAATGAGAAAAATTTATTATCTCTAACAAAAAAAAATCACAATCAGTGCTTATTCCAGCAAAATATTACTGAAAATATTTACACATTGATGCGCGTAAGCAAATTAAGAAGCAGTTTAATTGGCAATATCTATAATTTCGATACAAAATAAATGTCATATTTTTTAAATATAACGATATAAAAAGTTTTAATAAATATAAATTGTTACTATATATATTACAATTTTCTCTTACAACTTTTATGAAATGTTCTTGTAAGATTTCATAAATGATTATAATGATTATATATGTATATATATAATCATTTATAAAATGTTGTAAGAATATCTGATAAAAGTTGTAAGGGAAAATTGTGTAATATGCGATCAGAATGCATGGAAATGCGTATGAAAACATACGCGTAGTATATATATATATATANNTATATATATATATAGGGTGTTAAATTTCAAACGTAACAGGCTGAATATTTCGACAACTATTGAAATATCGAGTTCCGGTTTTTTTACGCGTTCATCCAAAGTCAAATTCTTTTTATAAAAATTTGTCCGCCTCGAAACGATACAAAAATAACTGGACCTCGATATTTCATTTAGTTATAGCGAAATATTCGATCTGTTACGTTTGAAATATACCCTGTATATACGGACAAGCAATAAAGTAACATCCGTCTCGACAGACTACATAAGCTGAATGGAGTTTGATTAGAACGGCCGATGTGTGTGTTTAAATTTAGATCGTTGCAATTGCCCTAACAGGTCCGTATAAATCATTCTTCTTCAGTAAAGACCCATCTTATATCTCTAAATATGTTTCGATTGGATCGAATCGTGCTTCGTAATCGATTGGAAGAAATATGTAATATCGTACCGATAAAGTTAAATAATGTGGTATTATTTGTACTATGAGCGAGTAATAGAGTTCATTGTCTTAATATAAATGCTACAAACTTGTGTATAAAATTCATGTGTGTATGTGTAAGTTTATATAAAAATATAATTATTAAAAATATATTTTAATACCACAAATCTCTCTTTAAAGAATCATAAAGAAATAACATATATGATACATTTTGTACAAAACCTTTGTAATGACGATGATTCTATAATTCTATAATACGCAACATGCGATAAAGAGATTCTGCGAATCATGGGGCATTGACATAGGTTTAATAAGAGATGTCAAATGTGATCAACTCGTATGGTTGACCGCGCTTCGAAAATACAATGGAGAGTATTTCACGTGCCTTTCTCTCTCTCTCGCTCAGCGATTATATACATATATATATATATATATATATATATATATATATATAATGTCACAAACTTTTTTTATAAGCGCGACTTTATTACACATTCTAATAGATAGAACTGATATACAAAAACTTAACTATATATGACTGTGAGTACACTTATATCATAAACACTTAACTAATTGCTCTGCTAACATTAACAATAATATCCTGTAGTATTGTAAAAAAAAATTAAGCATATAATATACGTGCGCGCACGACACTATTATATAATTTTTTCAAAAATTACATTAAAGAAGTTACATATTGCCAAAAATACAATATATTTAAGACGCAAATAAAGTGAGAGAATATAATTGATACAATATATTTATTTTAATAAAATTGTCAATTTTTCAGGACTCGCATTTTGACATTTTTACTATTTCGAAATATATGGTTTAAATATTAACATATGTTGTTATAATATAATTTGTATATTTTGTACTATTTTCAACTAATTTTATATATATATATATATATTAAAAAACATATAAATCTATATAACAATAATGTAACCAACACGATGTTATTACTCGGGCAATAGATCATCTCCGAGTTCCTCATCACCAAAATCATCATCTCGTTTTCCGGCTGCTGTCATAGGCCTAGTAGGGAGAGGTCCTATAGGATCTGTGTAACTCGTACCTGAAAACAATCGGAAATGCAAAGAAGAAAACGAAAAGCAAGAATATTACTTTCATGATTCTAATAATATCCAAATAAATATATAAATCATAGACATATTCTTGAATAGACTTGAGATTACATACTCAATATAAATATTATATATTAGAGGATTGATACAATATGCAAATATAACACAAATATCCTAATAATGTCTATTCCTAGATTCACAGCTCGAATCAGTAATATATAACTGTTTGCCGAGTATTAAGTAATAAAGAAAGAACAAGAATAGACTAGTAAAAGTGGCTGCAGCTATCCATCATTTATTCAATCCATTAAAGTAGCTTGTATACCACCTGTAGATCACCTTTGTCGATGTTTGCTTTCAATGGAAGTGTGCATAATGCTAAAGCATTAATAATTGAATAACCATTGAATTTTCCACGTGAATCACATAATGTTACAATAATTATATGGTAAAATATTTCTCACCAGAATTATAAAACATTAAATTATTAGAGATATAAAATATGGAAATAAAATTATAATATAAAAAATATATGTAATTATAGATTTAATATATTTATACTGAAAACATATATTCTTAGAGTTCTTAAAGAACAAGATAATAAAGATATCAAATATATGAAAAGTGATTATATTTCATGAAATTTTTGATGATTCTACCTTGATAATCGTTTCGGCCTGAGATCGGTCGTCGATCCGGACTTGGCCTGTGATCTGATAGTACACTCAGTCCTGAACCTGCCCGTGATGATGTGCCACTATTGCTCTTTCTAGATCCTGCACGAAATATATGATCGAAATTTAATTATGATAAGTCAGAAAAAATAAATAATTATCGCACATACTTAACAGAAACAATAGTTAGTATTAATTTAATGATAATGAAACATAATTTATTAAATCTCGATGTTGCAAGTTATTTGTAAATTCTCTTTTTACAAAAAATCTAAAAGGATGATCCATAAAGATTCGCCTTTTTATAAAAGACAAAAACGACTGATCTTACAAAAAAGAACTGCTATATATATATGTAACAATCGTTATTACAATATTAATACTTGTTAATTAAAATATTCATACCTGTTGTACCTGGTCTTGCTGAACCTTGCCTATCTTTTAATTCTTTAGCTTTCTCAGCCTTCTTCAATTCAGCTACATACATTTGTGCTTCTTTCAAACCCATATCGCTGCACAGTCTAATCAAAAATTTTAAGCATTCTATATTATCAGGAAATTTATTGTGAATATCTTGATACTCCATGAGAGCTTTATGAAATTGTCCAGTGCGTCTTAAACATGCAGCAACTAGTAATCTCCATCTTGGTTCATCTGGCGCGAGTTCTACCGCTTTTTCAAAATAAGTCAATGCCTTTTCCGCAACCTTTTAAGAGAAAGTTAAGAAATATATGTAGAATATTTTTCATTTATTATCACAAAAGCAATATATTGTTAATAATAAAATATTTTCAATACCTGCATCGATATGAAATAGGATCCAATCCAGTCTATCACTTCAAAATTGGCAGGATAAAATCTGTGAGACTGTAATAAATATATACACAGTTAATAAATATAAATTAAAATATTGATAATATAATTATAGACAATCAAAGATAATTTATATATAATAAACAGAAATAGAAAATATACACTCACGTCGTTATAAAACTGAAATGCCTGCTGCTTATCTCCTATTGAATCATACATTTCTCCTAGTTTCTGTAAAACTCCTGGATCAGATGACAATATACCTAATAATTGATTATACCTGCAATATGTGCAAAAGGCGAGATTCATATTAATTACGTTCATAACTTAATGCAAAATTTTAATTTTTAGTAAAATAATAATAGTATATAAATATTAAAAATTAGTTACACAAAATTTAAGAAAAATATAAAGAACAATATATAATTTAATTTAACAAAATACCATTCAGATGCTTGGTCCACATCGTTCATCAGCTGATACAGATGACCAATTTGATATAACGTTTGTGGATCGTGCCTCACCATATTACGAATTTTCCAAAAACATTCTAAGGCCTCCTCGTACATGGTTTGTTTTTTATAAACTAAGGCTAAATTATATAAAGCTTGTACATGACTAGCATCCGTTTCTAATGCACATAGCAATAGCTCTCTAGCAATGTTCAATTCATCTTTTTGTATTGCACAAGCGGATAAATTAACGTAGGCTGCTGCGTTGTATGCATCAGCGTTACGTGCTGCTTCGCCATATTTTTCAGCTTGATCGTAATCTCCTTGCTAAACAATTTTTTTGTTAAATACAAGAAACAAACCGATATTTGATAGATATTTCTAAATTTTGCTCACGAGATAGTAGATGAACGAAAGCATAGTTGCTGCCGCACTGTTAGCTTTAGTGTCGCGATTTTCGAACATCTTTAATGTATCTATTGCCAGTTGCGTTTCCCTATTGTGCAAAAATACCATAGCTTTGTTTATTTCTAAATCAGCGGCTAAAACGCCATAAGCCGAGGATTTTATCGCATCGACGCACCTAAAATAGTTGCGAGAATTTATATAAAGAATTTATATATTTTATATTAAGATATTACAATGTGATATAATTTTTTAAATGTTAATAATATTATTTAAGGTATACACACCAGGCAAATCCAGCTGTAAGTGTGTCTTCAATAACGGGCGCTATAAGTTTTGCTGCGCAAAGTATACTTTTCTCAGCTTCCAATTTCATTTCCTTTTCCAATTTCGATAAATTATCATTCTTTATAACTTCATTTAATATATTAGATGTAGCATCATCCTACACAATATAAATAAGAAAATATATAAACTATATAATAAGTATACTTATATAATATTGACTAATATATGAGAGAGAGACTTATATAATTTATACATAAACAAAAGGTTATATGTTAATAAATATTTACATATAATTATCATTCAATGTTCATATACAATAAATGAATAGCATCTCAACGAAAGAAATAAAAAATATAAAAAAGGTCTAGACATTGAATACTTGATGAAAAAAGGCAATTGGTAGGAATGTGTCGTTATGTGAAATATGTGCACCTTTATAGATAATAAGTTGATACACACTGTGATACGTAGTGGTGCAGGTATTGGCAACAATTTGAGAAATACATAGCTTTAGTAAGCAGTACAATTGCGCCAAAAACTCACAGGATTTATGCTATACTTGTCTTCCTGATCTACATTAAGTTGTACTTCTAGTAATTCTAAGAAAGCTCTTTTCATCTTATCGCGATGAGATAACGCAAAATGGCACAAAACAGCATGTAAGCCCGCTTTAAACTCAGCTCTTTCTCTCATCACCCATTCAAAGCTATTAGCCGCCTCTTCTAACCGACCCATTTGCACAAATAACATTCCCATGTTATGCATAATCTTTATTCTGCGAAATATTTGCCCAGTTTATAATATTATTGATAATGGCATAAGACAATTATATTCCTTGGCAATTGTCGATTGTAAATAAATTAATGAATGTAAATTCACCTTAGATCCTTATGGACTGTCGGAGCTTGATCAAATGCCATTCTATACATTTTGATAGCTTGAGATAACTGGCCCATTTTCACATAAATATTACCAATATTGACTTTAAGTCTTGCGCTATTGCTAAACATCCTGTTCCTTGTTATCGCTTGGTAAGTCGCTATAGCCTCTGTATACATTTCATTGTTTGTGTATTGAACTGCCAAGTTAAACAGCACCTATTGGAAAAAGAATTTAAAATTTTGTAAATATATATATATATATA
>NW_021848451.1:96802-100783 GCF_003651465.1 Formica exsecta | reverse complement strand
AAATTAAAGTCGACCGATACAACGGGACAACTTTAGTAGAAATATATATATATATATATATATATATATATATATACGAGTATATAAAACAAATATAAGAAATTTCAATGAGCTTACGGCAAATGTCAAGTCTATATTATGATTATCACTGAGACCGGCTTGTTCCTGCAATCGTATAAGGGCTCTCTCCCTTGAGGAAGCTTCGCGCGCGCGTTCTAAGGCGATCCGCATGTTGTTTTCGGAAGCTGCCTCTGCAGAGCTTTCTATCAAACCCATTATTTTTCTTTCTGATGCTTTTATTTTTTCTTCCGGTCTTAAGTAAAAAAATCGTAAAAAGACATTTTAATATGATGCTCTCTCGATGATGTACATGTGATGAAAATATATCAAAGTATACAGATATATAAATGCGCATACAAATATCAAATCTTACGTGTCTTCTTTATTAGTTTCCAGTGGAGGTGCAAGACCTTTGGCGCTACTTCCCATATTAAGAGGATCAAAAGTCTGTTGACTAGTATATCCAGCACTTCTTACTGCTGTCATAGGTCTAAGCCCACCAGTCATAGGCTGCATAGATATGGCAGTACCACTTCTTTGAAACTAGGAAAGTAAAAGCATAAAATAGATAGATTCTATTAAACTTGGAACTATATTATATAAAAAATTATAATAACATATTAATAAAATTAATAAATTAGGAAAATATAACAAAAGCTAGATATAGTAGAGTAGTGTCCTCTTACTTTGCTTGATGTTCCGAAACGCATCGCTGTGCCTGGTGTCTTTGGAGTGAACTGTTAACAAACACCAAATAAAAAATTAGTAAAACACAAGAGATATTATTAATAATTGCATTACAAGATTTACCAATAAATAGATATTAATCACACATATTGCATTGCAAGATTTACTAACAAATATATATTATACAAGAAATTAGATATCATACACGAAGCTGGCAATAGAATTCTGTCTGGCGATAGAAATATAATGACTTATCATCACACTTACTATTGATCTCTTTCCATAACTTGATTTGATAACCTCCTGAAATAATTCATCCTGCTCAAGATCCTTATACACTGTTGAATAATCATCATATCCTGCATAAATGTCATCTTCAACTTCTGCTGCAGCCATGGTCTATAATTTTTCACTTCACAGTACAATTGTAATTTTTCTTCAGTGATTGTTATATATATATATACAATATAATTATATGAGAAAAATCATCAACTTATACTCTCGAATAATTGAAATGAATTAAACAAAACTGTCTTTCTCAAAAGAGTTCTATAAATTATAAAAAGTAAAATAAATGAGAGCTGAAAGATTGTACCAAATTGCATCAAATACAGATACAATACACAAACACAGGACAAATACAGATATACAAACTGTTAAAGCAAAAAGGTTTTTCTCTAATTAGAGATAAAGTTTATTGCGTAGTTTTTGCTAAAATTGTTTGTATACTAACGTTTTCGTATACTAATCTCTCAACAGATGTTGCGGTAGATTAAAAACAGAGATAAGCCTGGAAATTACTTAAATCACATTTTCGATGGGATCTTTAAATCCCTCGTACAGTAACGCCATCATATACACTTATGAGAATTATTTAGCTACACCACTTTTCGACACTGTCGATAAAATCACTGTTTGGTGCGTGTCCATACTGCATCTATAAATTATAGATCACATTTCACACACATGCATAGATTTATATTAATATGAATATTTAATTTTTTTTTACTGCGTGTAACTCTTTTCTACTCTAGAATATATACACTATAAACGTTATTATATATATATTTCTTTTTATGTTTAGTTATCTAAGTTAACAAATTCGTTCTTTAAACTATTTTTTTAATTGATTTAAAAGTATGTATTTTATACAATAAATTATATTGCACAAAGAGGAAGAGAGAGAACTATTGACTTATAAATTACAAAAAAATTAATAACTCTAAAATCATTTAATTTCCAAATATGTATATACATTAAAATAAAGTTGTAAAAACTTTATCATTATATGTGCTTTTTCATTTTACTTAGCAGTTTATTTAATAAAATAAGAATTATATTTCTTTTCAGGCCGTTCACTCGTTATACGTATTACATAAGTTAAACAGTAATAAAAAGTATGTAACAAGTAAAATCATATGCCTGCTTAAAGCAGATGCGTCCGAGTATATCAAGTGCACGGTAATCGATACTTGAAAAACCTTGAAAATGACAAAAAGATAGATGATGTCGAAGTATTTGAAAGTACGTAAGAAATCACAGCTTCTATCTTAGTTCAATTACATCATTTTATATTTTAAATTATGCTTGTAATATTTATACTAAACACATAATTACACGTAATGCAACATATGTCTGCCGTAAAATTAAATCAATATTATTTCTAATAGAAAATCGATATTTTAAACAAGAACAATGTTATATAATTAAAGCATGACATGCAAAAACAAGATTGACGCTAATGTGTTTTCTTATTTCTAGTTAAAAAAAAGCGGATGGCCATGTTGGATCTCTTAATAGCTGCATCTCAAAATAATGATTTGACTGATTTGGACATCAGAGAAG
The DNA here is from genome assembly GCF_003651465.1 of Formica exsecta. NCBI lineage: Eukaryota > Metazoa > Arthropoda > Insecta > Hymenoptera > Formicidae > Formica > Formica exsecta. Next base: position 98,191 of record NW_021848451.1, on the reverse strand, counting down.
AAATCGATACTTTTATGTTTGAGGTATGTACTTGTAATTTTTTTTTAATTTTTTGTACACATCATCTAAGCACGTTTGTCGGTATGACGATATTCATATAATAATGATTACAGGGTCACGATACTACAGCGATGAGTATTACCTTTGTTTTATTACTATTAGCTGAACACAAAGATGTCCAGGTACTTTTTTCTCAGTATATTGTAATATATTATTTAAATTGAGATTTTTATTCAAAATAATACAGATATCAAACTTTTGTTGCAATGTATTTTTTAATTCATTGAAATTTTTTTTGTGTCTATGCCTATAAAAGCCGAAATATTAAGAAATACACATTAATTATTATCGATGACATAGGAACGTGTGAGGGTTGAAGTTGATAACGTAATGCAAGAAAACGGAGGGAAACTTACCATGAGATCGTTGCAAAATTTACCATATTTAGACAGATGTTTAAAGGAAGCGCTACGTTTATATCCCAGCGTATTTTTCATATTACGAAACGTTGGAGAGGATGTAAAATTACGTAATTAATCACAATTTTTATATATCTTTGGACATGTCACATTTCAAGGAGTATATATCATCGAATGTAAAATAAGTTTAATTGTTTTAACATTTGAAGAATACAATATTATGTTCATGTTATTTCTCAAAAGAACTCTTTATTTCATAAATTTGTATATTTTGTAATTTTGTAATACTTTTGCTTTTTAGACTCATATGTTATACCTGCTGGAACGATCTTACATCTTAATATTTACGGAGTTCACAGAGATCCAAATTTTTGGTCAAATCCAGAAGTATTTGATCCGGATAGATTTTTGCCCGAGAGGATGCAGAATCGTCATCCTTATTCCTATCTACCCTTCAGCGCAGGACCGAGGAATTGCATAGGTGAATGAATTGCTCGCGATTTTCTTTTCTTCTCGTGTCGATAGTTTTTGATAAGATTTCAATTTGTAGGTCAAAGATTCGGTTTGTTGGAGTTGAAAGCTATGATAGCTCCTTTGGTGCACAATTTTTACTTGGAGCCCGTAGATTATTTAAAGGATATCCGGTTGCAGGTCGGTCTAGTAATTCATCCTTGTCATCCGGTTCATATAAAATTCATCCCAATCATCCGCAAATAAGCGTTTAGAACGGACACCATATAAATGTAAGAAATTGATGCATTGCAAAAATAAAAGAATATCGTTATGTATATTATATGTTTAACATTATGAACAAATACTTATTATATAAATACATATTTGAAAAAAACGTATTACATAATCATTAACAAAATACGTATATGTAAACATTATATTTAATTATGAATGACGGTTATATGTATACAGTGGATGTCTTATAAATCAGATCCGTGAATATTAAATAATATATATA
>NW_021848451.1:86103-96449 GCF_003651465.1 Formica exsecta | reverse complement strand
TAATGAATATTATAATATATTTAAGAATTGATATTAATATAAGAGAGATTGTGCCACACACATCAATATGCATACACACATCAATAATCTGTGTGTGCGTGTAAGTGCATGATTATCTATCATTGTCGAAAACTATTCTACACAAACATTATGATCTAATCACTGTCAAATATAGTGAATTTGATCTATAAAAAAACAGTTTTAATTTAATCAAGATAATTATATTATTTTGATTAAATTAAGATTGCAGCATCTGATTGGACTCAAATTTCATATTTTAATGCCGATTAAGTAACAACAAAGGGAAAACTGCATAAGGCTGATATTTTCTTACCGCAAGGAGTATCATACAATCTAAGTCTCACAAAACGAAAAGAAACTATAAAAAAAGAAAAAAAAACGCGATTGACCACGCAAGACCGGGAGTTTGCAATCGTCTGACAGATGCAACATCAATCTCTTTCCATTAGCAAGTGCATCGCGCACTTTGTTAGAATATAAATTATATAAAACAAACGCCGCCGCCGATATACCGAGAATCCTAGAGCATATCTCATATTGAAAGACGCTGTCTTTCGTAGACAAATCCAATAAATCCAATAAAAATCTGATTTGTTACATCTTTTCTAATTATCCAACAGTGAGAGTAAGAAAGAGTCGTATAAAAATCTAACAAGAACTTTCATTGCTTAGATTTTTGTACGATCTAACGAAGGGCGTAAACTAAATCAGATATATAAGCAGGCACTTCTATCGAACAGTGTTTTCTCGTACTACAATACACATGTCTCTATCAACAACTATACCGGTATATTCATCACATTTCTTTTTCATGTACTCTTACGTTCTGATTTAACAAATCAATTTAATCATCAACGTGCAGTAACTTTCAATAAAACAATTTAGTTATAGCAATATAGAATAATAAAAATAACGATTGTGTAAAAAAACGATTAATTATAAGAATTGTTTTGTTCACTGTATTTATGGTCATATTCTTTGTGTTTTAAATACAGAATTAATTCTTTTATTACTTTTGCGTCTAATTTTTTTCTCTCATATTTAATCAATTTTGGATCTTTATATCTTTATGACATAAAATTTTTAATATTTTAGAAACATGTTAAATAAAAGGGAAAAACGAATAAAATTGTATAATGCTCGTCTTTCTCTTTCTCCCTCTCTCCCTCTCACCTTCCCTCATTCACTCTCTCTCGCTCTCTCTCTCTCTCTCTCTCTTTCTTTTTCTCAAGGTCACTCAAGGTCAAGTCCATATTTTCATCATGTGTCCCCCTCTGAACCCTACAACTTTTGTATAAAACATTTTTTTCCATCTTGCTTACTTTACGAGATATTTGCGTGCGTTGATTAAAATGACTCACCCTGTATATACACAGATTATCTTATAATATACATTTATTAAATGTGTAGCTAAATAGTTTCTATGATACTAATAAAAAGTTTAATAATGATTATTACGGCATCCTTAGCGCGATTATGTTGTTGTGTGTTTTGTTAAGTCTAATTAAATTAAATTTATAACGAAAATGCTCGTGTGCGTGTGTGTGTGTGTGTGTGTGTGTGTGTGTAATGCCACATTTAAGTCTTTAAAAATGCGACCGTGAATATAATGATTGTCATGGTCAAATTTTGATAAAAAAACAGTGGAGGAAACTATCTCTCTAAAAATATACTTAATGTTTTCAGAAACATATCTTGTTTTAAATCTGAACAACGCTTTTTAATATTAAAAAGTCATTTTATTGTATTTCACAATTTCTCTTTTTACTATTTATTAATTATTGATATGTATTTAATAATAGTAAAAGTATTCAAATTTTTATGGTATATAATTTGTATATGTATATAAATTACTTATAGCATTTTCGAGTGAAGCAAGTTTGGTCGCTCTGAGAGCGATTAATGACGTCATAAATTCCGTCTTAGGTTACTAGAGATATACTTATTTATGTTGATTAGATTCAAAACTCATTTTCGGTCGAATATATGATAAATTAGATTTAATCGCTCTCAATCGCTAACAGAGAGTTTCATTCAAAAATGCTATTACACAAATAAAAACTACATATAAAAATTTAAAAGTGAAAAACATAAATAATACGAAAAGGAAAAAGGAGATAGAAATCTATTCTTCTTATTTTTAAACAAATATCATCTTCTCACTGTATTTTTAATCATGCTAGCCCAAGATATAATTCCAAATAAATCAAGTCACAAGCAGAGTCTTAAACAGTAAATTTGAAAGTGTCACAAGATACAACATCTTCGTCTGCTTTCTATTTGTATTGCTCTTTTACTTTCTATTTGTGCCATATTAATACAAATTAATATTTGGCTTTTAAATATTGTATTATTTTGTTATAGCCTAAAAATATACACAAGTATTGTAATATTATTATTTTTAATTAAGCCATACGCCTTCACATAAATATTAATTTAAATCTAGACCGAGAAAGGCACGTTCGCAGCGAGCCATGCGTTAAGTGATTTAAAAAACGCGATCAAAGTAATTGCGGAAGTGGCGTAATAGGCGAAGAATTTTGACTTTGATCTTTCTTCTACGAGCATATCATGTCGCTGAACGATTTCCTCGGAAAAACTAATAAAAGGGGAGATAATAAAACCACCCATCGCGAACGGTGACGTAATTACCAAATTGTAAATTATACCACGAGTTGCGGACGGTTTAACAATAAATGAAGCATGTGTCAGTCTGGCGAAGTGTTACGTAATCTGACAATAAATTCGCGCACGCGAAAACACTTGCGATAAACGCGAGATATAGTCCGAGCAAGGATTATCAAAGACATTATACAACAGAAGTTAGAAATTAACGAATTATATTGGAAGAGAAACTACGAGTAAACTACAATTTCTGCAGCAAATTGACGAGTCTTTTTGGGCGGAGCCCGAATTTCTTGATTCTTATCCGGCGCACAATCTCGAGTATCCTGTCTCTCATTCGAGGCATAACAATATATAATCGATTGCAATTTTAATATTTAAATAAAAATGTTATTAAGAAAAATATAAATATAAGAGTTTTTTTCAAATAGTTGAAAGTAATACAAATACAACATGCAATATTTGTTAGTTTAAGCTTGAGCGTAATGTAAGAGCGCTAAATTTACAAAATGTAATGTTATTACATATCACGGAAACTGAAAAGAACTTATAAACTTTAATCATAAAACGTGAAATATTATAGTATCTTCAACCGCAAAATAGAAAGTCACAATTATAAAAAATTGTTTGAATTAGCAAAAATTTGGGCTCGTCCGGGATTTGAACCCGGGACCTCTCGCACCCTAAGCGAGAATCATACCCCTAGACCAACGAGCCACGTTAAATTTGTTACTTCCATAACGATGGTCATCCTGGATTCTCAAAAAACGAGTTATTGATTATATTACTTATATAGTTATATCAAGCGACACGGTAGCGTCGCGACTCCAAGTATTACAATTACAGGAGGATTCAAGTTTTTTAGATTTATTTGTAAATTTATTTTAAAAATTTCTTATTTATTATTAAATACAAAAAAAATGTATTTTATATGTTTAATATAATATAAAATCTTATTATTTTGATATATATATAATGTTTTTCTCTCAAAAGAATAAAAATAAAAATATCAAATAGCTATGAGCATACGGGAGAACAGAAAATCTTGAATAATAGAAAAGAAGGGGACTTATACAAGATTAGATTTAAAACTAGATATTATAAATAAATTATATCTTTGAAAAGAATGATACATAAACGTTTATAACGAACAGCCAAAAGATAAGTAACAAAACTCAAAAATGTTACACAATAAGAGACCAAGTGTAAAAATATTCGATAAAGCAAATCAAATACAAATAAATAGCCAACGTCGTATGCATCATTTTTAATGCAGTTAGATATCTCTGTACTAGATTCATGATTTTTTTATATGCTTTTTATGAATGACTATTATATAGCGACCATGTCGAGGATCAAAAAGAAAAAATTTGGCATGTGGCTCGTTGGTCTAGGGGTATGATTCTCGCTTCGGGTGCGAGAGGTCCCGGGTTCAAATCCCGGACGAGCCCGCAGTCCTTACTTTTTGCATTAAACTTGACGTTCTTCTTTGATTTTTGTTAAAAATCGATGATACCTACGACGGTTACTTCGATTATCATAGATTTGAAAACAAAACGTATATCGTTTCTATTCAATAGATTTTGACAAAACGAGTCCATACAATTACGCGTAATAAATAATTGTTGACTATAATTCTAGACATCATATAAACAACTATATTATTTTAAAAAACGACTCAAATATTATCATTAAATATATTATATAAAAATTAGTCACTTAACAATAATTAAATCGTGATACTACTGTTTTTTATGCAAAAGAACCGTTCAATTAGAGGAATATATTAGTTGGCCGCAAGAGATTATTCTCCGAGCACTAGAAAAGAATTGCTTTTGCGGTCACCACGGATCAATATTTCGTATGATTATGGAGAAAGCAAGTGAAAGTTTTCTGAGTGGCGGTATTTAACGTTAGGGAACAGTATCTGACCGAAAAGTCTTCTGAATCGTCGATCAGCTCGCACGTCCGTATGAAATATCGCACCGATTTATTGAATTTGATTTGTTGATTTATTTATTAAACTGATTTATTGAATGATTTATTAAATACCGTTCCATATAAAATATCACATCAATTTATCAGTTATATTTAAAGTCTCGAGTGTTAATCGCGTTCAATTCGACAATGAGAAACGAATTTCGAATTTGAGTGAAAGATTACTGTTTAAATGACTATGTTTATGAAAGTGTTATTCGTATACAAAGTGAAATTTTCATTATTTCGTGCGACATACTACGCGTAGATCACATAGGTACAAGTTTGATCAAGAATTCTATAAATAAAAGTGAAATAAATGTTCTCAACAAACGTTAGAAGCAAAAATATTTGCCTTAAAATAAAAACGAAGCAAAGTTTTATCAAAAGATTTTCACGCTTTATACAAAAAATCTGTGTGTTTATACATATAATATACTAATTTTTATAAAAAAATACAAAAATAATTTTATTTGTGATATCTCCTACAATTTTCTGTTTTAAAAACTAGAGACCATTTAGATTGGAAAGAGAGATTTATATATAATGTGGCATTATGTGTATACTCAAAATTTTTAAACTGGATATATTGTAATTAAATGCAAAGTTTAAGCCAAAATAAAGTAATATTGACAATGATTATAAAATTTTACTAGTTTATTACTTTAACCGCAACGTAACGATACAGTGTTGTATAAATTATTTACGATCTGCCAATATCATATTCTGACTCTATTCTATATGTAAATTTATTAATTAATTATTACTTAAAGTTTTAGTGGCAAGAAATTAAAAGCTAAAACTCAATTATTTTAATCAATTGTTTTTATGTTAAAAATTTAAATTTAAATAAAAATTTTCTCGACTCTCGTGTTATAGCGAATTTTATATTGCATTCTGCAATTCATAAAATATGAACGTATCAGAATTTGTGGAGTTTGCCAAGGCGACAATCGACTTTGTTGCCGATTACAATGAGACTTTGAGAAACAGAAACGTATTGCCCGATGTGGAACCGGGTTATCTCAGTAAATTATTACCTGAACAAGCACCACAAAAATCTGAGAAATGGCAAGCGGTGCTTGAAGATGTCGAACAATGTATTATGCCAGGTGTAAGTCTTTAATTTTTCATTAACCGTAAGAATGTTTTATAGCGTAAATGTACAATAATATGTTTAATTATATACAAAACTATATTAATAAAAATATTTTTCTTTCAAATTTTTATTTCAAATATTTAGAAAAAATTAATTTCTTTTAATATATCTGTATGAATAAAAATAAGAGCCAATAAAACTGAATAAATTTAAGGCAAACTCTGTTAGTATCTTTTCTCGCTTTCTCGTGCTTTTTTCAAATTAATACATTAAATTTATTTCTTCTCTTTATCTATTGACATTTTTCCTAGTTTTATAAGTAGTTAATAAATTCTCTTGACATTTTTCCTAGTTTTATAAGTAGTTAATCAATTTTCTACATCTCAAATGATAATTATTAAAATAACAGTATTTATTTCTTCTGATATTTTGCATTGTAATGAGAAAAAAGGAAAAAAAACAAGCTTTATCATTTCTATTAATATGTCTAGATAACACATTGGAATTCACCTTATTTTCATGCGTACTATCCCACGGCTAATTCTTATCCGGCTCTCGTGGCCGAGATTTTAAGCAGCGCGATTGGTTGTATGGGCTTTAGCTGGATAGCATCGCCAGCCTGTACCGAACTCGAAGTTATTATGTGTAATTGGCTTGGTAAATTACTAGGGTTACCTAATGAATTTTTGAACCATAGCAATGGGACAGGCGGAGGAATCATACAGGTAATCATTATACAAGAGAATCATACATGTATGTTGCATATAGATTCATAACGAGATAAACAAAAATCTTTAACAAGTAAATTAAAGTGTATTGATATTTTTAATCTATTATAAAATAATTTATATTTCTAAATTGTAACGATGCACATTATAAAAAAATGGGTTACTCCGATATCTAAAATGAAGATTTCTTGTATTCTAAATAAGAATTGTATTTCTAATCTAATAAATAGTTACATATCCAAATTGAAATAGATTAAACTTAAATTAATTTAAAAAAAAATAATTTTTAATAACTGTAACACAATTTATCTATTTTTTTTTTAATAAATATTTGCCATATTTTGATAGTTAAATATAGAAAACATTTTAATACAAAAGTTACAAGATGTTTTTTTGGATGACGTATAATATTTTTTTATTAACTTTGATGTTAACTATAATTTTAACAAAAATATTACGAGATTGTTGATTGAATATGTCTATTTGTGTGTGATACACATTTGTAAGATTAATTATTTTATTAAATTTATTAATTTTAGGGATCTGCAAGTGAATGTTCATTCATATGTCTATTGGCTGCGAAAGAATACGCAACACGACGAATGAAAGTTCTTCATCCAGAAGTAAACGAGGATCTCATTAAATCTAAATTGGTCGCATATACTTCTGGTAAATATTGTATCTATTTTTAAAAATTTTTGCAATTTTTTATTAAACATTTTTAGTTTGTATTGTAATCTTATCAATTTATTAATGTATCATTAAGTAATCATTTAAGTTATTTAATTTTGTTTTATTCGGACATATTTTTCTGTATAATTCTAGATCAGTCAAATTCTTCCGTTGAAAAGGCTGGCATTTTAGGATCAATGCTAATGAGGCTGTTGCCAGTGGACAAGAAGTGCTCTTTACGTGGTGAAACTTTGAAGAAAGCGATTCAGGAAGATGTGGAAAGAGGTCTTATTCCATGTTACGTCGTCGCTACTTTAGGAACTACAGCCACTTGTGCCTTTGATAATTTGGATGAAATAGGACCTATATGCAAAGAACATAACATCTGGTTGCATGTTGATGCTGCTTATGCAGGTAAGTACTTATGCTAATGTTCCAATCTTTTACATCCAAATTATACCTTTCTTATTAGTTTTACATTTTTATTTCATACTCGATGCAATACATTACGATTATTTCACAAATCATTATTAAAATATTTTTAATGCAAAAGAAAATTAAATTTGCTCTATTCAGTTAATTACTAGTTAAGATTAGTGCTGTATGTATTGATTATAAAAAAGATATTTTAACAAAAGTCTCTCTCATTAATTACATTGCAGGTGCAGCATTTATTTGTCCGGAATTTCGTCATTTAATGTCCGGCGTTCAATATGCTGATTCTTTCAACATAAATGCACACAAATGGCTCCTTGTGAACTTTGATACTTCGGTAATGTGGTATGTATTATATTATATTCTCAATATATTATACATATCAAAAAAAGTTTTTTTTAAATCTTTGTATAGTATCCTCTACCACACTTTTTCTGTAATAAATAAATTATTAATCATTAATCTTCAGTTAAATTTACATAGGCTTTAACTCAAAGATTTTTTTTATGTATTCAATGTTCATAATTAAGACTTGAAAAAAACAGCATTTGAACAAATTTTTAAATTGAAGATAAAAGCACATTTGGAATAAAAATGAAAAATTTTGAGTGAAATAGGCATTTTAATGAGATATCCTACAAAGTAAAATTATATTTATCATTCTATTTTTATCGCTTTTAGGGTGAAAGAGTCGAGACGACTTATAGAAGCGTTCAGTGTTAACAGAATATATCTTGCGCATGATAAGGAAGGACTCGTACCCGATTATAGAGTAAGATTTTATATACACACATTGTTTATACATATATATAATATTCTTTCTTTAATAAACTTTTTTACAGCATAATATAAATATATTTTATTTTCTCTTATAATTCTTAAATTTTTTGATATAGAATTGGCAAATTTCTTTGGGTCGGCGATTTCGTTCATTAAAATTATGGTTTGTCATGCGTATTTATGGAGTGGAAGGACTTCAGAAGCACATTAGACATACCATAAGATTAAGGCAGCTTTTTGAAAAATATCTTAGATCGGACGATAGATTTGAAATTGTTACCGAAGCAGTTATGGGTCTCGTCTGTTTCCGTATCAAGGTATGTTATCTCAAACCTTGATTTTTTATTAAAATTTATGAATTAAAAAATATAAAATTTTTTTATATTAAAAATTGATCGGTTTTTGAGAATTAATTAATTAATCAACTATATCATGATAGTTATATGTATCTTTCTTAATTACATCAACTTATAATTTTTATAATAAACTTAAATGATCTGAATTATTACCAAAATTTTTGCAAGAAAGAGATATATAATATAATATTTTTCTTTTAGGGTGACAACAGTTTGACAAAGAAACTGTTAGACCGTCTACAGGCTAGAAGACAAGTTTATCTGATTGCCAGTACGTATCAGGATAAGCTTATCGCCAGATTTGTTGTATGCAGTCGATTATGTAGAGAAGAAGACATTGCTTTCTCGTGGAACGAAATAAGTAGTCAGACAAACGAAATTTTACAAGGCAAATTTTATCAAGAATCGGTCGAAACCGCGAAATCGCCGGATGATATTGCGACAAGAATAGAAAATCTAAACTTGGCGACAAAGAAAATATCATAATTGATCTTAAAAATTTTGCCTAGAAACTTCATATAAGTATATCCACATAACTTCATAACTTGCACATTTTTATTTCAGATCTATTATAATGCTTTGTGATGTTATATTATATGTCTCTAATTTTTATCAATTCTAGAATAGTATTCTGAAAAAGTAATTATTGTACAATATTTTAATAAAATATATGGAAGATTAATTACAGAAAATCTTACCTTACCTATTTTAAGATAATGGATGCATAAAATTTCTTTTGCTTCTATTTTATTCAAAAATATTAATATAATAAATATATAATATAATTACGGTATCTCTCTTAGTCTGACTCCTCCCCTTCGACCTGTCCGGCATGAGTGACCCTACCGCTAACTATTAACATTTTCGAATGAACTAAGTTTGATCGCTTTGAGAGCGATTAAACCCAATTTACCATGAATATATGTTTGACCAAAAATAGATTTTGAGAGAATCTAATTAATATAAATAATATAAAATACATTCCCCGTTTTCAACGTTATTTTGTCTTTAAAGTACAAAATTCTTTGTCCTGATTGATCAATCAAACGATTACTCAAAATATTCCATTGATTAATCTATATAATAATTCAAGTACCCCTAATAACCCAAGATGAAGTGTATGACGTCATTAATCAGTCTCAGAACGATCAAACTTGCTTCACTCGAAAACACTATTACCGCCGGCATAGTTCTCAGGTTCATTAGAGCACTCAAACCTCCTCACCCGGAAAATGCCTTCGTTAAGGTGGAGATACCATCGAGGAGGAAAAATGTGTGAGGACTTTTTCCTCTTTTTCATTTCTCAGGGTAGGTCTTTTTATTTTTATTTTTGTTTTAATACACAATAAATGATATAATAAATTTAATATACAAAATATATAACAATATACAAAATATAATCAGAAATTTAATACACAATATAATTTGAAATGCAATACAAAATAATTTATTACATGGAATTACACGAAAATGTCCAAAGTATACGTATAATAAAAAATTTACTAAAATTTTTTAGAATAGACAAGTTTTTAGCAACGATTAATTACGTGTGATATTTATTCTTAATAATCAACATACAATTATAAAGCTTAATAAGTTTTATAAAGTGTAAATAATCGCGATCAAAAGAGTCGTTAATAAAGTTATCCATCG
>NW_021848451.1:81232-85687 GCF_003651465.1 Formica exsecta | reverse complement strand
TAAAAATGTTAATATAATAAATATAATATAATTACGGTATCTCTCTTAGTCTGACTCCTCCCCTTCGACCTGTCCGGCATGAGTGACCCTACCGCTAACTATTAACATTTTCGAATGAACTAAGTTTGATCGCTTTGAGAGCGATTAAACCCAATTTACCATGAATATATGTTTGACCAAAAATAGATTTTGAGAGAATCTAATTAATATAAATAATATAAAATACATTCCCCGTTTTCAACGTTATTTTGTCTTTAAAGTACAAAATTCTTTGTCCTGATTGATCAATCAAACGATTACTCAAAATATTCCATTGATTAATCTATATAATAATTCAAGTACCCCTAATAACCCAAGATGAAGTGTATGACGTCATTAATCAGTCTCAGAACGATCAAACTTGCTTCACTCGAAAACACTATTACCGCCGGCATAGTTCTCAGGTTCATTAGAGCACTCAAACCTCCTCACCCGGAAAATGCCTTCGTTAAGGTGGAGATACCATCGAGGAGGAAAAATGTGTGAGGACTTTTTCCTCTTTTTCATTTCTCAGGGTAGGTCTTTTTATTTTTATTTTTGTTTTAATACACAATAAATGATATAATAAATTTAATATACAAAATATATACTAGAAATTTTTAGAATAGACAAGTTTTTAGCAACGATTAATTACATCGATATTTATTCTTAATAATCAACATACAATTATAGAACTTAATAAGTTTTATAAAATGTAAATAATCGCGATCAAAAGAGTCGTTAATAAAGCTATCAATCGTCTTTTAATTGTAGAAGAAAAAGAACTTGCACTACTTGGCGTATTTTGCGCAGATTTTCAAATAAATATTTAAGATGCGGAAAGATAGACAAAGCTTCGATGTAAATCAACGATTAAATTATAAAATAAATCGCAATTTAAAATTCGCGAGCAAACGCGACGAATAAATAAATCGACGATATTCGTAATATTTGATTGTGATACGCGTAATTTTTATAATAATCGAAACTCACATACGTACGCACGCACGATATAATTACTATTATTTTATGCAAAAATATTTCGACAGACATTCGAGATCTGCAATATAATATCCACCGTTCGATTTATTTTCCAATACGCGATTTTATACGAAACTCGCGATCAATAATAAAATATATGTATATTCTATCTCGCGGATGACTGTTTTAACAAGATAAAATGGGTCTTATAAGACTTAAAATATTGTTTTAAAAAATCGCGTTATTGCCACGTTTTATAGAGATTAACAGACCCAACGATTTTAACAAAGCTTTCCCTCCGCCGGGTGACACGCTGGTTAATATTCGACAAAGAGGAGAACGATCCTAAAGGTGAAGAACGACCAACGTCTTGTTTCTACATCAATTTTTGTAAGATTGATCCGCAAAGAAAAGTTAAGTGATCCGTTGAACGTTAGAGCCGCTGCAGGAGGGAACGAATCCCGGATCTTCCGGACTGCTCCCGACAGCAATGATTTTGGTAAGGAATCAACGACAGTTACCATTGTTATTATCTTCAATTCACGAGATCGAAATTCACGCGAGAAAACGTGTTCTTCCATTATTAAAAAATATGTCTTTATTGAAAAATATATGGATATAACTATTTTTATGTAAATGTGGTTACAAACGACTCTATTTACGAATAATAAAATACATGCATTATTATAGGTTGTGTTAAATGTGCGAGTACAAATAATTAGCGGGTACAAACTGCTCGAGACAAATCGAACCCGATAACAGCAAAATTTAAAAAAATTTGATTCGAACACTTTGTACAATAAAATAAATCGAAGTAATTTCAAGTAATTACTTCTAAGCTATTTCTCTGTAGCGTACAAATAAATTAATTTATCGATCTTTTACTAATATCGGGGTACCCATTCGATTTATCTCGAAGTTTTTAAGTATTCGCACATTTTACGTTACATTCATATATATAATTTTGTATATAACGTAATATTCAAAGAAGTATAAAAATTTTTTGAAATGATACACTGATTTGTTCATGTATTTTATTATATATATAGAATAGTACATATATCCAAAAACATTAATCTAGGACTAATGTTTTAGAGTAGCACTGTTAAGTCTTTCTTTTTCACAAAGAGAATAATAATATTAATACTAATAATAACAGAAAAACACTTTTAACAAAGAGAAGAAAATATATCATTCTTCTAAATATACTGTTTAAATTGATTAATTCGACATTAAAGAGGTGTGTGGCGCTCGTCGTTGAGTTACTACCGAAACCATTGCTTTCAGAAATCGCCAGGAAAACCTGGAATTAATTCCAATCTTGCAACGAAAATCCCCAATTTTCAACAGAGCACCAAACTAGACGTCGCGGATAGATTTTACAAAAACCAATAAGAAATAATTCTTCACGATGAAGATCGTTTCGACTACTTGCCGGTACGAACCAGGCAATTTTTTAACGTTCACCTGACGAGAGGGAGAGCGATTGCGTTCAAGAATAAAAAGAACAGAAAGAACGCGAGAAGAACGCGGAAAAACGCGGAAGAAACATGGTGTTTTTGCAATGTAATTTATTAATTTATTTTACGAATATTTGGTTCCGATACAGAATTCGTAAATACATTAATCTCTAATTGAAAGTAAATCATAAAATTCGTAATAATTTACTCGTGATTTTGCAATATCGAAGGTGATCGTTAAATTTTGTGAATAAGAAGCTGATATTTAACCGTTAGTTTAATCGAATCTTCATACTCTTATGCAATATTTTTTATATTTAATACTAAAGAATTACATATATTTGTAAAACTTGTAAAGTTTGAAATATATATATAATATATATAAAATTTCCCATGTTATAACATTTTTATTATTTTAATTTTATTTTTAATTTTTTCCTTAATGTCCTAATGGTCCCTATAGCCCTAACAATCCTATTTGCTGGTTGAATCAGGGGAGATTTATATTCTAGGGAGAACATATCCCTAATCACGTGCCCTAACTGCGTGCACTAACCGCGTGCCCTATTCATGTGTCCTACTCGCACGCCCTAATCGCGTGCTCTAACCGCGTGCCCTACTCACGCGCTCTACTCGCGCGCCCTAATCGTACCGTATGTACTTCTCGCTACGCATTTTGGCCATTATTGACCGCCTATTTTGCGTAGCAAATCCATTCTTCGAGCCAGTTGGACCTACCTTTCGTTGCTCCTGGCCATTTTCTGGATCAATCTCTAATCAGAGATCAAAAAAGGAGATATACACTCCTTTTATCGCCGGCTATTTACTATCGCCAGCAAATAACCGCAAGATTTTTCTTGCGTTCGTAAGGAGATAAACTCCTTCTTTTGCCGGGTAATTTTTGTCGCCGGCAGATGAGTGTGACCAGCTCGTTGACGATCGTGCAATTTTACGATCGTTTGTTAGATGTTCATTTTAATATAACTTTATTTTAACTGAGACAAAGCCAAGTTATCAATCAAAATTTTGATTAAAAAAATATGATTGATTGATTATTTGATCTTTTTATATCAGTTAAAACAAAGTTTAAGAATAGTATCTACAAACAAATTCTACGATATGGATGAGCTATAAGAAATTAGGATAAGATCGGCGCGTGTTATAAGAATAAGTTACTATTACACGTATATAATTGATAAAATTGCTATCGTTCTTTATTCGATAAATCAGATAAAATCTACAAATTAGAAAAAAAAGTTTTCTATAATCTTTCTTTTTTAATTTATTTTTGCAATAGATGCAATATATCAAAAGAACTTATTAAAAGTTATTCGACTTGATCTGTTTTAGCTCATCCATTTTAAAGTAACGGATTTATCTAATTTAGACTTTAATTTACTTTTGCAATAGATGCAATATATATCAAATGAATTTATTAAAAGTTAATTCAACTTAATCTGTTTTAGCTCATCCATTTAAAAGTAACGGATTTATCTACAATCTACAATCTACAATCTACATCTACAATCTCTACAAGTCCGTTACTTTAAAATTAAATAAAAGTTTGTGACTCACCGGCACTGATGCGCAACAGCGGAGTTGTTAGTCTTGAGGCTACGTTGTCTGTAACACACAAATATAAAATCCAAATTATAACAGCATTCAAAATATAATTAATATTTTATATCCTGCGGAATATTTTATATCCGATGCGTACAATATTAAGAAGTTCTAAATAAATATGAAACAATTTTATAAATTTTAAAAAGACTATTTTCTTTAATACTAAAAACATTTATCGGATTTATATAAATGTCTTTTTTTCTAATTTTCTCTTGTTTAAATCATTCAAATAATGAGACTGAATTAATGCGCGTACGCGATTTTGAATAACTAATATAAAAACAATAAATATTCACCCTTGGGTTGCTCCGCCGGTGCAGGATGCCTCTCCTAGGCCTCCTCCTCCTCTCAGAATGTCAGGGTCGCTACGTTG
>NW_021848451.1:76344-81193 GCF_003651465.1 Formica exsecta | reverse complement strand
GTATAGAAGTCCAACGCGAAGACGCGACGACGCGAAAACGCGATACCGTGACTACGTGATTCGATTGTTTAATTGCGCGATTTTAATTTGAATCATATTTACATGCCGTCGAAAGTCGAACGATAAAGCGGCGAACAAAATATATTTAAATCGAAATATTTTTGAAGAAATTATTTATCAAATTATTTCCCGATACTTGTAATTGCGTTTAGGAAATTTAACGGAGTATCTCGCACTGCTACTTTACTGGTCGAGTGTCGCCGTGCGATAATATTAAATTTTATATATAATTTTATATGTAAGTATATATTTTAAATTACTTTTAAATATTTTAAAGGTAAATTTTTTCGCGATTCCGGTTTTTTATTTAAAGTTCTGGATAGCATTCCACGAGATATAAAAGAAACTCTTAATATTCTTACGCTCCAATATTGCAAGAGGCATCGCGATTTTTTAATCATTATTGTCTATTATTATTTATAAAAACTAAATGGCGCATTTTATAATATTTTATATATAACACACACACGTATAATATTCTAATAATATGCTGTGAGCAGTTCTCATTGTGATATCTCTTTTCTGCGATGCTGATTGGTTATCTCGACGCTACGCTGTGCATTACTTTATATTTTATATCAATAAAAGCCTGTCATAACTGAGCGACGCATTTCACAGTTCAAATATTAAGTGTGTGTGTGTAATTTTTATTTAATTGATTTTGAAAAAATGGAGAACTAGAGTTAATATGTGTAAGTAATTATTCACACACAAAATAAATAGTGCGTGCGTAGCGCGCGCTTATAGTGTTCTAATATTGTGTAATATTCATTAAAATGATTTTATATCTCGATTTTACTAGTTCGATTATCGAATCGTGAAGAATGATATAACAACAGTAGACGGTCAGAGTGACGGAAGTTCTTTGTTTGCAAATGACATGTCTTTTTTATAGCAACTCGCCTTTATATATCTATAAATTTAAAAATTAAATATTATTTTTTAAGACATTTATTTATTTTAATAATTTACAATCAATGAGATGCTTTCGCGGTCCAGGGTATCATCCTGGAAGCTACAGCGATTTCTCACAAGGTATGCAGAATAATATTGATATAATATCAAATGAAAAGAGGCGTATAGGCTTTTTCTGAAAATCGTATTCTTTCATGTCTTTTTAAAACGTATTACTAGTTTTGTGGTTTATCAAAAATCTATGACGTTAATTAAAAAAATAAGATTAAACTATTATTTGCAATTAAAAAGAGCTGTTAATTAAACTAAATAATGCCTATAAAATGTTTGCAAATTGAATAATGTTACAAGAAAATCTCTCTGCAGATTATTCTCATTGGACAAAGGCGAGGGTTGTAAAAAGGATATATTAGAATGTACGAGATCTGCAAAATTGGAAACATGTCAGCTGGATCCCTGTATGATAGATCCATGCAAACCAGAACCAACTATAATTATCATAGGCGCTGGTATGGCCGGATTATCAGCAGCGCATCGATTAGCTCAATGCGGCTTTCACAATTTTACAGTTTTAGAAGCAACGGATAGGTAAAAAGTAAAATTAAATTAAACTTGACATTAAATAAAAAATATATACACACGCACGCACACATAGATATAAGCTGCTTTTTGAAATCTTTTTAATACATTTCGTTAATTATCTCAATGTTTAAATATAATGAACTTCGTATCGTGAGATCCTGCTTTTACGAGAGTTGGTCAAATTTATTTTTCAATCTCAGACCGGGTGGTCGAATCCATTCTTGCTGGTTGGGTGATGTGGTAGCGGAAATGGGTGCCACATGGATCGAGGGTGGTTGCGTGGCAAATCCGGTCTACACTTTGGCGGCGCAGGAAGGTCTTCTGAAGTCGCCGCTCGCTAGACGGGATCCTAGTCGCGGGCTTTTTTGCACCAGTGATGGCAGAGCCATCGATCTTCCGGTCAGCATCACAGCGTATCACACTTTTCGGCAAATCGAACAGCAAGCGGCGGCTCTTTTCGCTCTTGGCTGCGGTCGTGCCCACGGTACGTTGCTGAATTTTACAGCAGGAGCTGCAAAACTTCCCGGAGGAGCAACGGTACAGTTGTCCAGGTCACTCGCAAGCTTTCTAAGCAGCGATGTAAAGATTGTACTAGGATAATTAGGCGAACGTAGATAAGTTTCTTATCAATTGATTAGAAGGTATTCTTGATTACAGAATGCAGTTCATTTAAATTTTATAAACTTTTTAAATTTTTCTTTAATAAAAATATTCACACATATAAAGCTATTATATATAAATGTAATTTATTTTAAATAGGCAACTCAAAAAATATAGTCAGGATTATAGAAGTTATTATTCACCTGTACATTCACCTGTACAAAATAAATGCTGATTACTTTATATGTTATAATAATACTGCCTAAATTAATTGCCAATAATTAATATATATTATTTTAAATTATTAACGTTTTACAGAAATATGTAAATGAAATAAATCATATATTTAATCATACGCAAACCGCGTATCATTTTATGAAAAGCTGTTTGCATTTTAGTGTTTTAATAATGAAAACAAATTTGATTTATTACAATCTTGCAAAAGTAGCTGTTACACATCGCTGCATAATTGATTATGATTAAACTACGTTTTTCTTCTAAAATTACAATGTCAACTATACTCTTAACTTGCAGATATGATGCCGCAAGGGTGATGTACGGTTTGACGAATTGCGTGAGGTGTCGATGCGGAGATGACCTTTCACTCGTCTCAGCCGATCAATTCGGCAGCTATATCGAGATTCCCGGTGGCAATATTAGAGTGCCCTTAGGATACGTGGGAGTGCTGGCTCCCCTGCTTCGAGATCTACCTAGTTGTTGCATCAAGTTCGTATAAAACATTTGTGGCAATTGCGTCTAATCTTTTTTTTTTATCAGTACATCTATTTCACGAAGAGAGAAATACACCACAAAGTTAAAAAAATTAGATAAAAGATTTAATTATTAGAATGCACAATATCTTGAAATGTCACGTTTTAATATATATATCCTACAAAAAATTAAACAGATAAACTTTTATATAAAGATATGGCTTTGTAGAGATATAGCTTCTTAAAGTTTTTCCTGTAAAAGAAAAATGTTTTTTTAAGGTATTGCAAACCAGTTAGTTGCATTCGATGGGGTACAGTGAATGAAGCCTGTCCCCGGGCCATCGTAAAATGCCGCGACGGCGATGAATTTCCCGCTGATTATGTCATCGTGACCGTTTCGCTCGGTGTTCTGAAGCATCAGTACGCGAAATTGTTTTTACCCGGATTACCCGCTGAGAAAGTCGAAGCGATCAACAAGCTCGGCTACGGACACGTTAACAAAATCTTCCTCGAATACGCGAGGCCCTTCTGGGTCTGGCGCGAGGGCGGCATCAATTTGGCTTGGTCCGCTGAAGAGTTGGCGGATAGATGCGATTGGGTGAAAGGTTGTTGCTTCTTGTTGAATTAATATTCGAATATTACAGAGTTTTATTGCAATTAAAAAAAAAAAAACATATAAAATGGCAAATAATTCTAATTTATATTTGACGATGCGTTTAGGTGTGGTGCATGTAGATGAATTGCCGAATTCTCAGCATGTGTTATGTGCCTGCGTGTGTGGACGCGAAGCGATGGATATGGAACTATGCTCTGACGAAGAAGTGGTAGAATCGATGACCACAGTTCTTCGTCAATTTACCGGTGATCCCACGCTACCTTATCCAGCTAATATTCTCAGGACCAAGTGGTGTATGGATCAATACTTTGCTGGGGCTTACAGTTACATGGCAATGGACAGCACCATCGGTCATCAATGTGATCTGGCTAGTCCATTACCAGGTAGTTCCACGTTTCACTCGCAAACAATTCTGCTATAGACATTCTTAACGTTCTGATCGATATATCAATATATATAGTTTTCAATTTTATTTTTGAAATTGACGATCATCAAATATTATTAATAATTTCGATAATGGCAGTTTTCTTCGGCATCTCGTCAACGCACATGTTTTCTAGATTCGTGTGAAGCGGTACCTCCCATACTCTTATTCGCGGGCGAGGCTACTATACCAGGGCATTATAGTACCGTGCATGGTGCAAGACTCAGCGGTATTCGTGAAGCGGAAAGAATCATTCAATTGACAAAACGATTTGATGGTCCGCCGACGAAAGTACCTGCAAAGTCGTGACTCGACCAGCAAAAATATAAGGCTATTTTGTGATATAAACGTGTTACAAATAATCGTATATGTACATTTTGTGAATTATATTTATTTTGTATTGATGTACTCATAATAAATTGTCTTCAAATATGCAAGTTAATTTTTTTATTTACTGGAGAAAAATTGCTGTTAATTTTATGCGTATAGTATATCTGTATCAAAATAAAGTCAGATATTTTTTTTGTTTAGGGAATCTCTGCGGATTTATATTCTCATGTAAATAAATAAGACAAAATTTTATATAATATAACAATGCAATTGCAAGAAGAGATCAATAAAAGATAGTGAATTAATAATCAAACACATGATTGTTTTCGAGTCACAAATTAAAAATATTATTAGAATAAAAAAACCCAAGTCCCTTTTAATTTTATTAATCGGCGATTACATTTTTATAATTTTTGTATCGTTCGATATAATACGTTTTGATATATTTTCTAGAATCGAATACCTGTCAAGGATGCATTCGAAAATTCTACCCGTAGGATTAAGTAATGTTAAATTGATCAATCAGGACGAAAGGAGCAAAGATTTCTTTATCCTGATTGGTCAGTTAAATGTCACTGCACTCCACGTGTAAGATTTCCGAACGCATTCCTG
>NW_021848451.1:63340-76075 GCF_003651465.1 Formica exsecta | reverse complement strand
ATATAATATATAAATTACTAGCATATATATAATACAATTTCCTAAAACTAGTAAAAATTATAATAATATATATTATAGAAGCACCAAAATAATCTGAGAAGTATGATATCCAAAATGTCTCGCACCAGTTGCTATATCATTACAGAAACCCTGTAGCGCAGAGTACAGATGCGTGTAGAGGCAAAATAGGTTTCCGACATGGACGTCATGCTTGGGAAGTTATCTGGGAAGGACCTTTAGGAACGGTAGCAGTAATAGGAATAGCCACTAAAGAAGCACCTCTGTTGTGTCATGGATATGTAGCGTTACTTGGTTCTGATGAACATTCCTGGGGTTGGAATCTTGTTGATAATCACTTGTTACATAATGGAGATCCACAGGGAAATTATCCTTTACTCAATAATGCTCCAAAGTATCAGGTATTTGAATTTATAAAATATATGCACATTTATATAATAAGTAAAATTATCATTATATTTTTACATTTATATTGCACATCAATCTTTTTTATAATATGTATATACATTACATTTGAGAAAAGCAAATCTCTTTAAAATATATTTCTATTTTATTTACAGGTTGGAGAAAGAATTAGAGTAATTTTAGATTGTGATGATAATACATTGTCTTTTGAGAAGAATTACGAATTCCTGGGTGTAGCTTTTAGAGGTATGGCTCTATGTATTTTTCTACTTTTTTTCTGTAGATTGGTTATAATTTATTACACTACTCTATTCCTATTCACAGTTTGAGATGGTTGTCTCATTTCCTTTTCCTACTTTTTTTCAAGAATTTTTCATTTATTCTTAAAACAGAAATATGTACATTTTTATAAGTTGCTTTAATAAACAGGGTTACCAGATAAGAGATTATATCCATCAGTATCGGCAGTTTATGGAAACACAGAAGTGTCCATGGTATACTTAGGACCACCATTGGATGGCTAACACATTACATTTGAGAAAAACATATCCTCAAAAAGCTCACTATTGAGGCTGTACAATGCATTCTTAATGCCAAGTTTTCTGCACTATATCGACATTGTCTACGTTTAAGTAGAACAGAGCACACGACTACAAACTGTACAATATTCTTTACAGAGAATGTGTGCCTGCTAGATTACTTGGTCAATAATTGTAAATAATAGACATTTTATTTTGACTGCAAAGTTTATCATCCAGTACATACAATGGCTTGGTTTGTTTGAACAGTCAAATAGAGTGATTTTGATTATTGTAATATTATGTGTGTATACACACATGGAGGCTTTAAGTGATATTAGTTCTTAAATAATTGTTTGTATGAAAATATTTCAGTAATACTTACTGAAACAGTAATATTTACTGAAATACTTTTTATTAAACGATGCCATTGTGTGTATGAATATTGCTATAATTAAAATTGAGAGTCATCAATAATCTTCGACATACATGTATATATATGAGTAATATATTTGTCATACTTAATATCTCCATGCAGAGAATATTATTTATTATTATTTATATTTAGTTATGCAGAAAGATGCAATGCACGATATCTTAATAATCTTTTATTTTTAAAAAGATTTCGTTTTAATGTTAGTGCCATGAATAATATTTATGAATATTCCGATATTTTGACATCTCTCTTTATGATATATATTAATCTCAGGACACTCGTTACAACTTTGCAACCTCTCATTTTTTATTGCTAGATAGTAAGAACAAATGAATTCATTGTATTCTTCCAGAATGCTCATGTTCTTTTTAATATATTTGTATTATATAACAGTGTATTGATATATTGTGAATGAGATATCGTTAGCAACAGAAAAAACAATAAGAAAATCTTTCTTATTTTTCTGTAAAAATTAACTATGATTTGTTTGTTTGATTTAATTATGATTGATTGTCTACATATATAGAAAGCTAATATAGAATTTTTAAGATTAGTTCTATATTTTCTTTGTATTATAATATAATCAAACCAGAAACGATTTTCAGAAGCAATTCTTCACATAATAGTATACAGGGTGTCCCACTTAAAGTGTTCATTGAGTATAGCTATATTATTTTTTGTACAAGAACAAATTGCGAAAAATAGTTTGTAGCATATTAAAATTAAACAGAGAACGGGTTCTCAGGCAAGGCCTCATTCAATAAGCACACTAAAGATTATTCGTCCTAAATAGAAAACTAGATTTTATATTATTATTTTTTTTTTTAACGAAATGAATGCGAACCTCCAAACCTTCATATAACAATACATATACTACTTTAATGATTTCTCTTTACAAGAAATGCGAAAAAAAGAAAAAGAAAATATATAATAATTATATAGCATTGTCTAATGTGCAATGCATTTTTCCTCGTATTTTAAACATTTAACATTCTTATATATTGCATTAATAAGATCTCATTTAGACTTTAAATCATATATTATGCTCTATGTGTTGCCAGTCAATCTCATTTTAATACCTCATGTATATGCTGTATAAATTTTTATGCCACTATTGTGGATAAATGAATGCACAAGAGAAATATTTCTTGCATAAAATATTAAAAACTGTCCTTTTCATTCATCGTCTAGAAAATTTTTATGTTGATAACAATTACATATATAAATAGATATAAATATGAAAGATTGTATATTACAATCTGTGTTAAGTCTGTATTTATAAATAATGTGCTGTTTTTAATATAAAAGATTGAATACCAATGAGATTAGAATGAACTAGGTATGATCAGTAAGAATTATTTATATTGTACATATTTATTATGGTGATTGCGTTTGCTGTATGTAGTGTTCGTGAATTAGTTTTTCTAAACTTTTGTACAGAATCGTGTACATAGTGATTATAAATATTTGGGAAATAAACTTTATTTCATATGTACCTATTGGATTTTGTTTATGAAATTTATCAAGCTTTACTTCTTCCATTCTTATCTTCTAAATGCTCCATTGTGTTTTGATAATACTAATACTGTTTGATAACTAGTCCACTATTATGGAGATTATATATTCTAAATCTTAATGTATGTATCTGGATAAAAATTATAGCTAGATCCAGACAATTCCTTTATTCATTTTATCCAAAATCTTACAATATTTTCACAACTCGAACGCAAGTGATAGTAACAATATTACATATGTACCTATCTCAGATATCTCTCTAAGTAGTACCTGACTATTAATTCGTGAATTCGAGAACTCACAATGGCACTATATCAAGAGAGGGTTTGCCTTTATAAATATCTAAATTAAGTTTTAAAAAAGCTCTCCTCCACCTGTTCTCGATTATATTCGAGCGAAGAAACACTCTTCCGAATTTTTTTTTTTAAATATGCGTGTACGTGTCACGGAACAAATCGTTATATTTTTATTATGATTGAATTTGGCTAAACATTCTATTGAAACAGAATCTCAATAGTTATTTTGGGGATTGATTTGCATTGCACCATAAAATTTCCATTTATTTGTATGCAAATCATCATAGAACATAAATTACAATAAAATCGCCAGAATATTATTCCACAAATAGTATTCGACTTCACCAATATTATTTACATGTTGTATGTTCTATGATAAGAATAAGAAGTATAATTGCGTATTTTTTTTGTACAGCATTTATAAAGGCAACACGCGCGCGAAATATACGATATATAAAATCGTGAACAATTTACATACTGGCGATGTATTTTGCACAAGCCAGACAATACTATCAATACAATACAAATGAGGCTGAAACTGACGGGAAATTTATTCTCGATTATAATTGCAAGAAATACAATCTAAATTACAATATTAATAAATGGGTGCGCTCGCAGACATTCGAAAATTCAGTAAATATATAATAATATATATACATAGAGTATCCCACGGTCTGACTTTCGATTCTTGCATTAGTAACTTAACACACAATCATCATCGATCACAAAATTAATGTATGGGAATTGAAAGTAGACTACATCGCGAAAATGAAAAAATAGAAATCACGTGCCAATTTTCACACAAATCACAATAAAACTTATATAATAATTTATAAAATAATTGTCAAAATATATTGTTATATTTGTTTAATATATATTTGTTATGATCTATTTCTTTTAATTTAAATGATAAAAGAAAATGACTGCTTATATGGGATATTCTGTGCATATATGTGTGCGCGCTGCATATTACATATCTTGTTATTGTTATATGCATGGAATTATTCTTAAAATAATACAAACTATACAAACAACGAAACTGCAAACTTGTTTTATCGCGCATTAGGAAAATATTGCTTGACTCTTAAAAGAATATTGCCATCATATCAAACGCATTAGAAACTCTAAAAGAATACACAATCACATTTTTTGACTTCTAAGTAGTAATATCTAATAGAATTATCATTGGCGACATATCATATATCTATGTGATTCATCTTATCTAAGGAATTAAACTTTTGGTACGAAATACCTGATTATACTATATATTTTTTACATTATATAACTTTTCCTTAATTTAATTCCCTATTATACTTATTTAATACAATAATTGTATTAAGAGAAGCTATACACAAATGAGATATATTCTAATAAGCGTGTGCAAAGAGAATTTTTCTCACAAAAAATACAATTCATTTTAATACAGTCTATAATTAGGTAAACTTACATATTGGAGAAATATATAAGTCAAACGAAAAATTAAGTTTGAAATATATATCATTAATTAAATACAAAATTCCATAAAAAATGGAATGTTAATAAAATATATTTATTTATGTAAATATATGAACTAGTTAATTATCTTCATTCCAGCTTTATATATACTTCTTTTTCATGTATGCAAATTTTTTTCTATCATTATAATAATGGATTTCACAAGCATTGGGTAATATTATATTTTGCAATATAAAATTTTTGAAGATAATCCTTTTTGTATGCTATCTACAATACATATATCTTTGCATTGTCATATAGCAATTATATAAAAAGTGTGTTACTCCACTAGCTTTTGATTAATAAATAAAAAATACTATTAAATAATAATAGTACATTATATTGCTTTTTGGAAATTAGATATAATTTAGATGCACAAATTCTCCCACTTAAAATATTTGCAATCTACTAATCAATTGCATTAATCTAAATATTAATACGTTCACAATGACAATCTTTTCTTTGAAACAACTATTCACATATATAAACAATTTCAATACAAAATACAAAAAAAATTAATATAAGAGAATACTCTTTTATATAATACCATGTCTCAAAAATAATCTTACTGTTATAGTTTAATTTGCGAGATACTAGTATACATGTCCAATGCAAGAATTGGAACATTCTCGTGCAAGAATTATGGTTCTCTCTTTAGTTCAAAGATTAATATTACTTGTGATATATTTTATTATGCTGTATCCTAAAAAGATTTCTATATAATCAAATGCTTATATTCAAATTACAAGATCGCCATGTTAATTATTTTCATATCATAAGTAATACTATGGCGTTGCTAACATTATTGTTATCAGTATCATTTTTAATACCGTAACATAAATTCTGTACTATATCAAGCTACGCTCGTCGAAAAATAAGGTTATTTCTTTAATGGCAGCTTACTGAAATTATGGAACTTTATGCATTTTCATCTAATTCTACACGAGTAACATAGGCCGTTTCCATATCTGCGGCAATGTTTTCAAAACTGACTGTTATACAAACATCATTTCATATATGAAAGATGTTTTATTTGAAAGCATATAAAATATAGATAATATATATTCCACATTTACATGTGTATGTAAAAGCATTATTCAAAATAGTTTCAATTTCTGTTTAGTTTAAAGGATTAATTTATAATTTGCACGTGTATAGTATTTTAATACGAAGTCGTGTTAACTATATATCTTTATTTTATATCTGTACTTTATTCCTACTTTCTTTACTGCATATTGTGCCATACATACTGTAAAAAGCACACTCTCTAAAATTTTCTCGCTATGTTACATTAGTGCGAATATATTTCTACATACGAGAACACGTATAGTAAAGGATTAAATCGTAGGAACTGTCATATAAAAATATTTTTATATACATGACCAGTTTTGCAAATAGAATCATGGATTTATTAAAATAAAAGCATTGAATATGCGCCACACAAATTGTTTTGTCAGCTCTTTATGGAGCTTCTAGATTATTATTAATCAAACCTAAAACACAATTTCTGTTGCCAAAATATTTATATGACTACATTATATATATTTTTAAACTGCGAAAGTTCAGGAGATTTCACGATTTGTCTTCCTTAGTATAGGCAGTATTAGTTATAAACCTTCATGCTCAATAACAATCATTCAAAATTTTTTATAGTTTAGAGAACGTATTTAAACAATATTTGTCTAAAATACAATTAAAATCATAATAATTTTTAAAAATACTTGCAGAAACCACAATAAGATTGAAAAAAAGAAGCAAAAATAAAAATTAATATTACATTCTTTAAATAATGATTAATATAATATTAGTAATACAACACACTAATGTAATGTTAATTATTAATAAATAAATTTTTTTCTGTTTAGTTATTATAGTCATGTGTTTTTAGAGCAGACGTTGGGCTATCTTAACGCATCTCGGATCATGTTACTAAGAAGATTCACCATAAAATCTCAAACTTTTGCCTACCTGTTATATATAATATGTAGGTACAATATTGCAGTTTCGTTATTTGAATATTTCCATTCTTATTTCACACAGCAAAAATGAATATAAAAATGCGTGAAATGGTTCATTTATAATGCATTTTTATCTAGTAAAAGATATATAGTGTAATTATATTTTTAAAATTGTCTATGTATGATTATTCTTGTTACTGGACGTCAGCTTAAGCCTCACACTATCTCTGAGATTCTTAATCTATGCACAGCACTAGGCATGATAAGCATTTGGACAGAAATTTATATTTCAAATTGACTATTTATCAATCAGTATCTGGTGGACTAATGAATTAAAACCAATACGATCAACAATTGTATCAAGTTATCTTAGTATTTTTTCTGTATTAAGTTTTCTCTTTATATTCAATAAAAAAAAATATATAATGGGAATATATTAATCATCGCGTTATGTGTTTAGTGTATAATAAAAAGTTAAACTTATAAAGTTTAATTTTCCCCCTTTTTTGTCGACTTTCCTATAGATGATGTTTAAAGATGGTATAACAGATATAATTAAATGCGTTAGTCTGCAAGGAAAAAAAATCTAATATTCCCATGTATCTTCTTATATAAGATAAGAACTAATATCGGCACGATTAATAATGCAAATGCGTATTGTAATATAAGAAGATATCACAAAATTATAAAGATTCTCATATCATATTTAAAATATCACAAGAAAAAAAAAAAAAATATATATATATATATATAATACTTACTCGATCAAGATGAAGTGTCATATACCCTTGATATAACAATACCCGCCATCAAATTAATCAAAATGTGTATGGCCGTTTCCTGAGGTATTAGAGTCTTCATGTAACTTCTCGTTTTGTTCATGTGTACAATTCTTATTTGGAATTGTGCATTCTAATGTTGGCTTAACCCTAGTTGGTGGAAATTTGGTTAAGAAAAAATTGGATCCATAACTAAACAGTTTAGATAGTATGGGACATAATATTGATTGATGAGTTACTGCCCATATTCGATAATTTTGACCTTCAAATGGATCCAAAACAGCTGCGCATAACATGTGACTAAGATTCACCTGTACAGGCTACGCAAAAAAAAATTATATTCCAAAAAAGATTTTTAAATCTATAATATTCAAGTAAGAAGTTTGATATACAAACCAAGGCAACACTTTGAAGAATCCAAAAGTGATATCCTGCATTGAGGCCAAAACTGAGGATTGACCAGCTCATATCGGAGAAAGGCTCAATGTTATATACACCTAGTATATAATCAAAACAGTAAATGTAATGTTTAAAATTGCTGCTTTTAAAATAGCAGAAAAATGAAATTTGATATAAATAGATGACTACGAATTGATAGGCATAGACTCAATTGCTGTTGTATTTAAATATAGATAAATTACCTCCAATCCTTAACAAGTAATATGGTATTACTAGCATCAAACCATGTTGAATATAATACATTGATTTGTCTGCAAATATCTAAAAAAAAGAAAAAAAACATACATTTGTATTATTCAAAAATGCATTTTGCTTGATGCTAATATGCTATAACTTACAATTCTAGATTCTGTTTCTGGAAACAGATATGCCAATACTGGTCCATTCAACAGATTCAAATGTATCCTGAAGATAGCTGTGACTGTTGGGCTAGGATCCGCAGCCAGCAGATACAGCTATATCGCAACAAAAGAGATGTGTTAGCAAAAAAATTTAATTCAACATCCAGTAGGGAATACCAAATTATTTTAATGCTCAAATTAAAACAGTAAATCAAGCTTACCTGTAGCGCCGTTGTAATATGACACGGATTTAACAAATATATAACGGTTCTGCTAGTAAACTTAAAACCAATCTCCATTCCTAGGACTAGTGACATTATAATTAGCAAGACTCTTCTGCCCACACAGTCCTGATTGACATAGGCTACTTTCTTTGGCAACGTTACATGTTTGAGGCCCCATACGATGCAGGATATGATAAATACAGATATAAATAGTGTTTCTATTATCCTTCGCTTCAGAGACAGGTAATTTGCGCATTCTGGACCGACGTTGCGTGGTATGGAGCTGTTTATACCATCGTATGCCCACTCGAACATCGTCTTAAATTAATTTCTCCTTTGGAACTAGAACAACACGAGCTATTCTGTAACTTAATATTTTCTGGCCATCAAACGTGTCATATATGACATACGTGAAAACGTGACAAGGCCACGAACGTGATAAACGTGACAAACCGGGAGAGATACGAAGGTGTTATCATTATCATTACGTAGATATTTTTTACTTACATATATTATACATCGTAAAAAAAAAGGTTATGAAATCATTTTATCGCACGACAATTATGTTGATAAAACCGAGTAAGGTTAAACGTTAACGAAAGCTCTTATCCAAGTATGACGCTTTATTATCGATCTCGCTGCTAAATTGTCAATCATTTCGCACGTGTATAATCGTGATACCTAAAATAAAAAGTTTCGGAAACAGTGTCGTCCGCCGAAACGTGATCCGTGCTTGCGACGTGTCCGCACTATAAATCAAAACAATTTACAATACGCCGGACTGTCAAAGTGGACTTGAGTCGCGGTATTCGAAACCTCCCTCCCCTCATGATTCGAACCGATCGATTGGCCGATACTGTCGGTAAATAGCAAAAATGTTCTGCGGGTAAACTGAATATAATCTTAACATTTCGTCATTTGTCCTGCAGATAACGACACGTGCATCAAAGTATGCACAAAATTACGTTTCACTTGGCGATCACAATTCTCGCGAGCATTATCTGTCTTTGTTCAATTATCGACGAACAACGAAAGAGGAAATGATCCCACGAGCATCGCGATCGCCAAGTGAAACAAATAATAAAATTAATAATAAAGTATTAATAATAATTTAAATAATAAAAATAATATTTTAATTTAAATAATAATAAAATAGTTTCAAAAAGTTGCCACAATAGGCAATTCCGCCATGTTGGTTACGCGCATGTCACGTGACATTCGAAAAGTTACATCGTCGCGAGTCCCGCGCTTGTCGAGCAGCTTTGTACGCATTTACCGTACCGGTATCTCGCGCCGATCGTGATAATATATATCGGGTATATCGAGAGCCCCGTGTGAGATGTCACCGAGAATTGTCATATTTCGTATCGTATACTGACGTCGCAGTTCGTCTCGATGCCAAAATCAATGAAGTCTGATTCGATAACCTTAAACGCCGGTATGAAGTTGCATATATGTATCCTACGTCATACTCATTACTATGATATTTGGAGTGATATTGCCGCGAATGCGTTAACGTGCCGTGCTCTTTTTCTCGTCGATCTGTGTCTCGTGACATCGCGTCTCGCGAGTTTGCGACAATATATCGGGTGCGACGAATAAATTACGCGGGATTATCGTATTGCTTGTATGTATGTCATTGTCATTTTCGGCTCGTATTATTGCTAAAATTAGTGAAAAATCCAGTTCGATTAACAAGTGCAACGAGTGGTGTGAAGTATGCACATATATACGTACAATTCGCCCCCGCCATATTAATTACGCGCATATCACGTGATGTTGAAAAGTGACGTAGCTGCAGATAATTTTTCGAATCGCCAATTTCTCTAACGGTCCGCGCCCGTTTACTCGTCGATCCATTTTCCGCGTATTTTATTCATCGATATCGCGCGCATCTCGCGTATACGCGATGAAATATCGGAAGTCGCGAGTGCGTGAATTACGGGAGTGTTGTGTTTTGTATTATTTGTCGTCGTTGCCTGTCGATTAACGCTAAAATTAGTAAAATTTAGCTCGATTAATCCTAAGTGCAGTGAATATCATGGAACGCTGTGCAATCATCGCCACCCACAATACAAGGTACATAATATTCATCAATTGATATCATTCTCGATATTAATCTAATCCGCCTGTATTAATTTATTTCGTGATTTTTTACAGGTGCGGTTAAATCTACATCCACAATTAAATTTCTATCGAATTTACCGAATTATCGGTAAGTTTCGTTTTATAGTTAATTAAAGAAATTTCATTATCATCAGTACGTATATATTTCCATCTTTGTATATATATATAATGATGATTAGAAAATAAATAATATATATAATATGTAATAAACAGTAATCAATTTAAAGGAATACTGTCTTTATAAATTTGAAATATAATAAAATATCAAATTAAAGCTTTCAGTTACGTACAAGTGATATATATAGTATTATAAAAATTAAAGATAAATAATAAGATACAGAATAAAACATCTTATCACTAATATTCTTAAATTTTATCATCAAAATAAAATATCTTTCTATGTTCCTTTTAATTTGTATTTACAATTTTATTTTTCCTTATTTTACAATTATTATTTAATTATCTATACGTGCTTGTAATAACTACATAATAGATTATAAATATTATAAATTTATATGTTATAATGATACACTTGTACCAATAGTCATATTATATTGAAAACGAATATAATTGATGGTTTAAAATAAGAAGGAAAGAAAACATCATAAACATAGGAAAATGCAACATTTTAATTATATTTTGTTCTTTTTTATAGTAATTGCTGAAAGAATCTGGAAGGATCAAGTGGTAACGCATGATAAAATGAAGAAATGAAAGGTTTGGACTGCATAAACGGTGAGTTTTTTGTTAAAAATTAATATTATATAAACCAAATTAGACAAACTAAACGATTTTTTATACAATGTCTCGCAGCTCTATCCCAATTTTTAATACAGCATACTATATTTTGGCATCGTCATTTTAAATATAAGTTATTGGAACTGATTAGTACCATTGATGCAATTAAAATAAGATAATACATTGTATGTTTTGTAAGAAGAACTTTTATGGTAGAACATCCTTTTATATTTAATCTAATATTTATGCGTGTTGTGAGATAGGATATATATATATATATATAGTACTATCATATGATAAGAGCCAATCATGAAATTAGAACAAAAGATGTTGTATAACAATCGTTTTGTCTAGAAATGGTTTAAACAATATTTTTGCTGCGATAGAGCTGTGATAGAAATGATGATTCTTAAATCTGGTTTATCAATATGTTATTATAATGCGAACATTTTTACACAATTAATATTTCTTATATATTCCTCATACACATATATGTGTGTATAATATTATACATATAATATTGACATGAATTTGAAAATTTTTCTATTGCGTTTATGTGCTATTTCTTGCATAAAATTCTACATAGCTGTTATAGTCATGAGTCACTATAGTGACAACTAAGTAAATCATATTTATAAATATTAGATCCGGCGGTATATAATCTCTCGTAATTATAGTATATTTTTTATACTTGATATTTTTCTTACAAAGATAACCGATGCATATATATACTTCTCGTAATAGAGGCGAATGCGCTGAATTTATATGCCGGCACGCCTCCGATTCTTATTCCTAGAATTTCGCGACTTTAGTCTTAAAGAGTTTTATCTCGTGAAAGAATGTACTTCAATTATGAAGACAATCATAGAAGAAAAAAACTGTTTGTGCAAACAGCGTGTAAACTTTAATAATAGATTTTTTATAACAGCATTTTTTATTCAATGATTGCATGCTTTTGAGATAAAATTCTTCGCGTTTTTAAATAAAATTCCCTTTTAATATTATTGACAAAAAATTTAGTAAATTTCACATTTGAAGCATGCTTTGCACAAATTGCGAGTTATCGTCTACTCTTTTGTCTAAAATAATTCACGATTGCATTTTAAAGCATTTTGATTATTATATTCGATTATTAAATGCCATATTTTTTCAAATACCTTTAACTTTTTGTTATTATTACACGGATGATTTTTCAAAAGATCTTTATATTTAAGATTTTCTCGTTACATAAATATCTTTCGTTACAGATCATTTTCTCATTACATAAGTTTTGAAAAGATTATCTTTATATTTTCCAATTTCTATAACTGGATAAAAGAGTTACGCCGTGCCATTATTTATTCGAGCGCGAATGTAGTATTAATTGTGATCATGTGATTTCTGTAAGAATCTATTAATCATAATTATTATATTAATTATTATTATTA